>NC_134356.1:654978181-655309027 GCF_048569485.1 Anomaloglossus baeobatrachus | reverse complement strand
TGTGTGTATTATCCCTGTACTGTGACATCACTGTGTATTACCCCTGTACTGTGACATCACTGTGTGTATTACCCCTGTACTGTGACATCACTGTGTGTATTACTCCTGTACTGTGACATCACTGTGTGTGTTATCCCTGTACTGTGACATCACTGTGTGTATTACCCCTGTACTGAGATATCACTGTGTGTATTATCCCTGTACTGTGACATCACTGTGTATTACCCCTGTACTGTGACATCACTGTGTGTATTACTCCTGTACTGTGACATCACTGTGTGTATTATCCCTGTACTGTGACATCACTGTGTGTATTATCCCTGTACTGTGACATCACTGTGTGTGTTACCCCTGTACTGTGACATCACTGTGTGTGTTATCCCTGTACTGTGACATCACTGTGTGTATTATCCCTGTACTGTGACATCACTGTGTGTATTATCCCTGTACTGTGACATCACTGTGTGTATTATCCCTGTACTGTGAAATCTCTGTGTGTATTATCCCTGTACTGTGAAATCACTGTGTGTATTATCCCTGTGCTGTGACATCACTGTGTGTATTATCCCTGTACTGTGAAATCACTGTGTGTATTATCCCTGTACTGTGACATCTCTGTGTGTATTATCCCTGTGCTGTGACATCACTGTGTGTATTATCCCTGTACTGTGATATCACTGTGTGTATTATCCCTGTGCTGTGAAATCACTGTGTGTATTATCCCTGTACTGTGATATCACTGTGTGTATTATCCCTGTACTGTGAAATCACTGTGTGTATTATCCCTGTACTGTGACATCTCTGTGTGTATTATCCCTGTGCTGTGACATCACTGTGTGTATTATCCCTGTACTGTGACATCACTGTGTGTATTATCCCTGTACTGTGACATCTCTGTGTGTATTATCCCTGTACAGTGACATCTGTGTGTATTATCCCTGTACTGTGACATCTCTGTGTGTATTATCCCTGTACAGTGACATCTGTGTGTATTATCCCTGTACTGTGACATCACTGTGTGTATTATCCCTGTATTGTGACATTATTGTGTGTATGATCCCTGTACTGTGACATTATTGTGTGTATTATCCCTGTACTGTGACATCACTGTGTGTATTATCCCTGTATTGTGACATCACTGTGTGTATTATCCCTGTATTGTGACATTATTGTGTGTATTATCCCTGTATTGTGACATTATTGTGTGTATGATCCCTGTACTGTGACATTATTGTGTGTATTACCCCTGTACTGTGACATCACTGTGTGTATTATCCCTGTATTGTGACATTATTGTGTGTATGATCCCTGTACTGTGACATCACTGTGTGTATGATCCCTGTACTGTGACATTATTGTGTGTATTACCCCTGTACTGTGACATCTCTGTGTGTATTATCCCTGTACTGTGACATTATTGTGTGTATTACCCCTGTACTGTGACATCACTGTGTGTATTATCCCTGTATTGTGACATTATTGTGTGTATGATCCCTGTACTGTGACATCTCTGTGTGTATTACCCCTGTACTGTGACATCACTGTGTGTATTATCCCTGTACTGTGACATCACTGTGTGTATTACCCCTGTACTGTGACATCACTGTGTGTATTATCCCTGTACTGTGACATCCCTGTGTGTATTATCCCTGTACTGTGATATCACTGTGTGTATTATCCCTGTACTGTGCCATCACTGTGTGTATTATCCCTGTAATGTGACATCACTGTGTGTATTATCCCTGTACTGTGACATCACTGTGTGTATTATCCCTGTACTGTGACATCACTGTGTGTATTACCCCTGTAATGTGACATCACTGTGTGTATTACCCCTGTACTGTGACATCACTGTGTGTATTATCCCTGTACTGTGACATCACTGTGTGTATTATCCCTGTAATGTGACATCACTGTGTGTATTATCCCTGTACTGTGACATCACTGTGTGTATTATCCCTGTACTGTGACATCACTGTGTGTATTATCCCTGTACTGTGACATCACTGTGTGTATTATCCCTGTAATGTGACATCACTGTGTGTATTACCCCTGTACTGTGACATCACTGTGTGTATTATCCCTGTACTGTGACATCACTGTGTGTATTATCCCTGTACTGTGACATCACTGTGTGTATTATCCCTGTAATGTGACATCACTGTGTGTATTACCCCTGTACTGTGACATCACTGTGTGTATTATCCCTGTACTGTGACATCACTGTGTGTATTATCCCTGTACTGTGACATCACTGTGTGTATTATCCCTGTAATGTGACATCACTGTGTGTATTACCCCTGTACTGTGACATCACTGTGTGTATTACCCCTGTACTGTGACATCACTGTGTGTATTATCCCTGTACTGTGACATCACTGTGTGTATTACCCCTGTAATGTGACATCACTGTGTGTATTACCCCTGTACTGTGACATCACTGTGTGTATTATCCCTGTACTGTGACATTACTGTGTGTATTATCCCTGTAATGTGACATCACTGTGTGTATTATCCCTGTAATGTGACATCACTGTGTGTATTATCCCTGTACTGTGACATCACTGTGTGTATTATCCCTGTACTGTGCCATCACTGTGTGTATTATCCCTGTAATGTGACATCACTGTGTGTATTACCCCTGTACTGTGACATCACTGTGTGTATTATCCCTGTACTGTGACATCACTGTGTGTATTATCCCTGTAATGTGACATCACTGTGTGTATTATCCCTGTACTGTGACATCACTGTGTGTATTATCCCTGTACTGTGACATCACTGTGTGTATTATCCCTGTACTGTGACATCACTGTGTGTATTATCCCTGTAATGTGACATCACTGTGTGTATTATCCCTGTACTGTGACATCACTGTGTATTATCCCTGTACTGTGACATCACTGTGTGTATTATCCCTGTACTGTGACATCTCTGTGTGTATTATCCCTGTACAGTGACATCTGTGTGTATTATCCCTGTACTGTGACATCACTGTGTGTATTATCCCTGTATTGTGACATTATTGTGTGTATGATCCCTGTACTGTGACATTATTGTGTGTATTATCCCTGTACTGTGACATCACTGTGTGTATTATCCCTGTATTGTGACATCACTGTGTGTATTATCCCTGTATTGTGACATTATTGTGTGTATTATCCCTGTATTGTGACATTATTGTGTGTATGATCCCTGTACTGTGACATTATTGTGTGTATTACCCCTGTACTGTGACATCACTGTGTGTATTATCCCTGTATTGTGACATTATTGTGTGTATGATCCCTGTACTGTGACATCACTGTGTGTATGATCCCTGTACTGTGACATTATTGTGTGTATTACCCCTGTACTGTGACATCTCTGTGTGTATTATCCCTGTACTGTGACATTATTGTGTGTATTACCCCTGTACTGTGACATCACTGTGTGTATTATCCCTGTATTGTGACATTATTGTGTGTATGATCCCTGTACTGTGACATCTCTGTGTGTATTACCCCTGTACTGTGACATCACTGTGTGTATTATCCCTGTACTGTGACATCACTGTGTGTATTACCCCTGTACTGTGACATCACTGTGTGTATTATCCCTGTACTGTGACATCACTGTGTGTATTATCCCTGTACTGTGCCATCACTGTGTGTATTATCCCTGTAATGTGACATCACTGTGTGTATTATCCCTGTACTGTGACATCACTGTGTGTATTATCCCTGTAATGTGACATCACTGTGTGTATTATCCCTGTACTGTGACATCACTGTGTGTATTATCCCTGTACTGTGACATCACTGTGTGTATTATCCCTGTACTGTGACATCACTGTGTGTATTATCCCTGTAATGTGACATCACTGTGTGTATTATCCCTGTACTGTGACATCACTGTGTGTATTATCCCTGTACTGTGACATCACTGTGTGTATTATCCCTGTACTGTGACATCACTGTGTGTATTACCCCTGTACTGTGACATCACTGTGTGTATTATCCCTGTAATGTGACATCACTGTGTGTATTATCCCTGTACTGTGACATCACTGTGTGTATTACCCCTGTACTGTGACATCACTGTGTGTATTATCCCTGTACTGTGACATCACTGTGTGTATTATCCCTGTACTGTGACATCACTGTGTGTATTATCCCTGTACTGTGACATCACTGTGTGTATTATCCCTGTACTGTGACATCACTGTGTGTATTATCCCTGTACTGTGACATCACTGTGTGTATTATCCCTGTACTGTGACATCACTGTGTGTATTATCCCTGTACTGTGACATCACTGTGTGTATTACCCCTGTACTGTGACATCACTGTGTGTATTACCCCTGTACTGTGACATCACTGTGTGTATTACCCCTGTACTGTGAAATCACTTACCGATCTCCATTTCATTCACGACAATTTTCTGTTTTAGCATCTGGATTCCGTGCTTGTTCTGAGCGATGCAGACATAGAAGCCGTCATGTGCCCTCTTCACGTCCTTTATCTGTATGGTCCGGTTGTCCTGCTCATATTGGAGCTGGGCTGTGGGAGTGTGCCAGCTGTAGGACGGAGGGGGCACAGCGTCCGCCTCACAAATCAGAGTCAAATTTTCCCCTTCCGCTACAGAGGCCGCTGGCTGAACGATGATTAGCGATATTCTGGGCTCATCTGCGTGTAGGAAATATACAAGACAATGTTATAACTGAGGAAGGGGCCCAGAAGAAAATCTGTCATTCTCTTTTTACTCCTTTTATAGACCCTCTACCCTTGTAACACTCTAATGTAAAATAGTAAACAGGACATCGGTAGGAGGGAGATGAAGCTGCAGATGTAGTTTTTCACTAAGTGCTACAATGCAACAGCACAAGGAGGTAGTGATCTGGAAGAAGAGAAACCATCAGAAGGCAGGAAACAGTATTTCTGGTCATTATAGGACATGTACACTACTTTTTTCACCAGTATTCCACTCTGCAGACTCCAATCTACAATTTTCAGTTGCCTCTGAGCTGGTGGGTGGAGACTACCTGTTATGATGTCTTCCGTACACAGTACACACAGACTTCTGTGGTCATTATAGGACATGTACACTACATTTTTCACCAGTTTTCCACTCTGCAGACGCAAATCTACAATTTTCAGTTGTCTCTGAGCTAGTGGGTAGAGGCTACCTGCTATGCTGTCTCCCATATACAGCACACCCAGACAAGAGGGATTCCTACTCTCCTGTCTCTTCTTGACACACGTTCAGGAGACTGGAGGACAGTATACAGCATCTAGCTATGATCCCAGGACTGAAGTGAGATAAAACACTTACTAGAAATCAACAGCACAGATCTATGTGAGCATCTGCACTTCACCTTGTGCCCTCCATTCCTTCGTTGACTGTAATCTGATCCCTCAGTGACCTGACAGGCCCTCTTATTTTGAGTAAAACTTAGCCATATTTTTTTTTTTTTTAGCGTGAATGATGAGTTGAAGCGGCGGAAAGAAATGGCTCATAAGTGGAGAAAGAAGCTGATTTTTTTTTTTTTTTTTAGCAGATATATTACAAAAATTTCTCCTATTTGTTTGTATTATTGATGTATTTAAAAGACAGTGACCATTGGAATATACCGTGTACATACCATGGTCTTATTTTACTATTCGGATATGTGCACACACTGCATATTTGGTGCAGAAATTTTCTTCCTGAAATCTGCACCTTCTGGCTGAAAAAAGTACCAAAAAAGACATGCGTTTTGGTGCTTTTTTTGGTGCGCTTTTGTGACATGCTTTTTTTTAAATTCAGTCAATGAGTGAAAGTGCTAAAAAAACCCGCACAAATGACACACTGCTTATTTTTTCCTTGCACATTTGCTGCAGAAAATAATCTGGAAAGTGTGCACAGGACTTCAGAATTCTCATTGTCTTTCCTGGCATGAAGATAGACGTGCATATTTGGGCCACAAACTACACCAAAACTGCACCAAAATCGTAGCTTAAGGCTATGTCCGCACTTTGCTTTTTTACCTGCTTTTCCGCTGCTTTTTCAACTGCAGCGTTCAGGCTGTGTTCTCAAGTTGCTTTTTTCCCCATGCTGTTTGAAGCGTTTTTGCTTGCAGATTTGTAACAAAACTGCAAGCAAATGCTGATGGCAGCAAAGTCAATGAGAATCCTGAAGTGTAGTGCACACGTTCAGGCTTTTTTCCTTGCAGATTTGGTGCAGAAAATAATCTGCAGAATGTCAATTTTTTCTGCATTTCTGACTGTTTTTTACCATTGAAAGCAATGAAAAAAAAAATGCATAAAAAAACAAGTTTTTGCAGCTGCATTTTTCCTCCCAAGAGATGTAGATGTGGTGCAGAAATTTTTGCTACATGTACACAGACCCTGAGGGTTTTTATCTCCTAATCCTAATGTAGTACCCCTGAAGCCATCAGGAGCTACAAGGTACTGCATCCTGTCAAAGATGCGGGGTCTACTCCCAGGGACCCAGAAGACCAGTGCCGGTAACAGCAAAACACATATATAATCTCTGTTTTTCCCCATTCCCAAAGACTAGTGCCAGACTAGGGTTGGACCCAATGGATGGACACCTAGGGGTGGAGCCGATCCAGTCCACTAGACTACAACCAGGGAGGAGGAGTCAGAAAGTCAGTAAGTGGAAGTGAGAGGAGACCGACGTAACCGCACTAACAGGAGAGTGTAACGGTGACCTGAGGGCCCAGGCGGTTGGTTGCCGGTGGAGTACGGTGGAGTATTCCCGGAACCATAGCACCAACGGGGTACAGGACCCTAGGTCAGGAAAACGCTCCAGGCAGACCTGATAAAATCTGCACAGTGAGGGGACCATCCAGGACCTCACTGTCAGACTGACACAGTAGCAATGGGAGAACCGGGGAACAGGACCAGAGAAACCATCCCCACAGGGTTCACACTATCTGTTATATGGACTAAGGGGCACTTTGCACACTACGACATCGCAGGTGCGATGTCGGAGGGGTCATGTCGAAAGTGACGCACTTCCGGCGTCGCACTCGACATCGTAGCATGTAAAGCCTAGATGATACGATTAATGAGCGCAAAATCGTCGTAATCGTATCATCGGTGCAGCGTCGGGGAATTCTATAATTACACGGCTGCGACAGGTACGATGTTATTCCTCGTTCCTTCGGCAGCACACATCGCTGTGTATGAAGCCGCAGGAGCGAGGAACATCTCCTACCTGCGTCCGGCAGCTCACGCCGGCTATGCGGAAGGACAGAGGTGGGCGGGATGTTTACGTCCCGCACTTCTCCGCCCCTCCGCTTCTATTGGCCGCCTGCCGTGTGACGCCGCACGAACCGCCCCCTTAATAAGGAGGCGGGTCGCCGGCCAGATCGACGTCGCAAGGCAGGTGAGTCCATGTTCGCTACGGCTGCAATCACAAGATATCGCTGCTGCGACGGGGGCGGGGATTATCGCGCTCGGCATCGCAAGCATCGGCTTGTGATGTCATTGTGTGCAAAGTGCCCCTAAGACTGAAAGAGAACCAGGAGGGAACCCCCCACGAGACGCTTCAAGCCACGGGGACCCACCAACCAGAGACAGGTGCAGGAGAAAGAAGCCACCAGGTCACCAAACCGGCACTGGGACTAAGGGGACCAGTGGTCAGGACCAGCCTTCCTCGGGTGACCAGCCATAACAACGCTGTGAGTAAAGCAACCAGTTACACTGCAATCCCTTGTGTGGCCTAAATTCTTTCCGCGCCCCACAACATCATCTATACCCTGGGGCCTGGCCCTACTTGCAGAGGGCCCAACATCCAGGCTGTCACCAACACCAGCCCCAGCGGTGAGAACTGTGCAGCGGCGGCTCCACTAAATAGCCACAACCCGCAAGTGGCGTCACGACAAAAACTTTTATTTCATCTCTCCTGTAAATATTCCCCCTTTTAAAAGCGACCCCCAGGGTCACGAAACCGGGCAACGACCACCAAGTGACACCTCCTCAGCAATACATCGCCCGGGACCGAGTACCCCATAGCCCTAGGGCGACACACTAACAGTATTGCATTTTGGCATTTGCCATAAGTTGAGTGACTGGAAAGGAGACCCATAAGGATTTAGGTGAGGGTGGGTGACACATCTAGATGCCCCCCTCGCCCATAGCCCATTTCCTTCTTGCAGACACTCACATTGCACGGACACCGTCACTCTCTTAGACACCATGTCAAAGTTTGTGGCTCTGCAGTAGAATTCGCCGGACATGTTTGAGAACGCGGTGAACGTCTCTCCTTCCATGAATGCCATGGAGTCCTTCACACAGGTGACGGTGGGAGGCGGGTGTCCGGTGGCCTTACAGTGGAAGCTGTTTTCTTCTCCTTCTATCCAAACCACCTTATCCGGACAGTCGGTAAACTCCGGTTCAGCTGGAAAAAAAGAGAGAATAGGTAGATTAGAAGTGTTGTCATGGGGGCTTTAGAGCAAAAAAACCTTTTAAATATTATTGATGAGCGAGCACTACCATGATTGGGTGCTTGGTACTCGTTAAGAGCAGTTGGATGCTTGGATGGGCACGACTTGGGTACCCGAGTATAATGGAAGTCAATGGGGAACTAGAGCATTTTCCAGAAAATCATAGTGGCATCCATTTTTCTGTAGCACAGGACACTGTAAATGATTTTTCAACAATAGCTGCTGAGGAATACCAAACAGATTTCCCTCGTCCCATTTTTCTGGATGAGAACGGCACCGATAATTTATGCGTAAAGTTAAAGGAAAACGCAATCCAAAATTTTGGAATGCCTCCAGAATCACCGGTAATAACCCAAAAATGCCAGTTTTTGGGCATTTTTTTTCATATATATATATATATATTACATATATATGTATAAATATATAAGCAAGAAAGTCCCAGTAAAATTGGTACCAATGACCAGTATGTCCGCTATGCTATTCTTCATGCAACTAATAAGTAAAACCTCAAATTCCACATACAGTTTCCTATATTAACAATTGTAACGGACCGTGAAAAACGCAGGACATGCGGGTGTGATCCTCTTTTGCACACACAACTTATTTTCGGCGAGTCTGATCTGAAATATGGATCTAAGTAGTAATTGCTGCAATTTTTGTTTTAAGCGCAGACCATTGGGGCATGTATAAAAACGTTTGTGAACTGCCAGATTGACTTCCATCGGTCCTTGTTGCAGTTCATATGCTATACATTTTGTGTACAGCATTCGGACTGATTACTACGCTCATCTGAATCAGCCCTAAGAAGTGAGGGAATGGAAGGTTCCAGCACTCATGGTGCTGGCAGAGTGCTGAATAAATGGAAATTCCTACCCAAAGAGGATGGCAAGTTACATAGCAGGAGAATTGGGGCTGTTCCTGGTAATAAATTCCTTGTACAATCCCTTTTAGGCAGAAGCTCATCATAGGCTCTTCTGCTTCGGGGACCCTTCATTTGGACTGATTAATACTTTAATACACTTGTCTGAAACAGTCCTAAGAAGTGAGGGGAAGGGAGGTTTCAGCACTTATAGTGCTGGCAGAGTACTGAAAAAGCGAAAATGCCTACCCAAAGAGAAAGGCAAGTTACAGAGCAGGATACCATAAATTGGTGCTGTTCCCGGAAATATATTCTTTCTACAATCCTTTTTAGGCAGAAGCTCATCATAGGCTCTACTGCTTTGGGGACCCTCCATTCAGACTGATTACTACACTTGTCTGAATCAGCCCTAAGAAGTGAGAGAAAGGAGGTTCCAGAACTCATAGTGCTGGCAGAATGCTGAAGAAAAGGAAAGACCCATTCAAAGAGGATGATAAGTTAGGCTAGTTTCACACATCCAGCTTTTTGCCGGTTTGTCGTATTCGGCGCACGCCAGTACAGTGTATACAGTACAATGGCAGCGCCGCAACTTCCGAGTCACATGCTCCGGTCACATGACAGCATGTTACCGGCTCTTGTCGCGCTGCCATTGTACTGTATCACACTGTACTGGAGTGCACCGAATCCGGCAAAACGGCGAAAAGCCAGATGTGTGAAACTAGCAATCGCGTACAAGATTTCTCCCGTGCCTCCCCCATACTCTGGAACGCTCTACCTCAGCATATCAGACTCTCCCCTACCGTGGAAAGCTTCAAGAGGAAACTTAAGACCTATCTCTTCCAACAAGCCTACAACCTACAATAGCCCTCAGTCCAGTACCCCACTGCACAACCAGCTCTGTCCTCACCTATTGTACCATCACCCATTCCCTGTAGACTGTGAGCCCTCGTGGGCAGGGTCCTCTCTCCTCCTATACCAGTCTGTTATGTACTGTTAATGATTGTTGTACGTATACCCTCTTTCACTGTAAAGTGCCATGGAATAAATGGCGCTATAAAAATAAATAATAATAATAATAAAATAATAACTAGCCTTACAGAGCAGGAGACTCAGGGTTTCCTTGTACAATCCCATTCGGACTGATCACTACACTTGTCTGAATCAGTCCTAAAAAGTGAGGGGGAGGGAGGTTACAGCACTCATAGTGCTGGTAGAATGTTGAATAATTGGAAATGACTACCCAAAGGTTCCAGCACTCATAGTGCTGGCATAATGCTGAAGAGGAAATGCCCATTCAAATAGGATGGCAAGTTACAGTCCATTCGGACTGATCACTACACTTGTCTGAATCAGTCCTAAAAAGTGAGGGGGGAGGGAGGTTCTAGCACTCATAGTGCTGTCAGAATGCTGAATAATTGGAAATGCCTACCCAAAGAGGATGGCAAGTTACAGAGCAGGAGAATCAGGGCTATTCCCAGAAATAAATCCTTTGTACAATCCATTTTAGGCAAAAGCTCATCATAGGCTCTTCTGCTTTGGGGACCCTCCATTCAGACTAAATACTACACTCATCTGAATCAGTCCTAAGAAGTGAGGTTCCAGCACTCATAGTGCTGGCAGAGTGCTAAAGAGGAGGAAATGTCCATTAAAAAAGGATGGCAAGTTACAGAGCAGGAGAATCAGGGCTTCCTTGTACATTACAAATTTTACACTGGGGCGCAGGATTAATGTTTGGATCTGGTACAGATTGTACAGCATGGTGTCCCCCCTCATCGTGTCAAGTGACGTCGTCTGTTCTTAATCCAACCACCTCATCAAAATCTTTACAAGGAAAAGCCGAGTACCCGGTGAGTCTTGGCCTTTTTCGGATACAGCGAGCTTTCTCCACACTGCATGTGAACTAAAGAAATCCTAAAATAACAAAAAAAAAATAAAAAGTCTGCAACAGATGAGAAACTGGTCTGCAAACGAGTTGTGTATGAGTCATGTACTCTGCTCCTGCCAAGATTCCCCCACACATGGGCCGCTGCCTGGCATTGTAAGGGCCCGGAGCAGAGAATAGCAGCGTTGTGCGCGACCTAAGGGGGAGCGTTCAGGGATGGAAGTAAAGGGGGGGCCGGAGCATCAGTCACACCCTAGCCTGATACCGTAGGGGCCCCAGCCGCCCCTCTGCCACACACATAGAAGTCATTATTAGAAAAGGTTAGATGACCTGTTCTAAATATGCACAACGCAAGCCCATTGATTTCAAAGTGAGCAATGCAATACTTAATTTCTCCTGTGGTGGCGCTGCAGAGGCATTTCACACTTACCAATCAGCCTGGGCTGCACAGTATAGATGTGCACAATGGTTCCCAGCAATGGTTAATACACGTGCACCCTTCTACATGAGGATTTCCATAACAGAGAATGCCTAAAACCCCAAAACAGGTGTTTTTGTTTTTTCTCTTTGTGCTTTAGTTTTGTTTTTTTTTTCTTTCTACCAAGAACCATAACTTTTTTTTTCTGAGGTCTTGTTTTTTGCTGGACGACCAGTTTTGAATGACACCAGTCATTTTACCATATAATTGTGCTAATAACGGGCTAACAAAAATTCATATGTGATGACATCGTGGTGGAAAAAATGCAATTCCGCCATTGTTTTTTTTGTTTTGTTTTTATGGTGTTTATTGTACTGTGAAATTGACCTGGAAGCTTAAAGGGAATCTGTCAGCAGGTTTTTGCTACCTCATCTGATTCCAACGATGTATTATATAGTTTACTGGGTGTAGTGGTGATGACAGAATCAAAGGTTTTAGATTTAGTTCTGTATATACAAAGTCTATAAACAATGAGTTGCTAATCAAGCAGGGGGCGAGCCGGACTAGCTGACCTAGTCTGGCAATTATAATCTCCTACAGAATCATTTTAGGATTCACTTAGAATACTGGGTGCAGCGGTGATAACAGAATCAGACTTTGCAAATTTAGCTCTGTATATACAAAGTGTATAGACAATGATTTGCTAATCACAGCAGGGCACAAACCGACTAGCTGACCTCTAGCTGACCTAGTCCGGCAATGATAATCTCCTACAGAATCATTTTAGGAGTTACTTAGTTTACTGGGTGTAGCGGTGATGACCGAATCAGAGCATTCAGATTTAGCTCTCTATATACAAAGTCTATAGACAAAGAGTTGCTAATCACAGCAGGGGGAGAGCCGGACTAGCTGACCTCTAGTTGACCTAGTCTAGCAATGATAATCTCCTACAGAATCAATTTAGGAGTTTCTTAGTTTACTGGGTGCAGCGGTGATGACAGAATCAGAGCTTTCAGATTTAGGTCTCTATATACAAAGTCTATAGACAATGAGTTGCTAAGCCCAGCAGGGCGCGAGCCGGACTAGCTGACCTCTAGCTGCCCTAGTCCGGCAATGATAATCTCCTACAGAATGATTTTAAGTTTTGGAAGATTGGACTTTTAGCATGAGACGATACCAAATATACTTTTCTTTCGATTCTTTATATATTGTTATTCCTTTTCTGCATTTACCTTATTGTTTTGTCCCTTTAGGTGACTTTAACCTGCAATTCCACAATATTTTGGTTTCATATAGGAAAAATGATGTTCTCTTATGAGGCTCAGCCTATTGCTGGGCATGAAGGGAAGTATAAAATGGCAGTAACAGGGGTCTTTAGGAGGGTCAATGAGAGCGAGCAAACAGAACCAATAGGAGGGTCGTCACAGGGGGCTAATGAAAGCACGCACACCAACAGTTATGTTATTGAAATGTCATGGTCAATGATTGACAGCAGCATTTAAATGGTTAAAAAGCGGCAATTGGAGCAAGCGCCATTCATTGCTGTTAAAGGCAGATGTTGGCTGTGTAATACAACTGGCATCTCTTGGCTATGGTGCAGGCTCACCTCCTGAGCCCGCTCCATATATACGGACCTAGTGTAAAACATACTATTATCGTCTCTGTTTGGAATGCATTTAATAAGTTGGAATTGGAGCTGCCTCTAATTGAAACAGATACTTGTGGGTTCCAACAGAATAGCACAGCCACGTTACTGTTGTATGGGGAAGGCTCATCTCCTGAACCCGCTTGATACATAGGGACCTAATGTAAAACATACAGTTTTACTCTATGTTGGGAATGGGTTTAATCAGTTGGAATCAGAGCTGGCTGTATTTGATGCAAATACTTGTGGGTGCCATCTGTATAGCACAGCCACATTACTGCTGTATGGGGCATGCTCACCTGTTGAGCCCGCTACATACATGAGAACCCAATGTAAAATATGCTATTGAGTTCTATGTTGGGAATGGGTTTAATCAGGTGGAATCGGAGCTGGCTCTAATTGAAGCAGATACTTGTGGGTGTCATCTGTATAGCACAGCCGCATCAATGCTGTATGGAGCAGGCTCACCTCCTGAGCCCGATCCACACATAGGGACCTAATGTAAAGCATACTATTATGTTCTATGTTGGGAATAGGTTTAATCAGTTAGAATAGAAGCTGGCTCTAATTAAAGCAGATACTTGTGGGTGCCATCTGTATAGCACAGCCGTATCTTTGCTGTTTGGAGCAGGCTCACCTCCTGAGCCCGCTCCATACCAACACTGTGCTAGATGGCCTGTATGTGATCACTTCTGCTGGGCATCCTTGAAAAGCAAAATACTTCGTGGGACCTCAAGGTTGACATTTATTTTGGAAAAGGTCTGTTCTAATATATATATATATATATATATATATATATATACAGGGTGGTCCAAAAGTAGATGGACAGTATGTGTGGGTTATGAAGGGGGAGATTTATCAAGCATGGTGTAAAGTGAAACTGACTCAGTTGCCCTTAGCAACCAATCAGATTCCACTTTTCATTCTTCACAGACTCTTTGGAAAATAAAAGGTGGAATCTGATTGGTATTTTTAAATATAATTTTATATATAAATCAAAGTAAATGTTATTGTTTTCTGTCCACCTACTTTTGGACCACTCTGTGTGTGTGTGTGTGTGTGTGTATATATGTAATACATACATATGCATATATATATATATATATATATATATATATATGTGTATGTATATGTATGTATATATATCTATATCTAATATACAGTATAAGAGACAGACAGACAGAGACAGATGGGGAAAGAGACAGACCGAGACAGACAAAGACAGACAGGGAAAGAGGCAGACAGAGAAAGACAGAGACAGACCTGGAAAGAGACAGATGGGGAAAGTGTCAGAGTTCCGGGATTTCCAGTTTTCTTTTGAAGGATCTTGCCCTTTGTTAACATGGAGTTTTCTGTTCTGTTGCCCTACTTCCTGTTCATCTGTTTAAAAGCCCGCCCCTAAGCTTTGTCTAGTTGCCTGAGTATACTGCTTCCTGTGTACTCCTGCCCTGCTGCTCTCATCTCCTGATTGCTGTTTGGATCCGGTTGAAACACCTGACACCAGCTCTGGACTTCACCTCTCATCCAACTGTGCTCGGACTCCGTCTGCCGTCTCTGGTCGGCACTTCTGCCCGGTCCCTTCTGTTCATATCCACCCTAGGACTCACATCACGTACGGACATTTTTTGGACTATACCTGTTGCCCTTTTGTCTCCCGGCTGCTGTACATTTGGGCCTTCTGGGGTGATTGCCAGACAGCCCCTGTATAGGGGTTCGCTCCTGGTGGTCTCCCTGGGGGAGTCCAGTGCGTGGCCCCGGGAAGTCCCCTTTGCTCTGAACCCAGCATGTATTTACTGTGTTTATGTGTATATTCTGTTCTGTGTACATATTGCGGTTACATATTATTGTGTATATTCTGTTCTGTGCACATATTGCGGTTACATATTATTGTGTATATTCTGTTCTGTGCACATATTGCGGTTACATATTATTGTGTATATTCTGTTCTGTGTACATATTGCGGTTACATATTATTGTGTATATTCTGTTCTGTGCACATATTGCGGTTACATATTATTGTGTATATTCTGTTCTGTGTACATATTGCGGTTACATATTATTGTGTATATTCTGTTCTGTGCACATATTGCGGTTACATATTATTGTGTATATTCTGTTCTGTGCACATATTGCGGTTACATATTATTGTGTATATTCTGTTCTGTGCACATATTGCGGTTACATATTATAAAACGTCTTTTGCACCAAGAACCCGTCTCTGGTTGTCATTGCCCTAACGCAATCGAAATCCTCAGTACATACAATAGTATTACAGAAAGAGACAGACAGAGGGACAGAGACAGACAGGGAAAGATGAGACAGCCAGAGAGACAGACAGATAGATGGGGAAAGAGACAAACCTTGATAGAGACAGATGGGGAAAGAGACAGAGAAATAGAGACAGACAAAGAAAGAGACAGACAGGACAAGACACAGACAAAGAGATGGACAAAGACAGACAGGGAAAGAGACGGGAAAAGAGATGGGGAGACAGACGGGGAAAGAGACAGACCCGGAAAGAGACAGATGGAGAAAGAAACAGAGGGATAGAGACAGAGAAAGAAAGACAGAAAGAGACAGGCAAACCTGGAAAGAGACAGACGGGGCAAGAGACAGACAGACACAGAGATAGAGACAGACTGATACAAAGACAGACAGACTGCGACACATAGACAGAGACTGGGAGAGAGACAGACAGACAGTTACTATCCTGGGCAACTACTGGGTACTACAGCTAGCATATATATATTAGGGGCGAAGAGGGAAGTAAGGGCATGTTGCCATCTTTGTTTTGGGCACTTAATAATCTCCCCATTACAGAATGGTTGATAGTAGTATAAGTGGACATGGACCACACGGGATCCTCCTCCGCTTGGGTTACATACTCTGAATGTTCAGCCGCTGGGGTTTGCTCTTGGTCCTGAAGTGCGCCTCGCATGATACCTCCACCTCGCGCATGTCTTTGGTGACGTCCAGTGTGCAGGTGACATTCGGTAAATTTCCCGTGTGGGAGACACAGTTTGTGAGATTCTCCTTGGCGATGATCTTTAGTTCCACCTCCATACATTGGCACTCGCTGGCTGGCAGCATGCAGGTCACCTTCGTCTCATTACTGGTTTTTGTCCTGTCTTCCAAGCCTACTATGGGAATGGGAAGTAAAGCTGTTGGAACAAAAAAAAAATAGATATAATGAACATAAAGTAATAATACTAAAAACAGCTCCGTAAAATCGAATTCTATTTAGTGATTAAAAAGAATCTGTCAGCAGGTTTTTTCTATGTAGTACGAGAGCAGCATATTGTATGGACAGGGACCCTGATTACAGCGATGTGTCACTTACTGAGCTAGGTGCAGCAGTTGTGAGTTTCCTCTTATGCAGAGCTCGGAAAGCTGAGCTGTGTATAACTCCGCCCACACCACTGATTGGCAGCTTTCTGTGTACTCTGTATACTGACATAAAGCTGCTTATCAGTACTTGTGGGCAGAGTTGGACTAGCAGACACAAGACACCATACTGTTTTTATTGAAACAGCAAAACATAGACAAGTAAGTGACACATCGCTGGAATCAGGGTCTCTGCTCCTACATAATGCTGCTCTCAGATTACTCTGCCACATTCTAGGCCATTTTTGCTCTTTTACACCCAGGGACATTTTCATTTTTTTTATAACTTATGCAGATTTTAAAACTATTAAGATTCAAATTTCTTTTTGGCTACTTTTTTTTTCTTTACATTTTTTTTATAGCACCAGGGGTTATATTATATTATAATTGCATTTTAAAATAATGGGAACCTGTTAGCACCAATAAAAAAAGGCATTCATCTGCAGATAATAGTGGCAATCTGTAGATAAATACCATTTTAAACCTGTGCAGCATTGTAATTGGAAGTGCAGCTGCAGGGAGAAAATTAAGTTATAGTCTCCTTGCAGCTGCTAATGGGAACCTGTTAACACCAACAATAAAAGGCACTCACCTGCAGACCTAGTATTTAGTAGCAAACTGCAGCTAAATACCATTGTAAACCTGTGCAGCATTGTAAGTGGAAGTGCAGCGGCAGTGAGAACATTAAGGCTATGTGTCCACGCTGCGGAAAATGTGCGGATTTTGCCGCGGATTTCTCGCGGAAAAGCCGCGGATTTTCCGAAAATCTGCAGCAGCGGCACTTCCAAGCCATTTCAATGGCATTTTGGAAATGCTGTGTCCATGCTGCGGATTTTTCCGCGGCGGATTTGCCGCGGATTTTGATCCGGAAAAATCTGCAGCATGTCAATTATTGTTGCGGATTTTGATCCGGATTTTGGCTTCAGAATTGGGGAAAAAATAAATCCGCATCAAAATCCGCGGCAAATCCGCGGCAAAAAAAAGGTGCGGATTTGCCGCGAAAGTCGCGGATTTTCATGCAGAAAAATCCGCAGCAACATTCTACCGTGGACGCATAGCCTAAAGGGAACCTGTCACCACTTTTTTCGACTATAAGCTGCGGCCATCACCACCACCGGGCTCTTATATACAGCATTCTAACATGCTGTATATAAGAGCCCAGGCCCCTGTGAGAACATAAAAAACACTTTTTATAATACTTACCTAACAGTCGCGCGGTGGGCCTTATGGGCGTCTCCATTGTCCGGTGCCAGCGCCTCCTCTTTCGGCCATCTTTGTCCTCCTTCTGAAGCTTGAATGCATGACGTGGCTACGTCATACACTCGCCGATCCTGCGCAGGCGCACTACAATACTTTGATCTGCCTTGCTCAGGGCAGATAAAAGTGCGCCTTCTCAGGACCTGAATGCCGGCGAGTGTGTATGACGTCGGACCCGTCATGCACCGCAGCTAGAGAAGAAGGAGGACAAAGATGGCCGAAAGAGGCGGCGCCGGCACTGGACAATGGAGACGCCCACAAGGCCCAGCACGTGACCGTTAGGTAAGTATTATAAAGTGTTTTTTATGTTATACCCCCGGCCCAGGCTCTTATATACATCATGTTAGAATGCTGTATATAAGAGCCCAGTGGTGGTGGCCACAGCTTATAGCCAAAAAAAATGGTGACAGGTTCCCTTTAAGTTGTATTCTCCTTGTAGCTGCTAAGGCCGGTTTCACACATCCGGCTTTTTGCCGTTTTGCCGGATGCGGCGCTCTCCCGTACAGTTAATACAGTACAGTGACAGCGCAACAAGCGCCGGTCACATGCTGTCATGTGACCGGCGCATGTGACCCGGAAGTTACAGCGCTGTCATTGTACTATATTCACTGTACGGGAGAGCGCCGCATCCGGCAAAACGGCAAAAAGCCGGATGTGTGAAACCGGCCTAATGGGAACCTGCTAGCACCAACAAAAAAAGGCATTCTCCTGCAGACATAATAGTGGCAATCTGCAGGTAAACAACAACACAAATCTGTGCAGAATTGTAATTGAAAGTGCAGCTACAGGGAGAAAATTAAGTTGTATTCTCCTTGCAGCTCTAATGGGAACAAAATTAAGGATTTCACCTGCAGACATAATAGTGGCAATTTGCAGGTAAATACCATTATAAACTGTGCAACATTGTAAGTGGAAGTGCAGCTGCAGGGAGAAAATTAAGTTGTATTTTCCTTGCAGCTGCTCGCTTGCAGTCATTTGGGCGGCAATGTGGAAGTGAATAGTCAGTGCTCGGTGCACATTGAGTGCGCTGTAATCACTCCCTTGACTGTGTGCTGAGCAGAAGAAGGGATTACGGCCGTCATCCGGCTCAGTGCTCCTGTCTGGACCCTCTACCCCTATTTCCACGAACACCATGGCTGCTTTTTATTGACATACCTGGATGAATAAAAGAAGAAAACTTTCACGACTGAAGTGTGCCGCTGTTCTTCTGTGTTGCTGAATTGATGACTGTGTGTCATTACAGCTACCTGCACCACTCTGATGACTGGAAGCCAACGGCTGCAGGGAGAATATAACTTCATTTTCTCCCTGTAGCTGCACTTCAAATTAGACACCTGCACATATTTTAAACACTATTTACCTGCAGATTACTACCATAACTGTAGGTAAAGGCTGCTTTGTTTTATGATTGGTTATATAGGTGATATATGGTTGTGTCATCAATTACGGGATTAAAAACTGTGCATTGGACAAGCAGTGGTGCAGTCTTCTTTCGTTTTGTTTCCTCTTTGGCTTTTTTTTTTAATTTTTTAAATGCTAATTAGACCAGTTACAGGGGAACACGTTTCTTCATCCTTTTATGGTTTCCTAGGTTGTGGGTACACAACCCCCACCAGGTGAGCACTCAGTGAATTCAGCAATGTTGCTTTCCTTACAGACCTTATAGTGTTTGTCTTTTTTTTTTGTGTCTTCCATAATCTATATATATAGCACTTACTGAGCAGTGTGGATACACACCAGGAAGGGTGAAATCTTAAAAGGAACCTATAGTGGGCAGTGGTTGTCTGCGTACACCCAGCACTGACTGACAGCCAGGTCTACTGTGTCGACTGTCAGTCGGTGCCAGGGGATCGGTTACAGCTGCCACTCACTATACGTGCTGGTGACACCCAGATGGATGGAAACCAAAACACTGCCGGCCGCGGGGCTCGAAGCCCAGGCGCCAGAATATTCGAAACACTATTAACCTGCAGAATAACTCTATATCTTCAAGTTAATAGGGTTTTTTTCACCCGACGGGTTTTAAAGGGAGCCTATCTCTGCCCCCTCTGTCTCTGCTCCCTGCTTCTGCAGCTACAGATCGAGTAAAGGGTACTTTACATTGTGCGACATCGGTAGGGATCTCGTTAGCGATGCGAAAGTCTACTTTCAAGATCGCACATGCGTAAAATGACCTATGTGCGATCTCGAAAGATCGCACTTGCGATCTAGAATTTCACATCGCTAACGAGATTGCTAGCGATGTCGCAGCATGTAAAGTACCCTTTAGGACATTCATAAACACCCTTGCGGAGTCATGTGTTGACCATCTAGACATCTAAAGAACAGGTTTGCTCAGTTAATTCGTTGTCATAGCCCCACATTCCTTGCAACATAGTACTACATGTCAAAAGAGGTTTCCACACACCAGCTGTATTTGTAATTCCAAATTTCTTTATAGATTCAGGAGGATATCCCATTTCATAAAGTAGTGATTGATGTTCACACCCAAATACTCCGCTATACCATACGATACGTTTTCCAGGGCATTGCCAGGACTTGTTAACAGAGAAGGATGGTTACACTGCCTCTGTCTTATTAAAACCATGCACTAGACGAGCCCTCGGGTCAAACATATCGTTACCGGTAGAGTCTTGTTATACCCAGTGATACATTTGATAACTAGCTCTACATAATAGCATCTTCTTATGTATGGCGTCATTGATTTGCTAGGTTTTGATGTACCCATGGATGTCCCATGCTCTTCGTTAGTGTATCTAATTAGTTCTGCCTCTCTGACACACATTATGACCCCATAACTTATTAGGGCTGGGGTGACAGACAGTTCTGTGGTGTCCGGCTATAGAAGGTCGCAGCGTTTGGCCGCGCAATCTGCTCCCTGACCTTCTATTCTTCCTGCTGTGGTGTATATGGTATCTTGCGTATCTCCTCTGCTTGGGGTTCATCCCTTTCCCGTTAGGACCCTGCAGAGTTCCTCACTCTTTCAGCCGTTTTTATCAGCACTTCCATTTGTGTCCTTAAATGCCCTCATTTCCTTGTGGTCTGTGATGGTGATAGCTCTAACTACCTACAGATCCTGAGTGCAAGCAGTCAGCTTGCATTCATCTGAAGTAACTTTGTTGCATGTTGGAGTCCCTCTCCCTGAATCTTCTTGGAGATAAGCTGTTTGTTATTTGCCCTTCTTTGTTTTTCCTGTGTGTCCTTTAGCTCCTAGTGGGATTGACTAAGTACTCATCCTATCCATTCCCAACCTAGGACCCAAATCAGGGTCAGCCTAGGCTCAGGTATCCTGCTTGGCGCATAGGTGCGGAACCAATCTAGGAGGGTGAGGGAAGCCAGGGCCCAGTCGTGGACTTGGTCAGGGATCACTATCTCCCCTTTCCCTAGACACAGGGTTTCCCTTCCGTTTCACCATTAGCTGGTACTTCCCCGTACCTAGCATGATAGCTGGCATGATAGCTGGTGTTTGGATCTTGGCAACATGCTACTAGGATTTCGAGGGACCATGTTCTTGCCCAAGGTCATCTTTTATAGTGTAGTTTCTTGCAAATTATGATGGCATTGTGGCTCACAGTGTGACATTGCTATCATCTAAAGCTATGGCAGCAAATTTTACCAAAACCTCCATGGAGTATGTATGTTGCCACAAGGTATATGGGTGGGGGGGTGGGGAGAGGGTTTCCCCTGTGGTACTGTAAGAAATTTCCCCTAATTAGTGAAATTAATATAAAAGTTGTAATGGAAACAAGACTTGAGTCAAGCCTAGGAAGGCTTTCAACATATTTAAGAAGAAAATTACTTATTAGGCATATTTTTAGAAATAAATACTTGCAGAATTAGTTACGTGACAGAGCATTGAACATTTTTCCCCACAATTTTATATGAATCAGTGCCAAAAAAACCTTCAATGGAGCTAAAATTGGAGACATATGGCAGTATAGTATAGTGGCACAACATCAATCTACGATAAGGCTTAATATGCACATGATATTGCTGAAACTAGAGTTTAAATTTTTCCCAGATCTTTTCCCAGATAATACCTCCTCACAGTACCATTAGCTATTGTGCCCATAAAAGACCATACTACTGTGTAATGTTGATAGATATAAGAAGGATACAAATGATTTTGTAAAAAAATGAGGTCTCCATGGCACTAGAAATTAGTAAGCATAACAGACTGAGTCGTAACATGGAAACATTTACAAAGCCATGCTAGATTTTCCCAGAATAAGGTATATGAATATCCTGGATTTCTATTTAAATTGCTGTGGAATAATGGAGACATGATCCATCCATTGTTTATGATGACAGATTTCCACTGCCTGACTCACACCAATCACACACTGTTATATCTTCCTATCACCTGTTCCAAGCAATGTCCAAAAGGGTTGGAACAGACCCCATTGCGGTCCCTTTTGAATGTAACTTGATACTTTTCATATTTTGTTAAATTCCAGTGTTGAACTTTCCCTAGAAGATACAAAGCACACAAAAGGAAAAAATCAGGGATGGACTGAGTGTGATTTAGATACTTTGGCAATAAAACTCATGGGCCTTAAACCAACCATAATAATCGTGACTCAATGAAGAGAGGTTGTGCTGGAACAGGAGTTTTTATATAAAAGTGCTGCACCTACATTATAACAAGTGCTGAATCTTACCTAACAGTTGTGATATGGGCTTATTTCCATCACTAAGGAAATCCAAATTGGTCAGTATGTACATCTGTCCCTAATGTTCCCGTATTGGTTTCCTGAATGCCAGATCTCAGTGAGTGTGTTTATAATCTCATGTGACAATGTGACATAGTTTTCAAGTGGATTTTCTAAATTTGGAAGCAAAGACCTCAAATGAGTTGTCCAACAAAGGACATTTATTACTTATTACCACAAATTGGTAATGTTTGATTACTGACTGGGTCACAGTTGGGCCCTGCATACATCACTAAAACAAGGGCTCTCAAAACCATTTTTTTCCACCCAACACAGCTAACGTGAGGAGGGGTTTCAATGCAGTAGTAGTCATGTATTTGTGACGCCCTGGCCTATCAGGTCGTCACAGGGTATTGTACAATCTGCCATCCTGTGCAACATCCACCTCCTCCTTGGTTAAGGGTCCCTAACCATTGGTGTTGCCAAGAACAGCTAATCAAAATCCTAGGAACACTCTGCACCACACCCACCCGACACACCAGTGGACAGCCTGAGTGGAATAGGGTCGCCCACTTGGGGGGTTGGTTAAGGGAAGGTCAGGAGTATCAGGAGACAGTTAGTTGGAGAGTTGAGTCTCAGAAGGAGAGGTCACAAGGGAGTTGACCAGTGACTCTCAGAAGGAGAGGTCACTGAGCGGTGAAGTGTTGGAGGAGAGAGAGAGGAGAGGACAGGAGCTGGGCTCCTTGAGACTACTAGGTGGCAGACATCAGTCTGGTCCTGGTAGGAGCTGGACCCCGGTCACAGGGGATCGTGATAAGGGGCACGGACTGTCGAGGAGGACATCCGGCAGCCTTGTGCCATCACCAGGCAGGGGCCAGGGCACGATGGGGTACGTGGACCCTAGGTCAGGAAGAAGCTTCAGGCATCTTGACAATTTACCCGACGAGGACGGAGCCTTCAAGATTCGTTCTCCACCCGCTCCAAAATCGGCATAATAGCGCAACGAGAGGGATAGGACTTTCCACTCCTACGGTCCAAAAAATCCCAAGCGTGAACCCTGAGAGCAAGCTCACCCAGTTACCCATACTGGTGAGCGGGACCCGACCAGTTTCACACTGTATGAACCAAACAGAGAAAGAGGTGCCAAGGCAAAGGTCACAGACTAACAGGCAACACCAACGGGTAAGGGATTCAGGCGTGCTCCCTCCAAGTGGCAGCGGTGTCCAGAACTTTGGTTTACCACAGGTGTCGGTGTCAGTGTTATTGGACTGAGTACACAAACAACCCCCCTACCGTCCCAACGGCACCTCCCCGTCGCCTTCATCGAGTCCCGAGGCATTCCCCCTACCCGTGGAGGGGTTAAACATCTGGCTGCCCACACCACCGCCACCGGGTGCTCGCAACTGCAGCAGTGGTAGTCCACATTACCACACACCACGGGTGGCGTCACGAACTTCAAACACACTCCCCCGTGTAAATATCCCCCTTTAATTCCAAGTGGTCGCGCGACCCCGACCCCTGGGTTTGGAGATCACTCGAGCCACCGTGGATCCGGATCCGAGCAGCCAGGCTGCTGACGCGGGGCGGCACATATTTACCCTGCTAATCCATCCAATATCTAGGGGGCTGATGCAGCCGAATGCCCAGTACTGTTTCCACTACTTCCTCAGGCCTCCTTCATTAGTTTTCATACGTATTCATACGTTCCAGAGACACTGACATATGCAGACCCATTAAAATCAATTTCATCTTCTCCATCATGGTTGCTATCACTGTCTGTCATTTTTGTTCACTATGATTCACTATGATTATTATTAATAAAAACATTTCCATTTGGATTATTTATTTCTCTGGTCCCCTTTTGTTCAGTGGTTCCTCGTATTTATATGTATGTATCTTTCTGGGGTAGTCACTGAGTTTTTTGTTTTTCCATTAAAATCAATGGGTCTGTGTATATATCCATATTTTTTCATGGGCGTGTGTCCGTGTTCATTTGTTCTGCTCAGAGACAAGTCCGATTTTCTCCGGCATCACTGATGTCACATAGACCACACACTGATGTGCTCCGTGTGACATCAGTGTGACACGTACCAGAGAAAACACGTGTTTTCGAAATAATATTATTTTTTTATACTCACCTGTCTCCAGCGATGCTGTCTTCGGTGCTGCTGTCATGTGATTCCAGACCCTCTCATTATGCTGATGAATATTCACTGCACTGTGGACCCGGAAGCAGCAGCAACGGAGACAGGTGAACAAAAGGTTCCTGATCTCCGAGTGCTATCACAGAGAACACACATGTGCCTTCAAAACAGACAGTGAAAAACGTCCTTTTTTATCATGGATGTGTGAAGGGGGCCTCAAACATTGAATTGAACAGTGGTGCTAATATGTCGTCAAGGTGCAATTCAAACTCTGTGGTGAGGAAGTGTGCGGGGATCTCTATTCAGCCATTTATCGCCTAGCTGGGGGACAATCGGACCTCAATAGAATGACACAGAGGGGCTAATTTGGGCATTTCCTCTGAATAAAGGGAATATCTGTCAGCTTCAGCATTGGAAATGCAACATCCAAAATACAGTTTGTCATTACCACCCCCCCCCCCTTATATTGTGGCTACATTATCAGTGCCCCCTTTAAAGGTTTTATTTACAAATTTAGTATAATCTCTTTATAAATGACAATTTCTACACCTCTCTGATATATTTAGGTATAATGCATCATTATTTTCAAGAAATTTGTTTGCTATCAGTGAAGACTTGGGCTATATTCACATGTTGAGATATGAGATAATCAACCGATATGTACGCCAAATTAATTAATGCAATTCCCAAAAATAATATAGAAAACTTATCAAAGAAAGGGGAGACTTTGTTAAAGAAAAAAATACAATTGTATTGGAAAAGTTGTATAATTTTCTACAAGAAAGGCTCCTTTTTCTTTGATAAGTTTTCTAAAAGCTATGAGATTTCACAAAACTCATGCATGTATTTTTCTCTTTATAAGACGCACCCCATATTTAGAGGTAAAAAAGGTTAAAAAAAAAATAAAAATGGGATCCGTCTTATACTCCGGTGTTGTCTTAGTGTTGTCTTACTGGAGGGGGGCAGCAGTGGTGGTGGGTCACAGGAGGCAGAGGTTCTGCTGGCACACGCGGCGGGTCAGTGGCTGCAGGTGCGGTGGGTCAGTAGCGGCAGGTGTGACGGGTCAGTGGCGGTAGGTGCGGCGGCCATACGTCGTGGCAGGTGCGGCGGGTCAGTGGCGGCAGGTGCGGCGGGTCAGTGGCGGCAGGTGCGGCGGGACAGTGGCGGCAGGTGCAGCGAGTCAGTGGCGGCAGGTGCGGCGAGTCAGTGGCGGCAGGTGCGGTGGTCAGTAGTGGCAGCAGCGGCGGGTGAGTGGTGCAGCAGATCAGTGCGGTGAGTGTCCCAGTGTGTCCGTGGTCCCGATTCAAATGATGGCGCCCAGAGCGGCGCATGCGCAGATGGAGCTCTCATCCTAGGGCTCCATCTACGGTATTTGTTTTTTTCCTCCCCTTGTCTTTGTTTTAAATCTGCATCACGTCGATTTTTTTCAGCATTTTTCAGTTTTTCTTTTTTTCTTTTTTTTTTCCTGACTGAATTAAAAAATGGCAGTGTTTTGGTTTTTTTTTAGCTCTGCAGCACGCCCATTCTTTCAGCATTTTTTCACCCCTAGGCCCTGTGCGCACTAGAAAGTGCCTTTTTCTTAAGTAAAAAACGGACCCTCTGAAAGAATCCCACACCCGCGTTTTTGCTGCGGATTTTCAGCAAGTTAGTCCCCGCGGTTTTACCATTATCTATGGCAAAAACCGCAAGTACCTTAGGAAAAGAAGTGACATGCTCATTAATTCCGCAGCGGAAAATCCGCGGGTAAATCTGCGGGTATAAAAAAACGCAGTGTGCGCACAACATTTTTTAAAACCCATACGATTTGCTGGGGAATGACTGCAGCAATGTTAGACACATTTTCTGCAGCAATTCCGCGGCAAATCTGTGGCAAAATCCGCGGCAAATACGCAGCATGCGAACAGGGCCTAAGAAAACAATGAGAAAAAGAAAAAAAAGAACCATGCATTTTTGGTGCATAGAACAAACATACTATAGACAAGGGACATATATAATCTGCACCCAGAAAAATGCAAAAAATCATGGATTTTTGTAAACTGATTCTTTACTGCCAAGACGCCAGGTTTTGCCTGCAAGAAAAAAAAAAACGCTGCAAAAACCCAACATGTGAACATAGCCTTGTATATTTTCATAAGCTGCAAACTCCTATCTGATCCTGCTCTCTGCTGAGAAATGGATGCCGCTGTCTCCAATCTGGACAGTATTTTTTGCTACATTGGCAACAATTGTACTACTCTCTGATATTTGGCTGCAATGTATCATCTCTGAGTCCAACTCCATTGACTGGATACATATGTATCCACTTTTCAGCTTAGACATGCAGGACTGTGCAGGGTTCCCTGTCTCTGAAATTAAAGGGAAATTGCCATTGGATTCATTCAGCCTGAACCACGGGCAGCATGGATCAGAGTCGGCAGCCAGATACATCATACTTCGAAATGCTGCAGTATTTCAGAGAAAAAATTGTTTGAAAAGTCGGCTGAGAGCTAGAGTGACACAGACAGAAGAGGGCCGCTGTGCAAGAACAGTATATGCGCACTTTGGAGTCCAATAACTCATCATACTGCACAATTCCACCTGTTTTGGAGGTGAATATGGACCCTATTCTCTTTTGGGCCACTGTGCGGCTCCATAGGTGCACCAATGATATGTCCACCCCTGAGTGGGAGACCCGACTAGCTTGGTGCAGACCCCGCTCACCTTCAGTTGATTGTCCAGTATCTCCCTATGTACATGTGCCGCCCCCGTGCCAGCAGCAGGGCTGCTGGGATCCGGATCCGCAGTGGCTCGAGAGGTCTCCGGACCCGGGGGTCGCGCGGCCAATCGATGTAAGGGAGGGACTATGTACAGGGGGAATTAGAAAGTTCGTGATGCCACCCACGGTGTGTGGTAATGTGAGGGACCACCACTGCCATTGGGGAGCCCGGTGACGATGGTGCGGCAGCCTGATGTTTAACCACTCCGTGGGTAGGGGGTTTGTGTCCCGGGGCCCGTTGATGATGGATGGTGAATGGGTGCCACTGGGGTAGGAAGAGGGGTATTTCAGTGTACTCACTCAGTCCAGGAATAGCAAGACCGACAGCTTGTAAACCAGAATTCTGAGCACCCCTGCAGCTTGTAGGGAGCACGCTTGCTTCCGTGCCCTTGGTGTTGCTGTTAGCCTGTGGCCCTGTCCTTGGTACCTATGTCTCTGTTGGACCAGTGGGTATAAAATTCTTCAGGTCCCGTTCACCCGTATGGTTAACAGAGTAAGCTTGCTCTCAGAGTTCACGCGTAGGATTTCTTTGGACTGTATTGGGAAAGTCCTATCCCATCGGTGCGCTAGTACCCCGATTTTGGAGCGGGTTGGGGATGACTCTGGAAGTCTTCAACACCGTCGGGTAAATTACCGGAATGCGTGAAGCTACTTTCTGGCCTGGGGTCTAAGTACCCCGTCGTGCCCTGGCCCCTGCCCGGTGATAGCTCAAGGCTGCCGGCCGCCCTCCTCAGCAGTCCGTGCCCCCTGACACTACCCCCTGCGACTGGGTTTCAAGCTCCTACCAGGCCCAGACCAACGTCTGCCACCTAGTACACAGAAGCTCTGCTCCCTGCCTGTGACCTTTCCCTCTCAGAGAGTCACTTCACCTCCTCTCCTTTCACTCTCCACTGCTCAACTCAACTGTCACTTTCCTCACTTTCCCTCACCAACCCCCCAAGTGGGTGGCCCTATTCCCTTCAGGCCCCCAATGGTGTGTCTGGTAGGTTAAAGTGGGAAGTGTTCCTAGGATTTTGATTGGCCAAGCTGTTAGCAACACCAAAGGACCAGGATCCATAACTAAGGAGGAGTGGATACCGTGCAGAAGGGCAGATTGCACAATACCCTGTGACGACCTGATAGGCCAGGGCGTCACATACATACATGAGAGAGAACTGAAAATCTGCTGCTGCCGAGTGGGGAGTGTGAGAGAACAGAATCCATTTTGGGCTCAGCTAACACTGATGGGGGGAAGTCTCACATTTCCGTTCACACCTCTACTGCTCTTATTGGTTCATAGTTAGGAGGGGACTTGTCCTTTGTCTGTGATCCTATATACGAGTAAACTGGTCACCTGTACTAATAAAGGAGAATTCTTTGAGTACACCATACTAAGCAGTGTGTGCTGTATTGATTTCCCAAGCTCTCGTAAGAGAAATCGTAATAATTTGGAGATCAAGAGGCAAAGGAGTATGTTACGCTCACAGGAGAAACCCAGCCGGGGCCACATCTAACTATAAGTCTCTCCCTATATTTCTCAACTGGCTTTTTAAAAACGATGATTCTGATTCATTAGGATTGGCATTGCACACACCAGTTTTAACGAAGGGGCTTGCTGGAGTACAATGTGCCGAATTCAATAAGAAGAGCACGCCGCTTAATGAATTTGTTGGATTTTTTCAGTGGATGGTGTCTCCATGTGCCTCGCCAGAAATGCTACGCCAGTGAGTAACTCTTGATGAATTAAGCGGGCGGGCGTCACCATTCACCATCCCACCCATTCTAGTGGAGCTGGCAGGGACTGGAGTGAAAATGCCAAGAGTCATACATTTTTGGGGGGGAACTTTGTGCTGACTTTGATGAATCGGCTTCTATGTTTTCTCTGAAACTTTGCAATACAATATTTCCTAAAAAAACCCATACCAGCCTGCAGTCACGTAGTCAAGGTCATATTCATTCTGCCTGTATTTCGGGCAGCACAGATCTAATCATAGGATGTCTAAATAAAAGTGTTCTCATCCTCTGAATACAAACTAATATCATTAAAATGGCGAGGAGTTAAAGGGAACCTGTCACCAGAATGTTCGCTGTTAAACTAAAAGACTCCCCTTCTGCAGCTCCTGGGCTGCATTCTAGAAAGGTTCCTCTTGCTACTGGCCCCCCTTCAGACCTACATAACAACTTTATAAAATATTAACTTTTGCTATGGTAATGAGGTTTGCTGGCCCCGTGGGCGGGCTGTATTTCGTCTGTTATCCCCCTCCTGCCGCTGTTCGCCGTCCCCCAGTGTTCATTTACATAGATGAAGCCGCCGCCCTCATCTTCCGCAGCGCTTTGGGAGTCTCGCGCATGCGCAGTGGCACTATCGCGGGACTGACCACTGTTTTCAAAACGCGAGCGCCGGTGATGTTATTGTACAAGCGCGAGATTATGGGCAGCGCTGTGAATGTCATCACCAGCGTCATCCAAGCACCCGTCCATAATATCGTGCCCGCGCCTTTACCTCTGCCTCTACCGTTATGCGCTTGCGCTGGCCATTGCTTATTTTTATCATCCCCGTTTACCTTTTTTTGAAAACAGTGCTCAGTCCCACACACTATGACACACAGATGGTTTTTCGACTTTGTTGTTGGTAGGGTCCATGGAGACCATTATTAACTTGAAAAAACCCATTATGCTGGCCACATATGTATGTGGCCAGCATAATGGGTTTTTTCAAGTTAATAATGATGTCCTATAAAAACCACTGTCTCTGTGTCGATACAGGGCATCTATACTTAAAGCGATGCCCCATATGGCTAATATGGGGGAAAAGATACAAGTATGGTGTCATCTCAATTTATATGATTGGTGAGAAGCTGCACTGTGGGGTGATCTCCATGGACCCTACCAACAACAAAGTCGAAAAACCATCGAAAAGTCGTCCCCCCAGTGAAAAGACCATACTCAATAAAGGCAACTAGTCTGTTCTATACAGAAGAGATTAGTCAGGAGAAAACATGTCTACTACGAGTCCGAAGAAGGGATTCTCAAACCTTCATGTGACAAGTGTGTGGTGCCCCTCTAGTGATCAACAAGCACTACCATGCTCGGGTGCTCGGTACTTAAAACGAGCAAGTTGGACGTTCGGATGGGCTCTACTCGAGTACTGAGTATAATGGAAGCCAATAGGAGACTTGACTATTCTTTCAGAAAAATGCTGAAGTTTCCCATTGACTTCCATTGTGCAAAGTACTCTAGTCAATCACGTCCGAGCGTCCAACCTGCTCGTTTTGAGTACCAAGTATAATTGAAGTCAATGGGAAACCCCGAGCATTTTTCTGGAAGATCTTCCATTCCACTCGGTACACGAGTCAAGCTCGTCCGACTCTGACCTGCTTGTTTCAAGCACTGAGCACCAAAGCATGGTAGTGCCTGCTCATCACTAGTTACTACTACCGAGCAATCAAGCATGGTAGTGCTCGCTCATCACTAGTTATGAGTACCGAACACCCAAGCATGGTAGTGTTCACTCATCACTAGTTATGAGTACCGAGCACTCAAGCATGGTAGTCCTCGCTCATCACTAGTTACAAGTACCGAGCACCTGAGCAGGGTAGTGCACACTTATCACTACTTACGAGTACAGAGAACTCAAGCACGGTAGTGCTCACTCATCACTAGTTACTAATAACGAGCACCCAAGGATGGTAGTGCTCACTCATCACTAGTTACTAGTACCGAGCACTCAAGCATGGTAGTGCTCGCTCATCACAAGTTACGAGTACTGAGCACCCGAGCATGGTAGTGCTCGCTCTTCACTAGTTATGAGTACTGAGCACCTGAGCAAGGTTGTGCTCGCTCATCATTAGTTATGAGTACCGAGCACTCAAGCATGGTAGTCCTCGCTCATCACTAGTTACAAGTACCGAGCACCTGAGCAGGGTAGTGCACTCATCACTACTTATGAGTACAGAGAACTCAAGGACGGTAGTGCTCACTCATCACTAGTTACTAATAACGAGCACCCAAGGATGGTAGTGCTCACTCATCACTAGTTACTAGTACCGAGCACTCAAGCATGGTATTGCTCGCTCATCACTAGCTACGAGTACTGAGCACCCCAGCATGGTAGTGCTCGCTCTTCACTAGTTATGAGTACTGAGCACCTGAGCAAGGTTGTGCTCGCTCATCACTAGTTATGAGTACCGAGCACTCAAGCATGGTAGTATGGCGCCCCTGAGGCTTCCGTCGCCACAGAGGTGCTGCACCTCATCCAGAGGTGTGGTATCCCTTCCCAGGGTAAGGAAGGGGTCATTCACCGGTACACACGACACACGCTCACAGACTCATCACAACACTCCACTAAACCGTGGTTAGTGCCTAGTGCAGCTGGATTTGTATAGTGGCTAGCACCGTCCCCGAAGCCAGTCTGGGGGTGGAGCTTAGTGGGTGAGGTGTCTGAGGTGAGTGGGCGGAGCTGAGTTGACAATTGTAAGGGTTAGTAAGTGGTGTGGCGAGGAGGCGACCGGAGAGTAGAGACCTGGGAGTCCTGCTTGACCAGGGTGACACAGAAGAAGGGATCCTAGAGACACGGGAGTGTGGGAGGCACCCGTGGGCTTGCTCCACAGAACACCGGGTGGCAGGATCTAGCCGCAAAACGGGGACCCGATCCCTAGACTGAAAGAAACTAACATACTCTTTAGGAACATCGGGGGCCTGGGTGGCTATAAACATCCAGGGCCGAAAATCAGCACACAAATCCGCTGGAAGGGGGCCACAGAGGATCAGGGGGCCAAGCAGGCAGAAAACCCATTGAAGGTCCGTGGCCCCTGGCTCAGGGCACTGTGTGCGGAGGCGCGGGAAGGAGGGCGAGAGTCAGCGTAGTATGGACGACCAGGAAAGGCATATCTAAGGAGTGCACCGGTATTGACCTCTGAGCTGCCCAAGATCGGCGGGAGCCCATCACGCTGGATCCCAGCATACCGCGGGTGATTGCCGGCTTTCTGTACATCTGTGGAACTGGTATCGTGAGTAAGGACTTTGACTGCAACCCCCAGTGTCGTCTACGTCCTTCCTGCGCCCTCTCATGATCCCGAGGCATCAAGCTCTACCTGTGGGGAGCAATATCACCTAAGCTGCGCCATCAACTTCTGCCCTTGGGAACACACAGCGCAGCGGCAGCCCACATAGCTGCAGTACCACAGGTGGCGTCACGAACTTATACTCTTAATTACAACTCCCATCATCACAATCATCATCCTTTTATTGAAGAAAGACACCGCCAGGGTCACGGAACCGGGCCACGCCGCCGTGACATCATGGGACTAGTCCGGCCCTGTAACGAGGCCCTGGAGCTGGGCATGTCAGTAGTGCGTACTGATCACTAGTTACGAGTACTGAGCACCCAAGCATGGTAGTGCTCACTCATCACTAGTTACGAGTACCGAGCACCTGAGCATGGTAGTGCCCGTTCATCACTACCTACCATATCAAACTTATGCTGGACCACCAGAAAAACATTTGTGGGCCCAGGCTTTGGCATGTGGAACAGTAGAAGACAGTCCAGGTGGAAGCTGAATGTGCTTCATTTGCTGCTGCTGAGTGTCTTAATTATAATAAAATCAAGAGGTAAGGGATCTAAAAGTAATTTCCTCTGGTTGGCCCAAAGCTCCTCACTCTGGGGCCAAGTTCACATAAACGTATTTCATGGTCTGTATACAAACTACAATGTCGGGACTGACTGCGGGTCTCAGAACTAGAACTTACAACCTAATACTGTAGACTCGTATGAAGCTGTAAGTTTGGGTTAGGAGAACCACTGTCAGTCTGTTCCATATACAGTCCATGAAATACGCTCATGTGAGTTCGGTTGACGCTGACTGCATACACTAGTGTTGGCTTTTTGTGAACCTAGTGCACCAAAATAGAAGGAAAATACATTTTTCTGCAAAACGATGGACAAAATAAGGGCTCATTCACACATTAGTTTTTTCTTGAGTGCTATAAATTTTTTCCCATAGATAGCACTCATACCTGTGATAGTCTAAGGGGCTGTTCACATGTCAGAGATTTTTTTTTTTGCTGACCAATGCAAACTCATGGAGACATGTCCAATATTGACCCGATTGATGGCTCAAACTCGGCCTGTGAAACAATCCGACCACACTTTGAATCCATCCAGGTGTTTTCCACTTTTTTAGTGCCTGATAGACAGGATAAGGCGGAGAAACTTATTTTTTTCCTCATCAGTGAAAAAAAATTGTGAAACTCTGAAAAAAATCATTGGTGAAATTCGGTTCTTTTTTTTCGAACGTCAAGAAACTGAAAGAGGCCTAACTCATACAAGCCAACTCAGAAACCCATCTGAAGGCTGCAATGTTTCAGGGTTTTTGCCCCTCATCAGTTCAGAGCAGAGAACTGGTTAACCGAATGAATAGCTGACATTCTTCTAACCCATCCAGATTTTTTGGCCCCTATTTTCTCAAAACTTTTTTAGACAAATACGGGGGTCAATCAGCCTGAGAAAAATGCTGCCAGAGGTTATAAGAAGTGAGCTGACTATTCTTCAGGCTTTTTTTGCTGGGAAGATGTTACACAAAATATAATACATGTCAATAGTAAAGATCAAAACACACCACGAAAAATCCTCAAAAACCAAAACACCTCAGAAATGACCAAAAAACATACAAAAGACACTTCGAAAAAATTAAGGAGGATGTTTCATGAAGTGCCTTCTTGAGAAACTGGGAAGGTTTCTCCACCCAAAAAAGAAATTGTGAGCACACATCCTAGGGGGTTCCACTTGGAATCCTCCTGAAAAAGGGGTAAGAAAAAAAAGCTCCAAAGAATGAACATAATGCACAGCAAGGTCAAAACGATTTGTTGTGCATATATTCTTTTGTCACTTCTTTTAACCTCTTAGGCTATGTGCGCACGTTGCGTCGGAGTACCTGCAGTTTATTCTGCACGTTTTCCTTCCCTTGGTTTTTGACCAAATGGCTTTTGACCATTTTTTAGCGCTAAAAACGCATGCGTTTTTACCGCGTTTTTAGTGCGTTTTTAGCGCTTTTTACCTGCGTTTTCACCTGCGTTTCTGCAGATGCGTTTTTGAGATCAAGACACTGAGAAATAAAGTTGAATTAGTCAAAAAGAATGAAAAAAGAGAAAAAAAGTATAAAATTAACTTTCAATAAAACTATATGGGAAATTATCATTTTTAATGAGAAAATAGTCGTTATGCACATTTTATCAGAAAAATAGGTAAAGTTTCTAATTTTTTAACATTTAAATTTTCGGTTATTGTGTGTGTAAAGGAACATTAGAACCCATTAAATTTTGTCCAGAAAAGCATGCGTTTTTGGAGCCAAAAACGCAGTGGAAAATCAGGTAAAAAGCATGAAAAACGCAGGAATTTTGATTTTGGTTGTGTTTTGCCATTTCTCATTGACTCCAATGTTAAGGAAACGCTGCAGAAATGGCAAAAACAACTGACATGCTGCTTCTTTTTCAGCATGGTTTTTGACCACAAATATGCAAATTAAACGCTGCTGAAGAAAAAGCAAAGTGCAGACAGGATTTCTGCTTTTCCCATAGACTTTGCTGGCAATCAAAAACGCATGCGTTTTAGCGCAAAAACGCTGCTGCTAAAAACGCTGCAGAAACGCGCAAAAAAATGCAACGTGCGAACATAGCCTAAAGGTCATGTTCACACATTGAGTATTTGGTGAGTTTTTACCTCAGTATTTGTAAGACTAAACCAGGAGTGGGACAAGCAGAGGAAAAGTATAAGGGCTGCTTCTCACTTGCGAGTTTCTCGCAGTAGAGCAATGCGAGAAATTCTCGCATTGGAATCGGACACGTTAGTCAATGATTCAGCTCACATTTGCGATTTTTTCTCAGTCCAAATCGGACTGAGAAAAAAATCGCAGCATGCTGCTTTTTTGCGAGTTTCTACTGCGAGTCTCTCCAATGCAAGTCTCTGGGAGCGTATAAATAATCGCATGTCACGGGACGGCACTCACACCATCCTAGTGACATCCAATTTCTAAATACATTTCTCGCATGTTTCCTAAAACACTGGAAATGAGTGATGTCTCACAATGTCTGTCAATCACTATTCTCTGTCAGTCGGTCTCTCCCTCTCGGTCTCTATTCTCTCTCTGTCGGTCCGTCACTATCTCTGTCCCTCTCTCACAGTCTGTCGGTCATTTTCCCCTCCTCTCTCATACTCACCGTTCCCCGATCCCCGGCGCGGCGCTGCACGGCATTCACACTGCTGCGGCGGCTTTTACTATTTTGAAAAAGCCGGCCACTCATTAAACAATCTCGTATTCCCTGCTTTCCTCGCCCACAGGAGCCTATGATTGGTTGCAGTGAGACACGCCCCCACGCTGAGTGACAGGTGTCTCACTGCACCCAATCACAGCAGCCGCTGGGCGTGTCTATACTGTGCAGTGAAATAAATAATTAAATAATTAAAAAAAACTGCGTGCGGTCCCCCCCAATTTTAATACCAGCCAGATAAAGCCATACGGCTGAAGGCTGGTATTCTCAGGATGGGGAGCTCCACGTTATGGGGAACCCCCCAACCTAACAATATCAGTCAGCAGCCGCCCAGAATTGCCGCATACATTATATGCGACAGTTCTGGGACTGTACCCGGCTCTTCCCGATTTGCCCTGGTGCGTTGGCAAATCGGGGTAATAAGGAGTTAATGGCAGCCCATAGCTGCCACTAAATCCTAGATTTATCATGTCAGGCATCTCCACGAGATACCTTCCATGATTAATCTGTAAGTTACAGTAAATAAACACACACCCCCGAAAAAATCCTTTATTAGAAATAAAAAACACTAACAAATTCCCTCATCATCACCAATTTAATAAGCCCGAAAAAGCCCTCCATGTCCGGTGTAATTCACGGACCTCCAGCGTCGCTTCCAGCTCTGCTGCATGAAGGTGACCGGAGCTGCAGAAGACACCGCCGTTCCTGTCACCTCCACACGGCAACTGAAAACAGCCGCGCGATCAGGTGAGCTGTCACTGAGATTACCCGGTGGCCGCCACTGGATCCAGCGGTGGCCGCGGGTAACCTCAGTGACAGCTCAGCTGATCGCGCTACTTACCTCATTTGCTGCGTGAAGCTGACAGGAGCGGCGGTGTCTTCTGCAGCTTCGGTCACCTTCATGCAGCAGAGCTGGAAGCGACGCTGGAGGTCCGTGGATTACGCCGGACATGGAGGGCTTTTTGGGGCTTATTAAATTGGTGATGATGAGGGAATTTGTTAGTGTTTTTTATTTCTAATAAATGATTTTTTCGGGTGTGTGTGTTTATTTACTGTAACTTACAGATTAATCATGGAAGGTATCTCGTGGAGATGCCTGACATGATTAATCTAGGATTTAGTGGCAGCTATGGGCTGCCATTAACTCCTTATTACCCCGATTTGCCAACGCACCAGGGCAAATCGGGAAGAGCCGGGTACAGTCCCAGAACTGTCGCATCTAATGTATGCGGCAATTCTGGGCGGCTGCTGACTGATATTGTTAGGTTGGGGGGCTCCCCATAACGTGGAGCTCCCCATCCTAAGAATGCCAGCCTTCAGCCGTATGGCTTCATCTGGTTGGTATTAAAATTGGGGGGGGGGACCGCACGCCGGTTTTTTTAATTATTTAATTATTTATTTCACTGCACAGTATAGACACGCCCAGCGGCTGCTGTGATTGGGTGCAGTGAGACATCTGTCACTCAGCGTGGGGGCGTGTCTCACTGCAACCAATCATAGGCGCCTGTGGGCGGGTAAAGCAGGGAATACGAGATTGTTTAATGAGCTGCCGGCTTTTTCAAAAGAGGAGAAGCCGCCAGAGCAGTGTGAATGCCGTGCAGCGCCGCGCCGGGGATTAGGGAACAGTGAGTATGAGAGAGGAGGGGAAAATGACCGACAGACTGTGAGAGAGGGACAGAGATAGTGACGGACCGACAGAGAGAGAATAGAGACCGAGAGGGAGAGACCAACTGACAGAGAATAGAGATTGACAGACATTGTGAGACATCACTCGTTTCCAGTTCTTTAGGAAACATGCGAGAAATGTATTTAGAAAATCGCATGTCACTAGGATGGTGTGAGTGCCGTCCCGTGACATCCGATTTTTTACACGCTCCCATAGACTTGCATTGGAGAAACTCGCAGTAGAAACTCGCGAAAAAGCAGCATGCTGCGATTTTTTTCTCAGTCCGATTTGGACTGAGAAAAAAATCGCAAATGCGAGCTGAATCATTCACTAACGTGTCCGATTCCAATGCGAGATTTTCTCGCATTGCTCTACTGCGAGAAACTCGCAAGTGAGAAGCAGCCCTAATAGAAACACGGGCACCATTTCTGCATCTTATACCCATTACTGGTTTAGCCTTACAAATACTGAGGTAAAAAACTCAATATGTGCAGGTGGCCTTATAAGCATATCTCCCAATTTGTAGGCCATGTGCACACATTGAGTATTTGGTGAGTTTTTTACCTCAGTATTTGTAGCCTAAACCAGCAGTGGAACAATCAGAGGAAAAGTATAGCAGAAACATGGCCACCACTTCTGGATTTATTACCCACTCCTGGTTTAAGTTTACAAATACTGAGGTAAAAACTCATCAAATACTCAACGTTTGTATGTGGTGTTATAAGCATACCTCTCAATTTATAGGCCACGTGTACACATTGAGTATTTGGTGAGTTTTTTACCTCGGTATTTGTAAACCAAAACCAGGAGTGGGTAAAATATTCGGACATAGTGCTCGTGTTTCTATTATACTTTTCCTCTGATTGTTCCACTCCTGGTTTTGGCTACAAATACTGAGGTAAAAAACTCACCAAATACTCAATGCCTACATGTGGACTTATAAGCATACCTCACAATTTTTTGGCCTTGTGCATACATTGAGTGTTTAAAGCATTTTTTACCTCAGTATTTGTAGCAAAAACCAGGAGTGGGTGATAAATCCAGAAGTGGTGTCCAATTGTCCATATTTCTATTATACTTTCCCCCTGATTGTTCCACTCCAGGCAGTGGCTACAAATACTGAGGTAAAAAAAATCACCAAATACTCACCGTGTGTACATGGACTTAAGGTCCCAAAGCCATGGAGCCATAAATGACCGGACTATTCTTCTGGCAGCTTCTGCATGGAAGCCACCACTATTTATAAGGCCTCTTTCACACATCCATGTCTCCGGTACGTGTTTGGTCCGTTTCCTCACGTACCGGAGACACGGGCACATGTAGACCCATTAAAATCAATGGGTCTGTGCTCACGTGCGTGTTCTGCCATCGACCGTGTGTACGTGTGGAGCATACGTGTGTACGTGTGCTCCACACGTCAATATGTCCGTTTTTCTCCGGCATCACGGGTGTCACGCGGAACGCAAATGGACCACAAGGAGGTGTTCCGTGTGACACGCACCGGAGAAAACACATGTGTTTGAGGGAAAAAAAACAACCTTTACTCACCTTCTACAGCCCTGCTGTCTCTGCCGCTGCTGTCACTTGCTTCCGACCGCCGCTCATTATGCTCATTGAATATTCACTTCACTGCAGCAGAGGGGAGTTGGCAAGACCGGAGACCGAAGATCAGCACCACGGACAGCGACACCTGGGACAGGTGGGCAGAAAGTTCCCGTTCTCCGTGTGTTATCACGGATAACACACGGAGAACACACGTGTGCCACAAACACGGCTCACGGAGGGCAAAACGCACCTCTGACACGTCCTTGAAAAACGTGCGTGGTTTTTCATGGAAGTGTGAAAGAGGCCTTACATAGAATGTGGAAAAAAGACACCACAAAAGCGTCCAAAAAATGTAAAAAAAAAGATGTTTGAGGAAAAAACACTGAAAGCATTTTCCAGAAGTGTCTTATGCTTCTCCCAAAAATGTGAGTACACTTATGTTTACTGGGCACCCACCCCCTGAAGATTAGGTTCCCGCAATGAGTTTTTAACGCCATGAATTTTCATTGCCCAAAAAAGCGTGACGTCTTACAGTTCTAGCAAAGTGGATGGGGTTTATAGAAATCTTCAGACCACTGTCTTTCTTTTCGTAAACTGACCTGCAGTGACTGGAGTGCACAGCGTGTCAGCTTCTTTTACGAATATGTTGAATTTTATGTGGGATTTGTCCCATAGACTTCCATTAGCTGAGGAAAATTCGCAAGTAAAAAACACATATACCGTATTTTTTGTTTTATAAGATGTACTGCATTATAAGATGCACCCCAAATTTAGAGAGAGTAAAAAGGTAAAAAAAGGGGTCCATCTTACAATCCGGTGATGTCTTACGCGGGGGGGGGGAAATGGCAGCGGTGGTGGAGCTGGGTCACAGGAGGGCAGGGGCAGTGGTGAAGTAGGGAGGTACGGACTTCAAAGAAATGGCGCCCGGAGTCAGCGCATGTGCAGATTGAACTATTGGCTCAATGACAAGCCAAGATCTCATCTGCGCACGCGCCATTTTCCTGAAATCTGGTGGTGGGAGATCAATGGGCCAGAAGTGGCGCGTGTGCAGAAGAGATCTTGAGCCAAGAGCTCCATCTGCGCATGCGCCGACTCCAGGCGCCATTATTTGAAGCTCGCACTGCCAACAGAGCATCTGGGGCAACCGCCGCACTGCATCGCTCTACACCACACCACATAGCAAGCACAGCACCCACAGCCAACACAACACCCATAGCCAGCACAGCGCCCGCAGCCAGAACAACCACCCGCAGACAGTACAACCCCCCACAGTCAGCACGCCCCCCCGCAGCCTGCACAGCCCCCCGCAGCCTGCACAGCCCCCGCAGCCAGCGCAGCCCCTGCAGACAGCACAGCCCTCCGTAGCCAGCACAGCGCCCGCAGCCAGCACAGCACCCGTTCTCCACTTCCCGGTAAGATACATTCGGATTATAAGACGCATCCCTCATTTTCCTCCCAAATTTTTGGGTGAAAAAGTGCGTTTTATAATCTGAAAAATACGGTAATCCACACAGGACTGTATAAAAAAAGTTTTATCAAAGTAAAATAGCAGTGAATGTCAAAAAACAAGACATAGCAAGAAAAGACAAAAAAAGAGTGAGAAAATGTAATAAAAATGCACTGAAAACTGCAATGAAAAAAAAAAAATCAAGTAATCTAATTGGTACAGAAATGCTGCACAAGATTTGCAATATCAAAAACTCACCAAATACTAAGCATGGGAATACAGCTCAAGAGTTCTGGAGGAATTTTTTTTCTTAAGTGTTTTGTTTTTTTTTTATTTTTTTTTTTATTTTTATTGAACAGTGCCTAGTTTGGAGAGGTTTCCCTTCGGATCTGCTTTGAACTGATATGCACTTTCCTCCTTTTTTTATCAGCAAGCACTTTTCAAGCATAAGAAACCCTGAAAAAACTTCTGATATGAAGAGAAAAGTTTTTTCTCAAGCATTTGAGAAGCAAATCAGCTTTAAAAAAAAAAAACTCTTTAAAAAAATACTTGGTGTGAACATTGCATAAAGATGTTATAAATAATTGGAGTCAGATCCCTGGATGAGTGTCATTGATGGTCTGACTAGGGTGAGTACTAAGTGGAACCAGCCATGTACCAGGGAGGTTTCTTTTTTACTTTAAGCCAACGTCGGCTTTTTTCATCTTTTTTTTCCTCATTCCCACAAAACAGTCTTTTAAGAAACTTGAGAAGTTTCGGAATTTCTCGTTCATAGCTGTACAGACTGGGAAAGACCTGCAGGATTAAGAGGTTCCGATACCACAAAGTTACCAAACAGATCGAAACCTGCTCATCTGTCATCTGGAAAATTATACTCCCATCATAAAGTAACCCCATAGGCTCTGCAAGCCAGAAAAAAAACCTACCGTGTATTCTGCAGATCCTGAGAATGGAAATAATGATCAGGGGCCAGAGACAAGACACCTCCATGGTGAGAAGATTGTAGAATGTCTAGAATGTCAGACGAGAACCTGTTTGATGGCCGTCAGAGGTCGATCAGGACGATCTGCTGGTCTCGGCGTATTCGGGAGGTTCCAGTGCTGCCGGCTACGGAATAAACTGCTAGTAAAACTGTTGGAAGAGGTTTATTATGACACGTGTTATGATGAATGGGTGGGATTGTTTAGAGCAACAGTAACCATTTATGGTACATAGACAGAAAAGCTAGAGGGAGATGTTGTGTAATGAGTCACATAGGACTGTTATATGGAGTATAAGGAGGAGATATAGGGAAGATATATGGAGTAGGAGGAGGAGATATAAAAGAGGCTATATGGAGTAATAGGGGACGATATAGGGGATGATATATGGAGTAATAGGAGGAGATATAGGGAGGATATATGGAGTAGGAGGAGGATATATGGAGTAGGAGGAGGAGATATAGGAGAGGCTATATGGAGTATAAGGAGGAGATATAGGGAAGATATATGGAGTAGGAGGAGGAGATATAGGAGAGGCAATATGGAGTAATAGGAGGAGATATAGGGGATGATATATGGAGTAATAGGGGACGAGGGGACGATATAGGGGATGATATATGGAGTAATAGGAGAAGATATAGGAAGACTATATGGAATACCAGGAGAGGATATATGGAGCGTCTCCTCGAGCAGTGGAGGCGCGAAAGCCAAAACCCCGCCCCTGTAGAGGAGGTGCCAGAGAGACACTAAGGGGGGGCGGATGGCGTCCGGCCGCATGTGAACCGCGGCTGTGGAAGCAGGGACGCCAGGACTCTGCAAGTATTTGGTTCCTGGAACACCGCTGCGCGAGATATCCCGTCCGTCCGGCACCGCTGATGACGACGGCCCTGGCAGTCCACCCGGCCGCGATGAAGATGACGACGGCTCCGGCAGTCCGCCCGGCCGCAACGGCTGCGAAGCACCCATCCCGTTAAGGAATCTGGGCCCGTTCCTGGACTGGGGTTAAGGGGTGCTGCCCACTTCTTGGGGGCAGCATCAGGGCCAGGTTATTTGGGTGGGTGACTGAAGGACCCGTTCCGTTGCCGTTATTAAAAGTGTTTTATTGCTGTTGCAACGGTTGAAGTGTTATGCCTCCCATATGGGAAGATTTGAAATGTATACTGTTTGGTGTTTGTTTTTATATCTTTTCAGTTTAAAAGAGAAAAATAAAACCGGTGATGGACGGGCAGCCCGCGGACGGTCTGCATTTTACTAAGGGGGAATGTGGCGCCCTGGACAAGCCAGGGGCCACAGGTAACAACGGACACACACCCCTTCCCCCAGCAGTTCACAGCAGACATCCCCAGTGAGACCTGATTCCTTCCCTCGGGTTCAGACAGACACACTAGGTGGGCGGAGTCAAGCAGATAGGCACGCCCACCGAAGAGTCTGGCTGGCCTGAGGCAGGAAACTAGAGCAGACAAGTCCAGGCAGAGGAAGAGAGAGGAGGTCTGCAGAGAGGCAGACGAAGAGTGGGGCCTAGGTTGGAGCCTAGGTCCCTCGTGTAGCCAGTGGGGCAGACGGTAGTGGCCGTCTGCAGGAGCCGGGAAGACAGTCTTGGTGGAACCGTAGGTAGCCGGGACAGGGTAGTGGCCCGTCCGGTACCGAACCGGGGAGCCAGCTGGAAACCGGAGCGCAGGAAGAGCGTACACGAAGGTGCAGGAAAGGACTTACACTACCAACCTGGGGTCACGGGAAAAACACCGCAGCCGCCTCTAGGACCCGTCCATCCAGCCGTTTGACCAGAGACTCCGTGTAAATTACTGAGTGAGTGGCTGAGTGAGTACCACCGTGCCGTGTGGCACAGCGCTGCCCCCGCGACCCTGCACCTCACCAGGCCCCGTAACCCGCCTGCCATCCATCCCTACCCCATCACCGGGCCCCGGGACAACCAACCCCCTACCCACGGAGGGGAGAACTAATATCCAGGCTGCTCCCTGTCATTGCTCCCGGGATCCCCGTCCAGAGCAGCGGTGGTGTCACCAATATCACCACAACCGTGGGTGGCGTCACGGACAATAAATCCCCAAAACCAAACCTCTTGTCACTCACGGGCGAGGAGCGCCGCTCGAGTCCCCGGGATCCGGCCCACCGCTTGAGCCACCACCGAGCAGCAGCAGCAGCAGCTGGACCCGAGCAGTGGGAGAGCGTAGCGTCCCCTCCTCCGCCCGCGACATAGTTACCAAGTTTATGTTCAGTAAAACTATGTGGTCTCCCTCAATGAACTGTGTACCATCTGGTCCTGGCCGGCCAAAACCATTGGCAACATGTGGCCTGCAAAGGTGTATCACCTCCGGAGTGCAGCACCACACACCCAGCCAGGACCTCTATTTTCATGTAGTATGCTGGGATGCAGCAGACAATTACCTCGCCCATGACTTCCACCCCGCGCCACAAAGGAGAAGTGACTTGAGATGCTGCCACACGGATGCTGCCTGGAACCATGGCAGAACGTCCTTGAATTTCTGTATGTGTTGGATTTTTTCATATGGAAAATCCTTCATTTGAAAGTACTTTAACTCTATGTTCACAATAGTTGGGTTTTTTTCTGACGTATTTTGAGCGGAAAGCGCCAAAAGAGTGATGGCAAAACACTGAAAAGAATGGTGTGCACGTATCCTAAAAAAAAGTGCACAAAACATCCTTAAGATGCTGAGTTTTCCAGTAGTTCTTGCGGCTGACCCTTGTCTCCCAAGTTTTTTCTCTATGCTTTCAATTATATATGTATACGGTAGTGGATGGCTTGAAAATGAAGCCGCCCCCAGAATGAACATTACTTCTTTTATTCACTTCAAGGTTTCCAAGTCCTGGAGCAGGTAAGGCTGCTTTCACACATCCGTTTTTTCCTGTGCGGCACAATCCAGCGCTTTGCAGAAAAACCGCAACCGTTTTTTTTTGCCGCCGGTTGCGTTTTTTTGCATAGACTTTCATTACTGCCGGATTGTGCTGCATGGGCTTGCGTTCGGTCCGGTTTTTGCCGTATGCGGCAGATTTAGCCGATGCGGCGGCCGGATGGAACGTTCCCTGGCACGTTTTTTGTGCGGCAAAAAAAAACGCATCGCCCGCATCCGGCCGATGTGGCGCATTTTCCTATACATGCCTATGGACACCGGATGCGGCACGATGCGGTAAAAACGGCATCCGGCCGCCGCATGTGTTTTTTTTCCACTGCGCATGCTCAGTAGTGTGCCGCAAGCGGCAAAAACCGGACGGGCCGTATGTCAAAAACATATGCAAAGGATGCGGTATTGTCACCACATCCGTTGCATAGGTTTTAGAGCCGGATTGGCCGGCTCTGCTAAAACCGGATGTGTGAAAGCAGCCTAAAAGACACGACAAAGGACGAAACATTTGCACAGCAACATCGTTTTGACATGGCTGTGAACTATGTTAATTTTTAGCAGTGCTTTTGCAGAATTCGTTTGAGAAAAAAATTATGATGTGTGCACATACCCAATGGGTTTCACACACAGAGTATATGGGAAAAACTCAACCAAAGCATTGTTTTTAACCAAAGCCAGGAGTGAATTCAATAGTAAAAAGAAGCGTAAAGAAAGGACTTCTTGTTGGAACCATAGTTAGCCATGATTCTGCGTATTTCTGGGTGCTACCAGTTGTGACGCTGTTCTGTCTTCTCCTTGGTTGTAAAATTTCATTTGTTGGGGCTATATCTGTGATATAAGCCCCTATACATCTTAGATGGATGTCAGTGGAGTGATGCCATCTGAACTGACTCTACCATACTCTTGTTCAGATGAGCACTTCTATCTTCCCTACAAGAAAGCCACCGACTGACACATTGGCTGGTAGCTTACCTCTGGGAGAACAAATCAATTGGCAGTCTGAAACAAGACATGTCTCATCAACATCTCTCTCGACCACCATTGGGTGGCGCCACCATACACCTTAGAGATTGGGTGATTCAACCATCATTGTGACATAGCACATTCTCAGTCTTGGGGTCATATTTGACACAGAACTTTCCTTTATTCCCTATATCCATTTGCTCACTCGCTCATGTAACTTGCATCTAAAAAGAACCTTTCCATAATTCGACCTTTTCTCAACTTTGAAACTGCACAAACTCTTACTGATGCTCGTATTGATTCTCATCTGGCTTATTACAACTCTACACTGACCGGTCTCTCTCTAACCAAACGTTCTCCTTTCCAATCTGTCCTGAATTCAACAGTCAGGATCATATTTCTGTCCAGCTGCTACACCAATGCCTTCACCTTGTGCCAGTCATTGCACTGGTTACCCATTTGCTGCATAATACAATACAAAGTTATCTCTCTCATCCACAAATCTCTCCACAATTCTGTTCCACCCTATATCTACTCTATCCTCTTTGTCTATCACCCTAAGGCGGGCTTTGCACGTTGCGACATCGCAGGCCGATGCTGCGATGTCGCACGCGATAGTGCCCGCCCCCGTCGCAGGTACGATATCGTGTGATAGCTGGCGTAGCGAAAATTATCGCTACGCCAGCTTCACACGCACTCACCCGCCCTGCGACCGTCGCTCTGGCCGGCGACCCGCCTCCTTCCTAAGGGGGCGGGTCGTGCGGCGTCACAGCGATGTCACACGGCAGGCGGCCAATAGGAGCGGAGGGGCGGAGATGAGCAGGATGTAAACATCCTGCCCAGCTCCTTCCTTCCGCATATCCTACGGAAGCCGCGGTGACGCCGGTAGGAGATGTTCCTCGCTCCTGCGGCTTCACACACAGCGATGTGTGCTGCCGCAGGAACGAGGAACAACATCGGACCGTCGCGTCAGCGTAATTATGAATTATGCCGACGCTGCAACGATGATACGATTACGACGATTTTGCGCTCGTTAATCGTATCATCTAGGCTTTACACACTACGATATCGCATGCGATGCCGGATGTGCGTCACTTTCAATTTGACGCCACCGACATCGCACCTGCAATGTCGTAGTGTGCAAAGCCGCCCTAAGGAACTGATCTAAGACTAACATCTTCCATAATCATGCCATTGTAATAATAATGCCATTGTATGTAAAGCGCTGTGGAATTAATAGCGCTACATAAATGAATAAATATTATTATATTATTATTATAATCCGGATCGCCCACTTCTGTCTCCAAGACTTCTCTAATGCTGCACCAGTTTTCTGGAATGCACTACCCCAGATAATTCGATTAATACTTAGCCTCCACATCTCTTTAGTAAAGCCTATCATCTCACGTCACTAATCTTACTCATCCCTGTTCCTCCTTCCTACATTTTAATCAGAATTTGGTCCCTACTACTTATTTTTCTCTACATCCTCCGTGCCCCCAATAGCATTTGGTGACTACACTTAGACAGTTACTGACTGATGACAGCTTATGCATCTTAATGCGGAAACCCCTAATTATTACAATGATGACCTGACCATACCTGACAGGCTCTTTTGACCTATTTTGTCCCCCCTATTTCCTTGTATATTATGAGCAGGACCCTCACTCCTGTAGCTGTTGAACTATGTCTTACTTTGCATTGTCTTTATTGTCTGTTCATGTCCCCTCTGAATCATAAAGTGCTTCAGGATATGTTGGCGCTATAGAATTTTTTTTCTTACTACTTGACTGTCGGCTGATCCAGTCGATATTGGTGAATCTGGCTGACATTATACTAAGTGTATGGTGGTTTTTGCTCTTTTCTACTCCCTTGTGCCATTGTCATTTGACCTTGAGCTTTGACCTGCGGCCCCCACCTCCTAAATCAGCAATGCTGCCATCAGAGACTATCCAGTGGACTCTATACAGTACCTGTAGGAAAGTCCATACACCTGTGAGGGAGATAAAGGTTCTATACACATTTTTGGCGCAGGACACCACAAATCTGCCGAAACTGTTTGCAAAAAACGGTACATTTTTCATGTATTTCTACAACTTGGCAAAATTTAGTGACCACTATGTTCTAGTTTGGATAACTGATTGCTCCGGATTGTTAAATTATGAATAGTTTTCACATTTCTTGGTCCAATCCCAAATAACTTGGTCCCAGATATCAGCTTTAGTGACCTTTTTATAGACCTGGTAATGTTTCAGACCTTGAGACATTTGTGTAATATCATAATGAATTGACCCCCAAAGAGATGAATCATTGACTTTTGAGTTCCCAGTGATAGTTTAGTGTTAGCGGCTAGAAAAAAAAATCAGAACTTTGTAAAATAAAATTTTGTTTTAGGTAGCTGTTATGATGATGTATTTGTTGGTACAATTTTTTGGAAAATACAGTTTTGATTTCTTTTTATTGCATTTTTATGACCCTCCAAAAATGACAATTTTGAATTTCTCATTTTTTTATATTCAAATTAAATAATTTTATGGTTTTATAGATTTTACTTTTATTGATCTGACATTACCATATACTGTATATATATTTTTCCTTTATTTTTAACTTGGAAAATGGATTAATTTAAACTTTTTTTTAATTTACTTTTATTACATATTTAATAACATTTTAATCCCATTCAAAGAATTAATTCTGTGATTACTTGATCACTTACACTATATGCTGTAGTATATAATAAGTTGATATTTTCACAAGGCCACAAGAGTAGAGAAGAGCGGACCAATGGAAGTTCAGATTTGCCAGGTTCGATCGGACTTTAGTTACATTTTTGGTTCAGGACCCGGTGTCACGGGGTATGAAATGACAGTACAGGGGCTCCTAGGTTGGCCCTCAGACTTCAGACCCTGGGTTGTCCCTTATCTCAGAGGTAGGCTTGATTGTAGCCAGGTTTGAGCCCCCAGCGTGACCTAACTCCTGTCCGAGCCCTGATCTTACTCCCCTTCTCCCTCATCCTTTGGACAGGCCAGAAATACAGTAACAAAACCCCCCAGAAATGACAAGGGAGAAAATAATCTCGTACACACTGCTCTCAAAACACACAGGAGAGACAATATGTGTATAAAGAAAAAGGAAGGCAGTAAACGCTCAACAGGGGAACTTCCACACCACACAAAATTGCAACTACAGATCGCCACAAACTGGATCACCACAAAGACCAGAATTGCTGGAGCTATGCCGAAGCTATAATTGGCTCTGAGTATCAAGGTCCGGAATCTTATATGGTGAGGAGACAACTGTGATTCATAATTAGCAAACTAAGCTCCTAGCAGAGTTCCCCAGGTCAGCAGGAATTAACTCCTGCTGGACCTACGAGCATTGCACATGAAACAGCCGAGGCCCAGCTCTGGCTGAACAACTAGAAGATATCAGGTTGCCTGTCAGACTCTGCAGTGTGAACAGAGCCTGATGGTGTCATGATACCTAATGAGTCTGGACCTGAATACCGCATAACACCTGGACTTGACCCGAGCTGGACCCCGAACTCCATATCAGTCAATGGGGACCTGAACTTTAGTGCTGTAAAATGGACATAATAAGGGCTATGGAGCTGCAAAAGGAATCAAAATGGGGGTAAGAGCATGAGAAATTCTGTGGCTGTCGCTGGCCAGCAGTGACTTATGGAGCCTCATTCTGAAAACGTTGCCCGAAGGAAGCTACATAGGAATCGATGGACGTGATGGGACATTATTGAATTATGACAATACTTCAAGGACGTCTTTGTAATTATTAAATTGGTGAATGAGGGTGTGTGGAGGAGTCTTCATTCAAATAAACAATTATTTTCCTGTGTGTTTTTTTTAACTGTACACTTGCCGATCTAGTAATGGGGATGTCAGATAGACGCCTCTCCATTACTAACCCCTGGGCTTGATGCCAGCTTTCAATTCACAGCTGACATCAACCCCAAAAGTATTACTTCAATTGCACTAGGGCAATCAGAAAGAGCAGGGCAAAGTGCCAGAATTGGGACATCTAATGTGATGTGCCAATTCTGGGGCAGCTGGGGGCTGCTGTTTTTAGGCTGAGAATGGCCAATAACCATGAGCCTTCCCAGCCTGAAAATGTCATCCCCCAGATGTTTGTTTTACCTTGGCTGGTTATAAAAAACAGGGTAGTGCCCACGCCATTTTTTAAAATAATTTATTTTAAGAATGAAAAAAACGTGCAATCTTATTTTTTTATAACCAGCCAAGGTGAATTTGACAGCTGAGGGTTGCAGCGCCCAGTTGTCTGCCTTACTTGCACTGGTTATAAAAAAAAATAGTCAGGAAGTGACGGATTGTTTTTAATTCATTCAAAATCGACATTTGTTTGTTGGGCAATTGCCCCATTTTGCAGCCCCTTGGCCCTTACTATGGCCATTTTACAGCACAGAATTTCGGGACCGCATTGACTTATATGGGGTTCGGGGTCAAGTTCGGGTGATGTTCGTGTAGCGCACTGGGAAACCAGGTAGTGGCACATATAGGCCCCCGCAGAACACCAATCCCACAAAGGTTTACAGCAGTCGACATGAAACCCTAGTCACCCCCCTCAGGGAAGGACAAACACACCAATGGGCGGAACCAGGCGTATAGGGAACGCCCACCTAGGGGTCTGGAGAGCCCGGGGCAGGAAAACAGTCAGAGAGAGTGTTAACGTTCAAGTGGAGTGGAGGTGCCAAAACTGACAGGTGCCAGGGTTGGAGCCCTGACACCTTGGCTAGGTGGCAGACGGTAGCCAGGGTCTGCAGGAGACTGGAAGACAGGTGGACCAGGACAGGGTTGTAGGCCACCGGTACCGACACTGGAGAACCGACCCGGAAACTGTGTGCACAGAGGGGGTACTTGGACCCTGAAGCCAGCACCGGCATCCGACGGCCTAGCTAATTAACCAATTGAGGGCACGATTATAGGTCCTGTCCCAACCTAAGTCCCGAAAAATAGACAACCACTCACCGAGAGGGGCAACTGCCAGGGCCCGTAGATCCCAAAGGTCAGCGTCAGATGGGCACAGTTCCCAACCAGAGGACTGGTAGCGGACTCCTGCGTTTTACACCGGGAAGTCCTATCTACAAAACAGTGGAGAGGAGAGAGACTTTGACTACCAAACCCGGGTGTGGGATCAGATACACCCGTCTGCGGCAGCCGGCCACCATCACCTTGGTTTACCACAGGACTCGTGTGCTTTATTCCACAGTGAGTAACATCCCCGGCCTGACCGTGTATGCCGGCCCCTGCAATCACAATCCTCAGCATAGAGTTGTGACACCCTGGGCAAGCCAGGGGTCACAGGTCATCACACCACCACACCCTACACCCCAGTTAGGAACACCCAAGCTACCAAAATCCTTGTTGCCTTCCTCCAGGGGCTGATGTTCACACCAGGGGGGTGGGCCAGGCGGTTGGCTCCGCCCACCGAGGAGTTCACAGCCCTGGAGGCGGGAGGAACCAGGCAGTTCAGTTAGGGAAGTGAAGGAGTAAACAGTAGAGTCCAGTGAAGTGAAGTGGAAGGAAGTAGTAGTAAAGCTAAAGAGAGAAGCTGAAGTGACAGTAGTAAAGCCTGAAGTTGGTCCGGCTGTGTGCCCGGACAGTGACAGCAAGGTCAGCAGACGGTGGTGATAGTCCGCAGGGGTGACTGCTCGGAGGTTGCTGGAAGGACCGCGGACGGGTAGTGGCCCGGCGGTCTGGAGCAGTATACGAAGAACAGTCAGCACCAGGGCAGGGGCCTTTCGGATCCCGGCAAGGCTAGGAGTCGCCATAATTTGCCAAATCCGTCAGTGAAGGGGGCGTCTGTCTCCAAACAACCAAGTCCCGATTGAAGGCAACAGTCCGACCGTTACAGAGAGACACCACCACCGCCAGGGCACCAGTTTCTCAGGGCCAGCGCCTGCGGGCAAGAGAAGTAGGGCTCCTCCGGCTCATGTCCAAGCCGGGGAGTGGGGTAACCGGTGGGAATCCATCGCTACCAACAACCGTACTAGGTGCAGGAAAAAGGGACCATCACCGTCACCTACTGGGGAAAGCAAGTGCAGCCGTTCGTGGGAACCGTCTTTCCAGCCGTCTGTTTTACCGAAAACTGTGTCAACGTCTCAGGCTGAGTGAGTACCACAGTGCCGCAAGGCACAGCGCTGCCCCCGCGTCCCTGCGCCCACCAAGCCCTGCATCACCCACCTAATCACTGGGCCCCGGGATCACCAACCCCTACCCACAAAGGGGCAACACAACAACTGGCTGCTCCATACCATCCTTCCCGGGATCCCCATACAGAGCAGCGGTGGTGTCAACAAATCACCACAACCGTGGGTGGCGTCACGGACAATAACCAATCCCCACACCCAAAACCCCCTTTCAGTCACGGGCGAGGAGCGCCGCTAGAGTCCCCGGGATCCGGCCCATCGCTCGAGCCACCGAGCAGCAGCAGGCCGCAGCAGCCGCGGCAGCCGGACCCGAGCAGCAGTGGGAGAGCGCGGCGTCCCCTCCTCCGCCCGCGACAACTTGGCGTCACGAACAGGATCTTACCGCTCTGCCGTTGGGTAGAGGTGCGCCTTGTAACCGACGGAGGTATCCGGCTGAAAAATTTCAGAAGTCGCCATCTTTGGCGCGAAAAGTTTCCGCTCGAGCGTCTTCTCGAGTAGCAGAGGCGCGAAGGCCAAAACCCCGCCCCGATAGGGGAGGGGCCGGAAAGAAGCTAAGGGGGACGCGATGGCGGCTGGCTGTGTCGCGGGCGGGGAGGAGGGTGTCAGCACACCGCGCTCACCCCCTTCTGCTCGGGTCCGGCGGCTGCTGCTCAGTGGTGGCTCGAGCGGTGGGCCGGATCCCGGGGGTTTCTCGAGCGGCTCTCCTCGCCCGTGAGTGAAAGGGGGTTGTTGGGTGTGGGGATGATTATTGTCCGTGACGCCACCCACGGTTGTGGTGATTTCACCACCGCTGCTCTATACGGGGCTCCCGGGGATGGTGATGCGGAGAAGCCAGGTGTTGTGTTGCCCCTCCGTGGGTAGGGGTTGGTGATCCCGGGGCCCGGTGATGGTTTGGGAGGTGCAGGGCCTGGTGGGCGCAGGGGCGTGGGGGCAGCGCTGTGCCTTGCGGCACTGTGGTACTCACTCAGCCTGAGACGTGACACAGTTTTTACGGTAAACCAAACGGCTGGATAGACGGTCCCACGGACGGCTGCACTTGCTCTCCCGGTAGGTGACGGTGATGTCCCTTTTCCTTGCACCTTGATGAACTGGTTGGTTGCGATGGGTCCCCACCGGTAACCCGCTCCCCGGCTTCAAGCTGGACCGAGGGAGCTCTACTCTTTGCCCGCAGGCGCTGGCCCTAAGAAACTGGTGCCTTGGCGGTGGCGGTGTCTCTTCTATACTGGCTGGGCTGTTGCCTTCAACCGGGACTTTGTTGTTGGGGGATCTACGTCCCCTTCACTGACGGATTCGGCAAATTTGGCGACTCCTAGCCTTGCCGGGGTCCGAGAGGCCCCTGCCCTGGTGCTGACTGTCCTTCGGAACACTGCTCCAGACCGCCGGGCACACAGCCAACGGGGTCCTTCCAGGAACTTCCAAACGGTCCCCCCTCCAGACAGTCACCGCCGTTGCTGACCTTGCTGACCTGGCCCTACACAAAGCTGGACCCTTCAGGCTTTCCTTCCTTCTTGTCACCTCACTTGCTTTCCTCCTTTTCCACTTTTCTACTTTCACTACTTTCACTTAGCTGTTTACTCCTTCACTCCCCTAGCTAGACTCTGTTGTTTACTCAAGCTCGTCCCTGAGCTGACTGCCTGGTTTCTCCCGCCTCCAGAGCTGTGACTTCCTCGGTGGGCGGAGCCAACCGCCTGGCCCACCCCCTGGTGTGCATCATCAGCCTCTGGAGGAAGGCAACAAGGATTTTTGGTTAGCTGTGGTGTTCCTACCTGGGATGTAAGGTGTGGTGGTGTGTGACCCGTGTCCCCTGGCTTGCCCAGGGCGACACATTCCCCCTTAGCAAAATGCAGACCGTCCGCGGGCTGCCGTCCAACACCGGTTTTATTTTTCTGAAAAAGATAACATAGTAAAATAATAACATATGTACATTTTTAATAAATCTTCCCAAAACGGGAGGCACATTTCTTTTAACGTTGCATAACGGTTTACGGTTACGGTTTCCGCTCTCTCCCACCCAAGCAACCTGGCCCTGATGCTGCCCCTAAAACCCAGGCAGCACCCCTTGACCCACAGTCCAGCACACGGTACCCGAGCGGGATCTGTCCTTCCCTCCAGAGGGTAGCCACCGGTTCCTTTGGTGGCTGGGCCCCAGCCTGCTCTGCTGAGGGCCCTCCCTCCAACCTGCCTCTCCGGAGGCGGCACTGCGGAAAACGGTAACGGTAAACAACATATTTACAAGCCACTTACGTTTGTGGTTGCCCTGCAAGTTCACGGGCTTGTCCATGGATAGTTCCCATGCAAAACTTTTTAACGGTCCCCACGGGGACAACGGTGCCGGCTCCAGCCGGTTGCAAATCACGGTAAATCAGGTAAAACTTCATTCATCATTTTTCATCATTTTCAAACTTTTTCAGAACTTTTCAAACAACAAACACTACTTCACTTTTTGCGGACCCCTTTTACTCATAGAACGGTCTCCCTGTACCTAAGTGGGGGTCTACCTAGGTTGGAACGGGTGGACCTTCGGGGCCCGGTGTCAGTGTTGCTAGACAGTGGGGTAGAGGGAACAATCGGTTCCTCCTCCCTGCTATAGTGTGGGGCAGGCGGAGGTGTAGGGGGGCTGGGTACAGGTTCATCCCTGGGCACTGGCACTGGTTCTGGCTCACGGTTAACCACTTCCACTACTTCTTCATCCACGGGTTGTGGGAACAGTATCACTGGAAGGATCACCGCGCCGTTCTGTGTAGGCCAGTTTGCTGGGAAGTCACCCATTACAGTGTGGATTACCTCTGCTGCCTTCTCCGCTGGTGGAGGAACCGGTACTTCGGTCTCTGCCTTCAACGCTGGGGGGCACCTTTTTAGATGGTCCCGGGAAACTGTGGCCAGGGTGCCCCCTTGGTCACGACTGATCTGGTAGGTCTTCCCATCTCCCCATTCTGTGGGTTGTATGACGTAAGGGACTTGCTCCCACTGATCATCCAGTTTGTGGGCTTTTCTCTTCCGTTTCAGCACCACATCTCCTGGCTGGAAAGGACCTGCGGGCGCCTTCTGATTGAACCGGTGCTCTTGCTATTCTCGACTTCGACTGAGGTTTTTCTCCACATACTCCTGGATTTGCCGGTACTGGGCCCTCCTCCGACTTTCCCACTCTGCCGTTGAAGTTAGTGCTTCCGGGGCCTCTAACCCCATCTCCAGATCCACCGGCAGGCGGCCAGGCCGAGCCCTCATCAGATACGCTGGGGTGCACTTCGTTGAGCTGGACGGGATATTATTGTACATGTCGACCAAGTCGGGCAACTTTTCCGGCCACATGTTCCGTTCTTCCAGCGGTAGCGTCTTGAGGAGCCCCAGGACCAAGTGGTTCATTTTCTCGCACATGCCGTTGGTTTGGGCGTGGTACGGAGTGGTCCGGATCTTCTTGCAGCCGTACAACTGGCAGAATTCGTGAAACACTTCTGCTTCAAAAGCCGGGCCTTGGTCAGTCAGCACCTTCTCGGGGTACCCATGGGGTCGGCAAAAATAAGCCTGGAACGCTCGAGCAGCGGTTCGACCAGTCAGGTCCTTAACGGGGACGACCACCATAAATCTTGAGTAGTGGTCTACCATGGTCAATGCGTAGGTGTACCCACTTCGGCTAGGGGTGAGCTTGACATGGTCTAGGGCGACCAGCTCCAGCGGCTGATGGGTGACTATGGGATGTAACGGTGCCCTCTGGCTAGTCTCGTCCTTTCTTCTCAGCGTACAAGGACCGCACTCTCGGCACCAGGCTTCCACCGATTCACGCATCCCACTCCAATAGAACCGCTCCCTCAACAGCATCTCCAGCTTCTTCCACCCGAAGTGGCCAGCACCATCATGGTATGCCCGCAGTACAGTAGCGACATCAGCTTGAGGAACGATTAACTGGCATATTTTCTCATGGGTCTTCGGGTTGATCAGCTCACGGTACAGCCTCCCTTGGTGTAGGTAAAGCCGTTTCCGTTCTTTCCACAAGCGTTGGGCTTCGGCTGGAGCGGCAGGGTCTATTCCCATAGCACCTTGTTCCACCAGAGTCTTGACAAGGCGGACGGCCGGTGCTTGGTCCTGGGCGTCCTGCCAGTCTTGACTGGGCCGCGGGTCCAGATCCACCCTTTGCTGACATACTTGTACCCTCTCAGTGGGAAGCTGGTGAAACGCAGGCAACTCGATCTCCTCGAGGTCATCATCCTCGCACCCCTCTTCTGACAAATGGGGCATCCGGGAGAGTGCATCAGCATTTATGTTGACACGACCAGCTTGGTACTTTATGGTGAAATCATAGTTGGCTAGCCGGGCTACCCACCGCTGCTCCAGCGCGGCCAACTTGGCCGTGTTCAGGTGAGTCACCGGATTGTTGTCTGTAAACGCGGTGAATTTGGCTGCCGCCAAGTAGTGGCGGAACCGCTCCGTGATAGCCCACACCAACGCCAATAGCTCGAGCTTGAAGGAGCTATAGTTCTCAGGGTTCCTTTCGGTCGGCCGGAGTTTTCGGCTAGCGTAGGCAATCACCTTCTCCTTTCCATCCTGGACCTGGGATAGGACTGCTCCTAGCCCCACGTTACTGGCGTCCGTGTGGAGGATGAACGGGCTCCCATAGTCAGGGTACGCCAGGACCTCTTCTCCGGTCAAGGCCGCCTTCAACTGGCAAAAGGACTCCTCATGCTTGTCCTCCCACGACAGTGGGGCCCCAATGGGTCTACCACCTTTGGTCTGTCCCACGAGGAGATCTTGCATGGGGGCAGCCATCTTCGTGTACCTCTTTATAAAGCGCCGATAGTACCCCACCAGACCCAGGAACTGCCTTACTTCCCTCACTGTAGTTGGTCTCGGCCAGCTCTGGATGGCAGTGATCTTCTCAGGGTCAGGGGCGACACCATCCGCACTCACCACATGCCCTAGATACTGCACCCTGGGTTTCAGCAGGTGGCATTTTGAGGGCTTCAACTTCATCCCGTACTGGGCAAGGGACGCGAACACCTCGGCCAGGTGCTCCAAATGGGCTTCATACGTCTGGGAATAAACAATCACATCATCCAAATACAGCAGGACGGTCTCGAAGTTTAAATGTCCCAGACAGCACTCCATCAACCGTTGGAAGGTCCCGGGGGCATTGCACAGCCCAAACGGCATGCTATTGAATTCGCAGAGCCCCATCGGGGTGGTGAAGGCGGTCTTCTCCCGGTCCTCTGGGGCCACGGCCACTTGCCAGTATCCGCTGGTGAGGTCAAGGGTCGAGAAGTAGTTTGCAGTTCTCAGTGCAGCCAAAGACTCTTCAATACGAGGTAATGGATAGGCATCTTTATGGGTTATCTGGTTGATCTTCCGGTAGTCCACACACATCCGCATGGTACCATCCTTCTTCTTAACCAGTACCAACGGAGCGGCCCAGGGACTACAGCTGTCCCGAATAACCCCCGCCTCCTTCATATTCCTCAACATATCTTTGGTACACTGGTAATGTGCAGGGGGAATAGGTCTATACCTCTCTTTGATAGGGGGATGTTGACCTGTGGGAATGTGGTGTTGGACCCCCTTGATCTGCCCAAAGTCAAGGGGGTGCTTACTGAAAACCTGTTCGTACTCCTGCACCACCCTGTGTACCCCTGCCCTGTGATGTGTAGGGGTATCATCAGTGCCTACATGTAGCTGTTGGTGCCACTCCTTTGTGTCCCCCTGGGGTGGGGGAGGGTTGGTGGTAGGTGGGAGTGTGGATGGACTGGCTTCATGGATAGTGTGAGGGTCCAGGGTAAGCAGCTTGGCAATGGTGGCATACCGGGGGAGCCTGACTTCTTCCTCCCCACAGTTCAACACTCTCACAGGCACTCTCCCTTTCTTCACATCCACCACCCCTCGGGCGGCCATTACAGTAGGCCAGTGTTCGGAAGGCATGGGCTCCATCATCGCAGGGTAGTCACGCCCCTGAGGCCCTACTGCTGCCCTACACCAGATCATCATCTCACTCCTAGGGGGCACAGTCAATGGAGCAACATCCATCACTCTCACTCCACCAATCTCCCCTCCTGTTGAGCTTACATGCTGGCGGTACATCAGGGCGCGGATCTCACGCTGCACAGCCCTCTGCCGGCTCCCCGCCGCTGTGGCGGCCAGCTGTTGCAATAGGGTCAACACATCAGCCATGCAGTGTTCCATCACATTGGTTCCCAGCACTATTTTCGGGTTATGATCACTGGGTTCATTCATGATCACAATCATACCCTGGTGTTGTAGTTCAGCTTGCCCCACTGTCATAGCCACTTGTTTATACCCCACCTGGGTCAATGGAAGTCAATTAGCGGCAATCAACGTTATACTATTGTCTGGAGGCGCCAGCTCGTCTATGGCCCAATACCGCTGGTACAACGTGTACGGTATGGTAGTTACCTGTGATCCAGTGTCCAAGAGAGCCATCACTGGTATGCCGTTCACAGCCACGGGGATGATAGGGCGGGCCCCGATATATCGGTCTCGCCAATCCGGGGGGCCACGATGTTCTACTCCTGAGGATTGGCCCGGGGCCCCAGGGGTTGCTCGTTTAACGGGCACTGTCGGTAGTAATGGCCCGGCTTACGGCACTTGTAGCAGATTGGAGGTCTGCTCCGCGGGTTGTTAGCACTTCTCCGCTGCATCCAGGGAACATCCTCGGGACTGTCAGCAAGCTGTATCTGCGCTGGAGGCTGAGATCTGGTCAAAGGTTGCAGTGCAGCAAGGATTTTGGCAAGGTCTCCGTCCATGCGACGGACCTGGGCTGCCAGCTCTTCTACTGTGCTGCTTGGGGCCGCAGGTATTACAGAGGTTGGTTTGGCCGAGGCCGCCACAACGGGAGCTGTCTCGACGGGCCACGGGACGGGTTCCAGAACTTCAGCAGCTGGGGGCTGGAGTGCTTTGATAGCCTGCTCTTTTAACACAGCAAAGTCCACATCAGGGTGTTCCAGGGCCCACAGCCGGAGTTGTTTACGATCCTCAGGGGACCTCATCCCCTGCGCAAATTGCTCCACTAACATCTTGTTGCTATCCGCCTCATTAATAGAGTTCACCCGCTTCAGCGTGCGGAGGGCGGTCTGCAGACGTAGAGCATAGTCCCGAATGCTATCCCCAGCTCGTTGCCGGCACTGGTAAAACTGCATCCTCAGCTCAGCTTCAGTCCGGGTCTCGAAGGCAGTCTGTAGCTTCTCAAAGATGGTGGCTACAGAGAGCCGGTCCCCCTCGGCCCAGGTCTCCGCTTCCTGCTCCGCCGCACCGGTTAGCTGGCCTAGCACTATCGCTGCACGTTGCTTATCAGTCAGGGGGTACAGCTCTAGCAACGGGTTAAGCTTTTTCCGGAAGGCCTGTAGGGCATCCGGTTTCCCATCATACTGCGGTAGCCAGGCAGCTCCGGGCGCATAGGGCAAGGAGAACGGCATGACCTGAGTGAGCGCGGGGGCCGCGGCACCTCCCGCCGGTACAACCGGGACTGGGGCAGGCCCATTCCCATCCGCGGGTGCCGCTGCGGCTGCGACCACCGCTCCTCCAGCGGCTCCGTCGGGCGCAGACATCTTGTTTTCGTCCCCCTTAGCTCTTTCCGGCCCCTCCTCTCTCGGGGCGGGGTTTTGGCCTTCGCGCCTCTACTGTCGAGAAGACGCTCGAGCGGGAACTTTTCGCGCCAAAGATGGCGGCTTCTGAAATTTTTTCTGCCGGATACCTCCGGCGGTAACAAGGCGCACCTCTACCAGACGGCAGAGCGGTAAGATCCTGTTCGTGACGCCAAGTTGTCGCGGGCGGGGAGGAGGGTGTCAGCACACCGCGCTCACCCCCTTCTGCTCGGGTCCGGCGGCTGCTGCTCAGTGGTGGCTCGAGCGGTGGGCCGGATCCCGAGCGGCTCTCCTCGCCCGTGAGTGAAAGGGGGTTGTTGGGTGTGGGGATGATTATTGTCCGTGACGCCACCCACGGTTGTGGTGATTTCACCACCGCTGCTCTATACGGGGCTCCCGGGGATGGTGATGCGGAGCAGCCAGGTGTTGTGTTGCCCCTCCGTGGGTAGGGGTTGGTGATCCCGGGGCCCGGTGATGGTTTGGGAGGTGCAGGGCCTGGTGGGCGCAGGGACGCGGGGGCAGCGCTGTGCCTTGCGGCACTGTGGTACTCACTCAGCCTGAGACGTGACACAGTTTTTACGGTAAACCAAACGGCTGGATAGACGGTCCCACGGACGGCTGCACTTGCTCTCCTGGTAGGTGACGGTGATGTCCCTTTTCCTTGCACCTTGATGAACTGGTTGGTTGCGATGGGTCCCCACCGGTAACCCGCTCCCCGGCTTCAAGCTGGACCGAGGGAGCTCTACTCTTTGACCGCAGGCGCTGGCCCTAAGAAACTGGTGCCTTGGCGGTGGCGGTGTCTCTTTTATACTGGCTGGGCTGTTGCCTTCAACCGGGACTTTGTTGTTGGGGGATCTACGTCCCCTTCACTGACGGATTCGGCAAATTTGGCGACTCCTAGCCTTGCCGGGGTCCGAGAGGCCCCTGCCCTGGTGCTGACTGTCCTTCGGAACACTGCTCCAGACCGCCGGGCACACAGCCAACGGGGTCCTTCCAGGAACTTCCAAACGGTCCCCCTCCAGACAGTCACCGCCGTTGCTGACCTTGCTGACCTGGCCCTACACAAAGCTGGACCCTTCAGGCTTTCCTTCCTTCTTGTCACCTCACTTTCTTTCCTCCTTTTCCACTTTTCTACTTTCACTACTTTCACTTAGCTGTTTACTCCTTCACTCCCCTAGCTAGACTCTGTTGTTTACTCAAGCTCGTCCCTAAGCTGACTGCCTGGTTTCTCCCGCCTCCAGAGCTGTGACCTCCTCGGTGGGCGGAGCCAACCGCCTGGCCCACCCCCTGGTGTGCATCATCAGCCTCTGGAGGAAGGCAACAAGGATTTTTGGTTAGCTGTGGTGTTCCTACCTGGGATGTAAGGTGTGGTGGTGTGTGACCCGTGTCCCCTGGCTTGCCCAGGGCGACACAGCTGCATGTGAGAGCAGCTATAAAAGCAGGGACGCCAGGACTCTGCAGACATCTTGTTCCTGGGAAAAGCCGCCAGCAGCATGTGGATGCCGTCCCGCGACACCGTAGCCCCCGCGCCTGGAACCGCGGCATGGGTGGAGATCCGGACCGCGCAGCTCTACCAATGGCTGCAGGTCAGGATGCAGCTCCTCATGGAGGAGTGGGAGACCGACATGGCGGACGTTATAGCAGCCGTGCGGAGACGCGAGGAGGAGGCGGAGGAAGGGAGGGTGAGTGACCCACGCCCCGATGCCCTGGAAGGGCCAGTCATCGCGGCTGCGGGACCCGGTCCAAGCCCTCTCCCCCCGCTGCCTCCCTCGCCACCCGTCTCAGAGGCCGTGACCCCGCCACTAGGCCTGCTACCACCGCAACCGGTAGCACTACCCAGCATGCCCGCCCAGGCGGGCCGACCTGCAGCAGGAGCCCGTAGTCGACCGGAGGTGCTGCCTTGGAAGGCTCCGAAAACCGTACCGGAGGCGTCTCCAGAGAAAATCCCCGAGCCGGAGCTGATGGACCGTTCCGAGCCGGAGGCCCAGCTGCTGAAAGCCCCTGTGCCCATCCCCCACACCTCGGCTGAGGTAGCGCCGGGTTGTCGCTGCAAGGTGGCGCCTAAGGCCAAGACGCCGACCCGTGCGCCGGAGCTCGCAGCAGCGCCGTATTGGGACAGGGAGCCGGTACCGCTGGGCCTGGAGATCGGTGAGAGAGAGAGGAAGAAGGCCGAGCTGGTGGCCCGAGCAATTAGGGAGAAGGAGAATCTCCGCCAGGCCGCATTCCGTGTCCGGGGCCCGCTGTATGAAGGACAGGTGAGGCGGTTTGATGTCCGCCGGGGCTATGGGTTTATATATGAACCGGGCCTGGAGGCTGAAGTGTTTGTAGCCCGGCGGGATGTGAATGCCCACCTGCCCGAGGAGCACCCCGGCCGTAATCTGATGCCGGGTGACATTGTACAGTATACCCGGCACTGTGGAGAGAGGGGGTGGTTCGCCCTAGATGCAAAACTGAGGGGAAGCCAGGAGAGCCGAGTGAGTTCTGCACCCCCTCCCTCGGATGAAGCCGGATATCAGGAGTAAGGGCAGCGGAGCACCGTTGTCCAGTCCCCGTTGGGACCACCTGTTTGAAAGTTTAAAAATGATAAGCAAAATGATTACCGTGAAAGTCACCTGATTCTACCGTGATTGTGAGAAAACCGGCCGTTGCCGGCACCGTTGTCCCCGTGGGGACCGTTTGAAAAAGTTGCATAGGAACTCCAATGGACAAGCCCATGAACTTGCAGGGCAACCACAGACGTTAGTGGCTTGTAAATAAGTTGTTTTACCATTACCGTTTCCGCATTGCCGCCTCCGGAGAGGCAGGTTGGAGGGAGGGCCCTCAGCAGAGCAGGCTGGGGCCCAGCCACCACAGGGACCGGTGGCTACCCTCTGGAGGGGAAGGACAGATCCCGCTCGGGTAACTTGTGCTGGACTTGGGTCAAGGGGTGCTGCCTGGGTTTTAGGGGCAGCATCAGGGCCAGGTTGCTTGGGTGGGAGAGCGCGGAGACCGTAACCGTAAACCGTTTTGCAACGTTTAAGAAATGTGCCTCCCATTGTGGGATGATGTTATGATTTATATGTTACCGTTTACCTTTTTATATATTTTCAAGAAAATAAAACCGGTGTTGGACGGGCAGCCCGCGGACGGTCTGCATTTTGCTAAGGGGGAATGTGACGCCCTGGGCAAGCCAGGGGTCACAGGTCATCACACCACCACACCCTACACCCCAGTTAGGAACATCCCTACCCACGGAGGGGTTAACATCCAGCTGCCATCACATCTCCCCGGGTCTGCCATAACCGCAGCGGTGGTGCCATACCTCACCACACACCGTGGGTGGCATCACAGACAACTTACAACTAATCCCGTACAAATACGTCCCCATTTTATTCGGAGTGTCCGCGCGACCACCGGGTCCGGAGAACCCCTCGAGCCGTACCGTAGATCCAGATCCGAGCAGCGGCGGCTGCTGGCGTGGGGGCGGAACACCCCGGTGCCGACCAAACTTTTAACTAAAGTCTGGCTGAATTCATCGATCTATGAGGCCGTGCATAGTGGAGTCTCTGTCCCTTGTGTGCTGCAGTGAGTAGTGTCCGGGTAACCCGCCTAATTTAATAGTAATGGTGTGGTAATAGGTTGCTGGCTGGACACTATAGAAGTTTGAACAGCGTCCTATGCGCGCCACTAGTGTGCAATTTACCTTGCACCTGTGAAGTGTCCATCATGTTGAGAGGTTTGTCTGCATCCTGTGGTGCAATAGATGTGTTGGCCTGGGCTGACTGGACTGGTTGCCCTCTTTTTTGCTGTGAGTATATTAAATTTTTGGGGGAGTTTTTCTCCTCTTTTTGTTGCTATTTTTGAATTCGGTGCTCCCAAACTACCATGGGACCGCTCATCCCTAGAGGAGAACCATTTTAATAACTACTTTGATGTCCTTTATGAAGGGGGTGTGGATACTAAGAAAAACATGCCTTCTTCTTGGCCAGAATCAGAACTGTTGTCCAGGAGATATTTGTTGATTTGCTATAGAAATATTTATGGAGATAGAATAAAACTACCAAGATTCTCGATTTGAACTCTGCTTCAGTTTCGATGTTCTGTAATTTTCTGTGTTACAGTTTTTTGCATGTTTCTCACATCTCTGTGGAAAGGAAAGAGAAATGATGGCTTTAGGCCAGCGAGGACATTCCACCAGGAGGAGTCAGTGCGATTCATCCTATTCCTGCCCAGTTATGGATCTTTAGTTCACGATTACCAAGCCCAGACCTGGGAGCGGCATTCCTGCACCTTCTCAACCCGCTTATCTGGAATTTTTTTCCTACATTCATAAAGTTGTGATTTTGTGCGAAGACTCCACTATTAAGAAGTCACTCATCTCTGTAGATGTAGGAAGCTTTCTGCACTTTCAGGAATTGTAGAAAGGAGATGTGTATGCATCTATCTCAGGGGTAGGATAGTCATACACACATAGTCCACCTCCCCACTTTATATGCATGTGATGCAGCAGGAAAGTGGAGGTGCACTGACAGTGGAGGTGTTCTGTATGTCCCAAAATTAGGTAAAGCTATGGTATGCCTTTTAGCAAAGAATGGAGCTTTCATGAGTTTGAAGGAATTATTCGGAACTAAGATATGGAGACAAAAGGTCATCAAGATAAGATCATGAAAGGAGCATCCCACTCATCAGCCAACATCTCGAACCAAGGTTGCTAGAAATACAGATTATAGAGCTGGAACACCACAGCGCCTTTGTAGCGCCTGATCCCGGCGCTGTGCCCCAGCACACTCCTCCTCTCATGCCTTGACGGGGACACCGTTCTTCTCACTTGACTGGTGGGCCTGTAACGGGGTGCCAGGGGCGCCCCTGGGCTTGTAGTCGTGGCCCCTTCTGTCAGGCTTACCCCTGGCTCCGCCGTCACTATCGGGACGGGAGATGTCTTGGTGGGGCAGAGTGTGGTGGTGCAGATGTCGTCCGACGTATAAACACTCTCCAGGCATGGTTCGATGCAAATAAGGGTATGTGCGCATGTTGCTTTTTACCTGCTTTTTTGCTGCTTTTTCTTCTGCGCTGTTTAATGCCAAAATGGATGTGTTCTTCTATTCAAGCAAAGTCTATGGGAATTTGGGTTTCTTGTTCACACTATGTTGTTCAAAATGCTGCCTTTTTGTGGCAGAACTTTGGTCAAAAACTCAGCTTTTCAAAGAAGCAACATGTCAATTGTTTTTGCCATTTGGGTTTTGCACTGCAAAGCTGAGTTTTTGACCAAAGTTCTGCCACAAAAAGGCAGCATTTTAAACAACATAGTGTGAACAAGAAACCCAAATTCCCATAGACTTTGCTTGAATAGAAGAACACATCCATTTTGGCATTAAACAGCGCAGAAGAAAAAGCAGCAAAAAAGCAGGTAAAAAGCAGGTAAAAAGCAACGTGCGCACATACCCTAAAAGACATTCTTTATTTCACAACTCTTTCCAAAAACCGGCAGTTACAGATGACTTCACGTTCTTTTCTTAGCTGGGGAAAGCCTGCCCTGACGTCTCCTCCAGTGGAGATGTGCCCGGCTACTCTACTTCACCTGGCTCCCACTTATGGCTACCCACAGCCCGGACCCACACCGGGACTGCTTCGCACTATGAGGTTCCGCCCGCTCCTTTTCTCTCCGGCTTCCCTGTTCTTCCAGCTCCCTTCTTTCTTTCTTCCTTTCTGCCCACTCAGCTCCACACTCTGCCCCTGGCTGTTTCTTCTCTCCCGTCCCGGACACAACTGCCTTTAGCACACACTTCCTTTCTCCCTAAGCTGCCGGCTCCTCCTCCCTCCTCTACAGTTTCTATGGGGACAGCATTAACCACTTCAGAGAAAACCTGTGCTTCCTTGTAAGGGGTCTGCCCACCCCTTACATACCTCCCCTCTTTAAGCCTAAGCCTCCCGGCAAGGCACAAATCTAAAATCACATTTTAAAACGAAACAAAGTCATTTTAATGAAACTGCGAACATGTTCACCTGAGGGCACCCGCAAGGGCACACCAGTCCAGCGCCCGGAGTTCCTCCTGGAAGCTCCCGGTCTTAGTCGTGCCCGGAGGCCGTCGGCAGGCACTCCCGGTCTTAGTGGAGTTTCTGCCCGGAGGCTTTTGCAGCACTCCCGGTCTTAGACGTTAGCTGGCAGGAACACAACTCGGCAAAAATCTTCTTAACGACGCGGAGGGAGCCCCTGGCTCAGTCCAGCATCAGGCTCTCTTCCGGGCTCAGCAACTTGAACGGTTACAAACAACACACCTTCTTCCGGCTCAAAACAACGTCGGTGTTGAACAAAAACAGGCCCGCCATCTTCCGGTCTTGAAAAGTCACTCCGGATGATATGCACGTTGCCATTCGGCTCGTTGGGCCTGCACGTACTCCGACAGGGACTGTCCGGGCAACCGGCGCAGCCTCCGGAAGGGCTCGTAGTTGGCGGGTTGCTCCAACGTCTCGGGTGGGAGAGTTCAGCTAGCACCGGTCTTTGCTGCGACTGCCGCCGGTATTGGCATTCCTCCCACTCGATTTCCTGTTGCCACTGTGCGGCCTCTTGTGTAGTGGGCCGCTCCGGTCCTCCTGGCACAGCCGGTAGGATAAGGGTGGGTCCTTCCGCAGCCGCAGTCTGCTTCGGGCGTCCTCTGCCCAGGCTAGTCGCTACTAGTGCGGCTACCGCAGCTTGCTGTCTTCCTGGAGTCTCCATCTTGCTCGGAGTCAGCGTTTCTGGTAATGGCGTCGGGGTCAGTGGAGATGCTGGAGGAAGTGGAGGCGGGCTTACTTTTCCCGCTCTTGGGTATACTCCACCCCCAGTCTCACACATCAGGTCGACCCCTACGCGGCGGTTCTTCTTTTTCTCTGGAACACCGCCCACTTCACATATCTTCCTTCGTGCCCTGGGACCGGCACCTCCCCTCTTTGGGCGGAGTACTCCGAACTTCTTTTTCGGCACCGGCCAGCCCCAGGCTCTTCTTTTGGCGCCAATTCTGCGCGCGCTTTCTGTGTCTTCACAGACAACGGCCATCTTGCCGCCATCTTGTGCCCGGTCCAACGCTGCAGGCACTGCTTCTTCTTCCCACCATGGGACTGGGAATCTTCTCCAATAGTCCGGATCCTGTGCCCTAGGCACCACTTGATCTCCGGCTTCTTGGGTCCCAGGCATGGAATTCGCATCCTGCCGACTACGCCACATGTAACGGGGTGCCAGGGGCGCCCCTGGGCTTGTAGTCGTGGCCCCTTCTGTCAGGCTTACCCCTGGCTCCGCCGTCACTATCGGGACGGGAGATGTCTTGGTGGGGCAGAGTGTGGTGGTGCAGATGTCGTCCGACGTATAAACACTCTCCAGGCATGGTTCGATGCAAATAAAAGACATTCTTTATTTCACAACTCTTTCCAAAAACCGGCAGTTACAGATGACTTCACGTTCTTTTCTTAGCTGGGGAAAGCCTGCCCTGACGTCTCCTCCAGTGGGGATGTGCCCGGCTACTCTACTTCACCTGGCTCCCACTTATGGCTACCCACAGCCCGGACCCACACCGGGACTGCTTCGCACTATGAGGTTCCGCCCGCTCCTTTTCTCTCTGGCTTCCCTGTTCTTCCAGCTCCCTTCTTTCTTTCTTCCTTTCTGCCCACTCAGCTCCACACTCTGCCCCTGGCTGTTTCTTCTCTCCGGTCCCGGACACAACTGCCTTTAGCACACACTTCCTTTCTCCCTAAGCTGCCGGCTCCTCCTCCCTCCTCTACAGTTTCTATGGGGACAGCATTAACCACTTCAGAGAAAACCTGTGCTTCCTTGTAAGGGGTCTGCCCACCCCTTACAGGCCCATGCGCCCCGTTCCTGTCTCGGAGCCTGTCGCAGCCTCCTCCTACTTCCAGGCCACACGCAGGTCATCTGGGAGTGCCCAAAGGGTGCGTGCATGGCCATGCCCCCTTTCTTAAATGGCGTCCTATTACTCCGAAGTGACCCTTGAAGTCAGCAATCACCCTGAACATATTTAAGGCACCCTCCCCTTAGGGGAGCTGCCTGAGCAATGTTGCCTATCCGTAGTCCGTTGCTATTTTTCAGGTCCCTTACCCGTCACTGAGTCTAGTCCTGTGTCATGTGCACTATTACTAGTTACCTGTACCCGCTACTCTGTGTCTTTTCCTAGAGCTTGCTACTACCACCACATCCGTGCTCCTACGTCTGAGTTACCACCACTTCTGTGCTGCTATGTCTGAGTCACCACCTCCGTCCTGCCATGTCCAGGATACCAAGTCCTGTTGCCATGTCTGTGATACCACTGGTCCTGGCAGTCGTGCATATAGGCTCCCTGGGGCTGCTCCTGACAGTCCCTATTTAGGGGTTGGTCGAGGTTAGCTCCTCCAGGGGATTCTGGTGTACGGCCCAGTGGGTCCACTCCTGGATGCTCGCCACTCCTTGCTGACCCTAACAGCTGTGTAGTGTTTAGTGACCATTCTCAGGTAGTGCAGCTCAGATAACATTCAGTTGAATAAGTACTGATCTGCAGTTCCAGAGGACAGCCAATACACAGTGTATGGAGCTGTGATTTTCCGGCTCCGAACACAGAATTTCTGATGACTATGACTCCAGAGATCAGCTTAGTGGTAGGAGTTGTTGGATCTCTACGATCTGATATTGATGACCTATCAATATCTAAATCCCAGACAGCCCCTTAACCTTCTGTTGTGCAGCTAAGGAAGACAACCTTATGGTATAAATATCAATAGATGTCTCCTTTCTTACATTTCTTACATTCATAAAGCCTAACAAAATCACTGTGACATCTATTTACAGGCTACAATTCTTGTCACAACCATTGTCAGGAGACGTATAGATACATAAAACATTAACATCTCCCAACAGAGTATCGTAAAATCTTTACAAGTTTTTTCTAAGCAAGTTTTTTCATAGCAATGTATCAGATAATGGCCTATTGTTATATTAAGTTTTTGTGTCACATGCATTTTTTTTTTATTTTGGCAGTTTTTTTTTCCTTCATAACGATCTTTATGATTCTTATGAAGGAAATCATAAAGGATCATGATCTTTATTAAAAGAAAAAAAAAACAGTAGTAATCCTTCAATTTTTACACTGGCCACTGGGACTAGTTTTCAGCAGGCTCCTTATCAGCAGAGGCAGGATTTAAAAAACAGGTAACACCTGTAGACAAAGCTGATAACACAGGTTTACCAATTACGATAGGCAATGCCACAGGTCACCTCCTCCTCCTTCATCAATTACCTGTGTAAACACTTATTAAATGCTTCAAGACAAAAGATAGGGTCAGACTCTGTACATTGTGACCATGCATATGTGTTGTTTTTAATATATTATGCCTGAAGGAAAAAAAAAATAAAAATAAAAATAAAATAAAAAAAATAAAAATAAATAAATAAAAAAAAAATATATATATATATATATATATATATAAAAACACAACAACATGATTTACACTATTTGGTATTTTCTTATTTATTTTTTGATGATACATACCCTTAGAAAGTTATGGAAGGACAAATCTGTAGAGTTCTGCACAAGACGAGCCTACTGAGTGCCTGATGTATTATTATGCTGCCACCTTGTGGCCCTTGTTCCAGTGTGCTGTTTTATGCAGCAATATACACTGCAGAGCCACTGTGAATAGGTCCCAGGGATGCAACGGCGCTTATAGGGGAGACTCGGTGGTAACGCAACAGTTGTTTATTTTATTACAACCGGGAAGTAATGCTTGGAGACAGTACTCGTTAAGAATGGCACAGATGATGTACACAATAGGAAATCCATCACCAAAGATATACAGAGTATAAATGCAACATTATTTACACTTTCTCATTTAGATCACTAAATAACTAGTGCTGTTAACGGTGTTAGAACCACAGTCACTCTGTCAGGGAAGTGTCCATATCACTCTACTCGTCTACTGACTAACCGAATATCATTAAATATTACACAGACCCTAACAAGGGGTATGTCACTGCCCGCTAGGCCACATATCCAATTCTGGGGTGGTTTCTTTCACGCAACTTGCTGACCGCCTTCGCTCCATAAAGCGTGTCCCAGTCCCCTCCCAGTACTGTATGTCTGTGCTGCAAAGCAACGACCCACATGAATGGTCATCTGTTACAACTAGATCATCTCCTGGAACTGCCTCAGCTCTGGCCACAGTCTTCTACTGGTCATGGACTTTTACGGTCACTGGTCATGGTCTTCTACTGGCGATGGTCATTGTCTTTTACTGGTGCTTGTCATGACCTTCAATGGCACTAGTCATTGCCTTATATTGTCGCTGGTCAGGGTCTTTTAGTGGCACTGGCCATGGTCTTCTAATAGCGCTGGTCAGGGTTTTCTACTGGTGTTTGTCAGGTTTTCTACTTAGCTCGGGTTACCGATCTTGTCAACTCAGGTCATGGATCTTCCTCTCAGCTCAGGTCACCGATCTTCCTCTCCGCTCCATTATAACTCAGGTCTTCTGCGGGATCCAACCACTCCCAGACCCTTCTTTGGAAAGGATAGCTGGAAGCCCGCTTTGTTGCCACACGACATTTCTGGTACCGATTCTGGTGCCAACTCCACCCCTATTTGACCCAGACAAGCCTTTTATATTTTGCAACTGCAACACAACTATCACCTAACCCGGCGTCTCTTCTAAATTTTTCCCTCGAGTAAACACACATTTTAGTGTTTAGTTCCTGCTGCCTCCATTGACCAGCAGATGGCGAAGTTCTCCCACCAACACTGCCAGATGTTTGCTTTAATGCTTCTTCTGCTGCTCTTACTCCCTTACACCTCCATGTTGCTGAGTGTTCTGTATGACAGGGATATTTCTATGTGTGAAATTTGGCTTTATTGAAGTCCATAGTTTAAACACATGCCAGACATTGACTGTCCTCTTCACTAGGACAAACAGCGCAAGAACGAGCAGTAGGAGTGAAGAAAACAGTCAATATCTGGAAACTATACAGATCGCAAAAATCTTCACCAGGATCTTACTGTGTATATGGTTCCCCAGGGAATGTTGGCACCTGCACTAGATCTCGAACAGTAAAGGCAGATCATAGAAAGAAGAGTGAGCTGTCAATCACTAACCGGAGACAGGTGGTGGGCGGGGAGCAGAGGCAGCTAACTGTAAGGGCAGTGCCCACCCCTGAGGTACTTTTAACTCATTTGCATAACAATTAAACAATACATTTCTCCTAAACGTAAACCCAGATTTCTAAAATAAAAGTATGGATATAATCAGCATCACAGCACCATTAGTTTGGGGCATAAAGACCTGGTGACAGGTATTTATAAGAATTAACATTTACATAATATTGTGATCCAAACCTGTGAAACAACCATTCAATACATTTTCTGGAAAATGTTTTTATTTTCTCAAATACCAATCGACCTCTAAAATTGAATTCATTAAATTTCTGAAATTTGAAATTGATGAACAAGAAGGAAAACTGATAGTTCTCCGAATGTTGATGTAGACGAGGAGGAAATCTTCATAACAAGCAGAACATCAGAAGAGCGAGGACGGTGCTGACGCTCATTCCCACTCTGTGTCCGGAGTTGCGCTTTTCTGAAACAGAGAAACAAAGTTTACATAAGAGCATCAGCGAAATTATATAAATGTCCTTAAAGGGGGATTCCAGTCATTGCTGATCCTAACCATATGGTAGACATTGCCTAGTTTTGTTTTTTTTTCTTAAAAGTTGAAAAAAAATATATAAAATTTAGGTAAGCAAATTTTGGAGAAAATTCCAAATTTTACTTCTGCCATGAACTAGGGCAAGTCACAGATTTTATGTTCTTTTCATTCTGGGAGAAGCATATAATCAATAGCAGCAGGGAAGCTACCAACTGCTTCATGATCTGGAGTATTCAAATTGTCTCTTCAGGGAGGAAGGAGACAAACTCTAGCGCCACCTATTGGAAGTAGCAATCCTAGAAGTCAAAAGTGGCCCTTTAACAAGCCTTTTCATATGACCTAGGATTTATACCAGATCAGAACCTCAAGTTGCAGACACGGTGTTTCGGGATGATTGTCCCTCGTCAGTGCAAAGTATGAGATCTGATCTGGCTGAATGAGAAACTCTACTGTGGTCGAAAGGGAAAACTTTGATCTGAGACATGACTTTAAGTCATCACATATCACAAAAAAATAAAAGAAAAAAAATAACCCTTACCTCAAATCCTTTGAATTACAAAGATTATCTATCAACACCTTGATATAAATGGGACCATGCAATTTTCCATTTTTCCTAAGCTGGTTCTTACAGATTAACTATCATCAGAAAATTGTTGTTTTTTTTGGTACACATATTTATTTTTTTTAATTTGGCAATTTCTATTTTTTTTCTTATAACAATCTTTAGACCACTTCTCCTAAGGCCTCTGCCACACTTCCCCAAAAAAAAGGTACGTGTCTCACGTTCCGTTTTTCGGGTCCGTGTTCTGTTTTTTATGGACGTTTCTCCGGTACGTGTGACATCCGTGTGATGGCGTATGCTCGCCATGTGTGCGTGTGGAATGTCCGTGTATGTGTGAGATACGTACGTGTAATGACCGTGTGGTGTCTGTTTGAAATGATCCGTGTGTGTGGCAAAATGTCGTTGCTACATACCGGCTGACAGCCGACACAGACAGAGACGCGCGATGAGAATGAACTCGGATGAACTTCAACCGACTTAATTGTCATACCACGGCTCTGTCTGTGTGTGGCGTCCTGATTAGTGGTCACCCGTGAAGGACTCACCGGTGACTGATAATCCCCTGAGTGACTGAAGTTAGCGGCGTGATTATCGCTGCTGTCACTCAGGCTACCCGCGGCTAGCTGGAGTCCTCCACCTGAGACCACAACTCACCTGTAATTTTTTTGCAGATCGCTCAGCTCACTTCTGTCACTTGGGCGACTTGCTGTCACAGTTGGAGGATCCAGCGGTGGCCGCGAGTAACCTGAGTGACGTCATCGCTGATTGCGTGGCTCACCTCACTTGCTACGTGGAGCTGACAGAGAGCGGTCATGTTATGTGGCCGCTCCTGTCACCTTCATGTAGCAGAGCTAAGAGCGTCGTGGGACCTCCGTGGATTACGCCGGACCTGGATGGGTATTTGTGGCTTAATAAAGTGGTGAAAGAGGTTGTTTGGTTTTGTGTATTATTCCAAATAAAGGATTTTTTGAATGTGTGTGTTTAATTTCTTTAACTTAAGCGGGCTTTACACGAGACGATAGATTGTGCGATATATCGTGGTGTCACGGTTTTCGTGACGCACATCCGGCATACCGCACGACGTCGTCTCGTGTGACACCTCCTAGCGACGCAGTATCACTCACAAATCGTGAGTCGTGTACTCGTCGCTAGGTTTCATATAATTGTTTAATTAAAATGGCGGCGGTAGTTCATCGTTTCCGTGGCATCACATGTTGCTCCGTGTGACACCACGGGAACGATGAACAACAGCTTTACCTGCCTCCCGCGGCACCCGACGGCTTAATGGAAGGAAGGAGGTGGGCGGGATGTTTACATCCCGCTCATCTCCGCCCCTCCGCTTCTATTGGCCGCCTGCCGTGTGACGTCACTGTGACGCCGAACGTCCCGCCCACTCCAGGAAGTGGACGTTCGTCGCCCACAGCGAGGTCGTCCGGAAGGTAAATACGTGTGACGGGGGTTAAACGAGTTTGTGTGCCATGGGCAACTAATTGCCTGTGACGCAAAAACGTCGGGGGCGGGTACGATCGATTGTGCTATCGCACAATCTATTGTCTCGTTTAAAGCAGGCTTTACAGGTTAATCATGGAAGGTATCTCAGGGAGATGCCTGTCATGATTAACCCCTTATTACCTCGATTGCCACCGTACCAGGGCATTCGAGATGAGCTGGGTAGAGTCCCTGAAATGTCTCATCTAATGGATGCGGCAATTCTGGGCGGCTGCTGTCTGATATTGTTAGGCTGGGTGGCTCCCCATAACATGGAGCCCCCCATCCTGAGAATACCAGCCTTCAGCCGTGTGGCTTTACCCTGGCTGGTATCAAATTTGGGGGGGGGCGCACGTCGTTGTTTATTTATTTATTTATTTTACTGCATGATATAGACCCGCCGGCGGCTGTGATTGGTTGCATTGAGACAGCTGTCACTCAGCGTGGGGGGCGTGTCTGACTACAACCAATCATAGGCGCCGGTGGGTGGAGGAAGCAGTGAATACAAGATTGAATAATGAGCGGCCGGCAGTTTCAAAAAAGTAAAAGCCGCCGGAGGTTTTTCACAGCTGTGCAGTACTGCGCCCGTGATCGGGGATCGGTGAGTATGCGAGAGGGGGAGAGACCGACTGACGGACAGAGAGAGGGACAGACAGACAGAGCGACCATCTGACAGCGAAAGATACCGACCGACCGACAGAGGGAGATTGACCGACATCGCATCCAGAATTCACCAAAAAAACGCACACGAACGGTACGGGTAGAACACGGACATGCTATGTGTCACATACGTGAAGACATGGACCCATTGACTTTAGCGGGTCCATGACTGCGTGATGCCGGAGAAAAACGGACATGTTGAGCATGTGGAAAAACGCACACACGTACAAACGACACGGACACACGTTCCGAGTGGTTTTACGTATGTGTGCCTGTTACCATAGGGTAACATTGGTATACGTGTCTCCGTGCCGCAGGTACGTGCAAAAACGTACCAAACACGTACCGGCAGCACGGATGTGTGTCAGAGGCCTAAGAAGTATTCCACTGGAGGTATCTCCCTTTCCACTCACTGATCCCTGTCAGTACACACAACCTCTCTCTCAGAGGTTCCTCCCTGGAGGCCTAGCAGCCTCCACACACTGACAATGTGCCAAACAACAAGGTTTCCATCCTAACACATGAGACACATCCATGGGTGAAGGTATGGGATAGCCAGATCCACCTGTGTCTCCAGCTATCCATAAAACCTGTCCATAGAACCCCCTTAGAAGCCTCTTGGTAAAATACCAAGCATACATCAAATACCTTAACATACGTCCAGGTTTACAGCACCTTTGTGATACATACCCTCTGCCATATTACACACTGAAATATTACTTGCTATCTTTTGATAAGGTTCATCATAAAGAGTCTGAAAAATTGTGTAGAAAGTGGGCAACATTTTTGGTCATGCACCACACTGATCAAAAATAATACATAAGACCCTTTCACCACATTGCAAAATATATATGGACACACTAAACTAATACAGACCAGACACTGTCCCCCTAAATAAAGAAGCCCCAACCCACCAATTTAATACTAGGTCATTGAGCTGAATATAATCTAAGCTCCAGACAAGCCCCTCTCCAAGATATCAAAAATATAGACTGCAGAACCCCTAGATAACTACAAGTGGCTATTAAAAATAAAAGTCTACTCAGACCCCCTCAATACACAGATTTACTCAGACCTGAGCGGATTTCCGCTTGGAGGATATTTGGACACTGCAGATGCTCAGCGCCACTGATTGACTGCAATGCTCATGTAATGTCATAGGTGGATGTTGATAAACCGGTGACGCAACGCTGAGTATCACATTTTTTTTTTTACCTCCTTGGGAACATTAATTATGGGTTACCCATTATTCAGTCTCAAAAGCAGATACTCCTTAATACATGACTTACATTTGATCCACGCAATAAAGACCCCAGACTGGACCATCCCTAATAAAAAACCTCTAACCAAAACGCTCCTTAATCCAAACTCCAGATCACTGTCACGCTAGGTACGGAGAAGTACCAAGCGAGCAGCAAAAGGTAAGCGAACAGGACCATTGCGTGTACGGAAGGGCGAGATGGTGACCTCTGACCAAACCTACAGCTGATTCCTGGGGTCCCTCACCATCCTATATAGGTGCCACACCTATGCGCCGAGCCGGATACATGACCATAGATATCCCTAGTGCTGGGCCCTAAATAGGGAACGGGTGGGATGAGCTCTTCATTAACCCCACTAAACACTAAAGGGAAACACAAGGAGAACACACAGGGTGAAAAAGCATGAACTTATCCACAGATGATTCAGGCAAGAGTTCAGCAAAGCTTCAGCAATGATACTACAAATGAGAAAAAGCCATCTGCTTGCAACCAGAGCTAGAATGAACTGAATAATATCACCAGCACCAGTCCAGGGAAGATGGAAGTATTTAAGCACCAAGAGAATACTAATGATCAGCAGCTGCATGGAAGGGGACCTCCTGCTGGGTCCAAAAGGGGGGGGGGGAAAGAAAATCCAATTGGAAAATTACCTATACCAATGATTAAATGATTACTGACAGCAGGAACAATGGAAAGTCAGGGAGCACTTTACATAGCTAAACACTGTGACCTTCTTTTGCCAGAAACCACCATGACTGACTGTCACCCATGACAATCACATTCACTTTTGTACAGACCCCTGACCACATCCCCTATGATCCCAATCCAGATGAAGCTCTCCATATTCCTGCACCCCTCTTCACTCCTGGAGGCTGCTCCATCAGGATATTGATTGTGGCAGCACCTGAGAGTGAAGAAGAAGGCAAATATGGGGTGAGCGTAGTAAAATTAAAAAGATTATCATGGTGGACAGGGTGGCAAACTTGCCTTTTTATTTTTTCTGGACGGCTTATCAACAAATCATGGACAATACTTTTTATGGACACATTGGAAGCTCATAATAAATCATTATGATTATAAGTGATCCGTGTCTACAGCCCATGATTCTGATATGACCACATCAGCTGCAGTCACTGTAAAATGATGATAATCACAGTAAGAACAAATTGTATTAGGGTTTTATGCTTATGGAAGCTTTAGTGTTTTTACGGACAGGGTAAACTAGTGCCCTATTTTTATGGACTGTCCTGGGATTTGTGGATGGTCGGCAGCCCAGGTGGTGATGGAGGAGCATACAAAGCCTCTGAGGTCTACAATTGGTATCGGCCTAGTAGTGTATGCCAGGATGGATGATAAACCACCAGCCTTCAGGTCTCCTAATGAAACTAAAAAAGTAGGAAAAAAGTTTAATCCCTTCACGACATCCGCCGTACATGTCTGGTCCTCCGGGAGGTGCGGCACTACGATGACGAGGGCTCCCAAGGAGAGCTGGCTAAATCATCAGTGGGTGTCAGCTATATGCCATACCAGACACCCTGGTGTAACGTCCATGATTGGTGCTAGCACAGATGGCGGGCGTTTAACCCTATCAATACTGACAGCAGCATTGATCTGCTTATAGATGAAGCAGGCTCCCTCTCTACTCTGATTTGCACAATGAGATCGCATTGTGTGAGTGGTCTCCATGACGACCCCGGGCTAAATAATGGCTTCACCCAGATACGGAAGCCTGTGAGGTCCGATCCACCAGCGGCTGTTAAGAGGCACATGATGGCTGATCAGATCAGCCAACATGGGCAGGTAAAGATGGTTCAAAGCAAGAGACACACACGACCTATCACCTAAATATACATCACAGGTTGTGTAAGGGTTAAGATCTAAGGGCCGGACATAGATCCCCCTGAGAATCTCCCACTAAAGATTACTAAAAATGAAAGGATGCGTTGGCAGTGTGAGGCACATAACTCAGGAGAGCAGACTGTCAGTAATTACATGTCTCACACTGGTAATGCCACCTTTCATTTAGAGTTCCCTCACACTTGCGTATAAATACGAGTGGAATCCAACCATGAAAATCGGATTCCACTCGCACCAATGTTATTCAATGAGGTAGTGCTGATCTGAAATTTTTTTTTTTCAGTTGTATTTGGCCTGAGGAAAAGAAAATCGCAGCATGCTGGGTGTGGTCGTGTAAAAGGGTGCGAGAGAAAGCACAGATGTCACATGGACCGTCCATATGCCGTCCGTTTTTTTATTGATAAGTTGCTATTCTGTAGCACAGAACACTGTAAATGGTCCTGTAAATGATTAGCAAAATAGCTAGAAATATAGGTCAGAAGCAGATACAACCAAATTCAGACCTATCTGTCAGCGCCAAATATCATAAATCATATAGAGAAATTGCGCAAACCAACATTGAAGCAATTATATACATTTTATTAACAAAGAATCATTAGTACAAATATGGTTGCAAGAAAACAGCTAGAGAGTGGGAACAGAGGGCGACTGCTGCACAAGGGGTAGAGAATTTTTTTACATATATCAAATAATCAATCATGGATCAATGAAGTGAAGCAATGGGGCCATACAATGGAAGGAATCACGCAACACACAGAGTAGACAGGGTCAATGAAGAGAGTAAAGGACGGGGCTCCTCCTAAAAGGAATCAACAACATGAAGGATAAAACCCTTAACCCCATCCTGGCAAAAGTAAGCCACAATTGACCATTTAAGGTTGCACAAACGGACCCATATAATAAACTTGTTATACCCACATTAAATGATTAAGGACATAGTATTACCTAGGCAGAAGAACACCCTGTCTGGAAACCTCCTACGCACGTTTCGACCGCTAGTATTTTTCCAGAGAGAAAAGTAACTAGCGGTTTTCTTGCAACCATATTTGTACTAATGATTCTTTGTTAATAAAATGTATATAATTGCTTCAATGTTGGTTTGCGCAATTTCTCTATATGATTTATGATCCTGTAAATGATTGTTGAATAATAGATGCTGAGAAAAAAACATATGTCATACGTATGCTTGGCTAGGCCTTAAAATAATCTCTGGAGGCTGATTCTCAGGGAGATCTACTGTATGTCCAGCCCATAGATCCTAACAACTCATTTACATATTAAAAAAAACGTGGAGTTTTCTGGAATAAGACATTGGATCAAAAATATCAAGGTCTCATTGTATTCCGCTTTTTTTAACCTACATGCCCATATGGACAGATTAGGAGGGTTGATCCTATGACCAGATTCCCTTTAAGCTCTTCACGACCGTGGCCTGTCTGTCCCTTTAATGCTCATGCAGCAAGCCCACATGTTTCCCCTCACACGTTGGCTAATCTGATCAGCTGACATGTGCAGCTAACAAGCATGGGTGGATCAAAGATCCACCCATGCCTCTTAACTAGTTAAATCCTGCTGTCAACCTCTGACAGCGGGATTTAACATACGCCATCGGGGATTGTACCACCAGTGGCCCCGTGAAGCAATCACAAGCTGATGACCTCTGCATCTGTTATGACAAACTTCTCCTGTGAATAGTGGGTGAGCATTCACAGGAGATAGTGATTTCTGCTGTACAGAGTGGGGCGGATGCTGATGCTGAAGCTTTGTTTGAACACCAGAAGTGATCAGACAGTGTCAGGGACTAGTAAGATCAATAAAAAGTGTAAAAAAAATATTTCAAAACTATGAAACAAATTTCAAAAATTCATGAAACTTCAAATCACCCCCCCTTTTGCCCCAATGAAAATAAAAAAAATTAAAACTAAAATAAAAAAATACACATATTTGGTGTATTTGTGTTCAGAAATGCCCAATCTGTCAAAATATAGAATAAATTAATCTGATTGGCAGACAGCGTAGCGATAAATCCCCCCAAAAAGCCAGATTTACGTTTCCTTTGGTCGCCGCAATGCTGAAATAAAATGCAATAACAGATAATCAAATCATCACCTCTATCCAAATATTGGGACATTAAAAACATTAGGTCAAGACGCAAAAAATAAGCCATCACTGAGCCCCAGATCATGAAAAATGAGAACGGTACGGGTCTCGGAAAACTTTTTTTTTTTTTTAAATTTCTGAATTCCTTTTAACCAATTAAATAAAAATAAAACATTACATGTTTGGTATCTATGAACTCGTACCGATCTGGGGAATCACAATGCCAGGTCAGATAGGTCATATCATATCATATAGTGAACATGATAAATAAAAAAAACAATAGTGGAATTGCACTTTTTTTTTTTGCAATTTCACCATACTTGAAATTTTTATACAATTTTCCAGTATAATATGGGGCAGAATTAATGGTGTCATTCAAAAGTACAACTCGTCCCGCAAAAAGTAAGCCTCATATGGCTATATTAATGGAAAAATACAAACAGTTATGGCTCTTGGAAGAAGAGGAGGAAAAAACGGAAATGGAAAATCGTCATTGCTACGTAATGTTGCGTAATATTTTCTGATGACGCATTCCTTTTATAGAGAAACACAATATTTTATCAGGAAGGCTAATCCGTTAGTAGATGGAGTGATGATAAGTCTGTATTAGCGGATGTGCCGGCTTATGGTATAATATGTGATATTAGTGATCGGCCATCTTCTTGAATGATGATGGTGATGTCTAGGTGAGCTTCTATGTTATAAAGTCCCCGGAGGCATCGGGCCTCCAGACTTCTCATGCCATGCACTGTAGGGTAAGGGTAGGCATGCCATTACCTGTCACGGTAATTCCTTTGTTCATTGTGTCCTGCCCATGCTTATTCTCAGCAATACAGGTATAAGCTCCGCCATTTACTTTTTTGGCTGCCGAAATAGTAATGACACTGCTATCATGTGAGAAAAGTGTGTTGGTGGCAGGAGTCGGGATTTGCCAGCTATAGGTTGGACGTGGTACACCTTGTGCCACACAAGTCAACGTCAAGTTGTCACCTTCCGACACGGCTGTTGATGGCTTTGCGATAATACTTAATACTTTAGGCTTGGCTAGAAATAAACAGTAGATCACAGAATATTAATAATGACCCTGGTATTGTCATAATATAGTATATTGTAGGACCTGGGCATAGCTATAGGTGGCACCAACAGAAGAAACCTGCCTGATAGTTAAGGGGCTCCTTTTACAGATTTTACAATAAGGTCAAAGTGTGAAGGTAGCCTGGGCTATAGATTGTTTGTTCAAATGTAATAGGATTATCTGTGTATGTAAATAATAAAAATATAGATATTATTGCATAATTATCTGTGTGTCTATATGACAATTGCACAGATGCCATAATATGATTCTAAGCTGTATGTTCAAGAAAGGGTTAACCAAGCACGAGTGAACAGATGTATAAACATTGAACAGTGAAGCCCTTAGTGAAAGTCTTATCAGTGATTTCACACAAAGAAAGAATGTGCTAACTAGATAATCAGGCCAGAATAATGAGAGAATTTTATAATTATGGTTTTCTCACAGTTGAATTTAGGGATGTAATGTGTGGGATCATCACTCCCTGTTCTTGTTTCAAGGTCAAAGTCGAATGTTGTATGGTATAATTGCGAGTCTTTTGAAATACACGAGGCAGTCACCTGTACTGGCTCAAAACAGTGAACACGTCTCGTTGTGATCATTGTCTGAGTTATTTATTATATCTGCGCAGATAGCTAATTTGGACCCATCCTTTGGATTTGCCCTGAACAAAGACTCCATTAGCAGTCTTACCTAAATTTCTCTCTTGACAAAAGAACTTCACGTTATACTTTTACATTAGTACTTTGTTGGTTTGTGGGCTTTGGATAACTAATAGAGGCACTGAGGAACCCAAACCAACCATTTTTTATGAGGTATTTTACCTGCGATTGTGATTTGTCGACTCTGAGTGATGGTTCCGTGCTTATTTTGAGCAGTGCAGGCGTAATTCCCTTCGTGTTTCTTCTTTAGGCCCCATATTTTGAGTTCACGTTGGTTTGGAGACTTTTCAACCTCAACGTTTGGATAGTTCCAGCTCAAAACGGGTACAGGGAATCCACTGGCTACGCAGGAGATAGTTACATTGTCACCTTCAAACACCTCCATGGATGGTTCCACCTTGATGTCCGATATTTTAGGCTGGACTTTAAAAAGTAAAAATAGACACAAAAAAGTGAGTGTTAAAAAATGCATAATAGGAAACTAGGTAGGTTGAATTATCAGGAGGGCCAATTTAGACAAGGTAAAGAGACCTCCACATAGTTCTACCTTGAACTTCAAGGGATGACCATGTGAGGTTCTGTCTAGCTGATGGAAGTACCTTGGATTCCAATGGAAGACTACTTTTTAGGGGAGTTTTTGTTTTCCTAAAGTGATTTTGAAATGAAAATTCAGTATTTTTTTTGCAGTCTTTTGATTGGACAGTGCCTAATTATTGGCAGATTGACTACATGTGATAATAACATGCTATTGGATTAACATGGAAGCTTGGGGCCTATTTAAGTCCCTTGGGGGGACTTAAAAATAGCTGGAAAATAATAAAAAAAAGTTTATAAAATATTTTTGAAAAAGTCTAAAACTTATTTGCTATTCCCACATCCATAAAAGTCGGATCTACAAAAATATAAAATTAACTTATGCAAAAGAAAAATCTAACTGTCTGAATTGGCGTCTTTTGGGGTCTACTTTCGTCCATCAAAAAATGCAATGAAAAGTGATTTAAACTTTCTATTTACCGCAAAAAGGTACCAATGAAAATTACAGAGCACCAAACACACACACAAAAAAAAAATCAAGCCTTCATCTAGCTCTAGAAACAGATGAAAACAAGTTATGGTTCTCAGAAAATGGTGCCACAAAATACAGTTTGTTGTACACATGTTTATTTGTTTTGTGTGTATTACAACAACACAAAAACAACTGAAAAATAAGGCAAATTGGACATAATTTTACATAAAAGCCCAAAAGTGGCAAAATTGTTGGCATCTTTCCAAAACTGTAGGTATACAACTTTTGTTGCGCGCATGTGATGTTCTTTCACACTCACCTGCGAAAGTAACAGGTGTGGGCAATATGAAAATCACACCTGAAACCGGATAAAAAGGGGACAAGTTGGCTCAGTCATTGCATTGTGTGTCTATGTATGCCACACTAAGCTTGGAGAAAAGAAAGGCGAAGAGAACTGTCCAAGAACCACAATTTTTAAAAAATATCAATAGTCTCAGTGTTACAAATCCTCCAGATGTTCCTTTGTCCAACATAATCAAGATGTTTGCAACCCATGGCACTGTAGCTAATCTACCTGGATGTGGACAGCAGAGAAAAATTGATGAAAGGTTGTAACACAGGATAGTCCGGATGGTGGATAAGCCTTAATCAAGTTTCCCAAAAATTCTAGATTCCTTACAGGCTGAGGGTGTATCAATGCCATTCCAGTGCTCCCCAGTGGCCGTTAATACCACTGCAGGCAATCACTGGTGATCTCCTTAAGACTGTACATGCAGGCATCATTGCTGAGGCAAGTGACTGCAGTGTTCACATGCATAGCTAAGTATACTATGAATGATGGAGACCACCAAAGTGGCAGCACTGGAGCAATGGGAGAGCTAACAGGTGAGTCTATTTCTTTTATACCATAAAATGCTCTTGACCTCCCTCTAATGGTGACTGCATGCTGACATATTTCGACTATATGTCTATGTAGAGAATTTGGAGCTCTGTTTCAGTTTAAGGGTTCCCCAGCCAAGATATATAAAGATATTAATTAGTATAGGATGTGGGATCAAAAAATGAAATTTTCCATAAAGTACCATGCCTTTCTTGACATTGCATCTCTTGTGACGAATAAAGAAGCAGGAAGTGCATACTAACCGACAGTCCCCGATTTTGCTGTACCTTTCCATAAGTGGTGGGATCGAACAAAACCATGATCAAGAATGGCTATTTTGCTTTTGTTTGTTTTTTTATGGGTCCTTGGGGGCAATGCCCACGTATCCTCAGGGGCAGGAACTAAATGGCCTACATTTCTGGTTGGGAATGTTGCTAAGTGTGCATATGACTTTAGTACTATGCTTCCCCGAAAATAAGATAGTGTATTTTTTCCCCAAAAAAATGCACCAGGGTTTATTTTTGGGGTAGGACTTATTTGTCGGTATCATTTAGTTATTATGCAGGTAGCAGAATACAGCATTGCTCGGAAATAATGGCACCATTTTTCGATCCCTGTCCTGATAACTTGTAAATAACCTGCTAGGACGAGATCCTGCTCCAGACTGTGGTCTCCATGCACGTTACTTGCGGTGCACCGGTACTTTCCACGGTGAGTGCCCTTCATGCTTGTGATTGTAATTGTTGTGTTATCGGCAGAGAATTGGACGTCAGAGGATGGGGTCTTCCATCTATAAGTAGGAGCCGGTTCACCGTCCGCTCTACAAGTCACCGTCACCTTGTCGCCATCATTGTGCAGGGGGGGATTCACTTTTATGTCTAATACCTCAGGTTTGTCTGAAAAAGGGAACAGAATATCACTGTAGATATTATTACATGCAGATTGGATGAAAAGAGAATCAGACACTTAAAGGGAATATGTCACCCATATGGCCATACAGTTAGCATAGAGCTGAAATTAGCCTCCTGGATGAGGAGTCATTTTGGAAAAATCATCTTGTATGTCTTTTATCTTCCGGGCTATGGGGTGTGTGCTGCCTGGAAGGTAAGACTGCCTCCAGTGTTCAATATCCCCAATTTCTCCTCCCCTTCTCTTTAGTTTGCCTGTGACGTCAGATGTGCAGTTGGAAATCCCGTGCATGTGTGACGCCCTGGCTGGGCCAGGTAGTCACAGATAGGGCCCCGCACTACACCAGTCCCCTAACAAGGTGACAACAGTCAAACATTTAAAACCCTAGTCACCCCCCTCAGAGCTTGATGGACACACCAGGGGGCGGAACCAGGCGGTTGGACGACGCCCACCGAGGAGTCTCAGACAGCCTGGGGCGGGAAAGTATGGAGTCTGTTAGTGGCGGTGAAGTGGAAGCAGGCCTGTGTTTCAGGCCTGAAGCTAACTGACAGGTGCCAGGGTACGAGCCCTGGTACCTTTGGCTAGGAGGCAGACGGAGGCCTCTGTCTGCAGGAGCCGGGAAGACGGCTCGGTGGAACCGAGGTGGATCGGGACAGGGTAGTGGCCCGCCGGTACTGACCCGGGGAACCGACTCGGAAACCGGAGCACAAAGGGGGGTACTCAGACCCTGAAGCTAAGTCCAGAAGCTACTGGGGGCTAGATAATTAACTGATTGCGGCCAGGACTATAGGTCCTGTCCCACCCAAAGTCCCGACTGAAGGCAACAGCCCAACGAGGGGGATAGAAATCCACCACCATGGCAGAGAGATCCCACGGGCCAGCGTCTGCGGGCAAAGGGCTCCTCAGGCAACCATAAGCCGGGGAGCGGACTCCTGAAGTTGCAAGCGCAGGTAGTCCACCATCACAAACAGGTGCAGGAGAAAGGCAGAGACCACCAACCGGGTCGGGGACCAGACTGCGGCCGGCTGCGGGCACCGACCACCATCACCTTGGTTTACCAGAGACTCATGTGTTTACTAATTGTGAGTACATCAGTGCCCTCCGGCCGCCCATCTCTCTGCACCGCCAAACACCCCCAACGGGTTCCGGGGCCACCATCCCTGCCCACGGAGGGGTTAACAACTTGCTGCATAACATCTCCCCCGGGTGCCCCGTAACTGCAGCGGTGGTGTCCACCTTCACCACATCCCGTGGGTGGCGTCATGAACTCAAACACGGCTCCGGCCGTACACCTATGTTCCCAAACCGCCAACCCCCTTTTGATCGACGTGACCGCAGGGCCCCCGGGTCCGGAGACCCTCGAGCCACCCACTGAAGGTCCGGATCCGAGCGGCTCAGCTGCTGCAGAGCATGGGGCGGCACACATGCGCAATCTGCCTGCCATCTCTCCGCTTCTCTGTAAAGTAGCAAAGACTTTCCGGTGCATGTGCATATTAAAATTGAAGCCTGGGCCCACAGAAGGATGGAACACTGCAGGAGAGAGACTGCAGGCAGAATGCGCATGCGCAGGATTTCTGGGCAGCCACCTGACGTCACATACATACTAAGGAGAAAGGGAGGAGACATTGGGTATAATGAAGACCGGACAGAGGCTGGTTATCTTCCAGACAGCACAAATCCCATAGCCTGGAAGTTAAGCCTGCCTCCGGTCTTCATTATCCCTAATTTCTCCTCCCCTTCTCTTTAGTTTGTCTGTGATTTCACGTGCGCAGTTGGAAATCCTGTGCATCTGCATTTGTGCTGCCCCGGCGTTAGTTGGGCTCCTCGGATCCGGGATCGTTTCTCCAGGGGGTCGTCAGGACCCAGCTTGGCGGACACTTTGATAAAGGGGGGGTATTTACAGGGGATAAGTTTGTGACGCCACCTGTGGGTTGCGGTAATGGAAGTACCGTTGCTGCTGTAAGTAGTACCGGGGCAGTTTTTAAGTGCTCCCAAGGGCTGGCACTTGGGACTTTAATGGGTTGCTTTCTCTGGAAAACCTTGTCCCCCATGGTGCGCTGATGCCCTCAGTCTCTGAGCTCTCTGGGAAGGTCCCTAAAGGTCCCCTTCCTCTGCAGGTCAATTGTCAGGACGTTGAATCGACTCCTGACCTAGGGTCCTGTACCCCGTCGTGCTCGGTACCAGTCAGTTCTTTTGGGCTTTCTGGTGCCGACAGTCCTCCAAGACTATGTCTCTTGCACCATTATCCAATGTCACTGCTACCGGTCCCCGACTCCTCTGGTCCCGAACCACTGTCTGCGACCCAACCTCGGTCCTTCTAACTCCCCGGGAGCTAACACTCCCCAGCTCCTCTTACTTTGAGGGCTCTCACTAGACTCTCTCTTGTTCCTCCTAGGAGTCTGCCTGACCCCTAGGTGGGTGGCCCTGTTACAGCTAGACCAACCCACCGGTGTGTCTGACAGGTCATGATGTGAGGTGTTGATTGGGATTTGTGGTGCTGATGGAGGTGACACCGATTTCTGGGAACTTGGAACCAGGGGGGATAGGTCCTGCACCCTGTGAGAAGGATGCAGTTCCCTTTAGCACCCTGATGTATTCGGGGAGCTACACATTCTGCCTGCAATCTCTCCACTACACTGTGAAGTAGCAGAGACTCTCCGGTGCCTATGCACATTAAAGTTGAAGCCTAGGCCCACAGAAAGGTGGACCAGTGCAGGGGAGAGATGGCAGGTAGAATGCGCATGCGCAGGATTTCTGGGTGCGCACCTGACGTCATAGGTATACTAAAGAGAAAGGGAAGAGAAATTGGGTATAATGAAGATATATTGGTGTCTTTATGGAAAAAATTGTTAATTGTTCAGAAATAGGATGGAGATAATATTCATGTATGTTGGTACTATTTGGTCATGGTGTGGCCGTATAATTATAGTGCCATTGATAATATTGGTCTTTTTACAGTCTCCTCCTGCATTCAGAAATAGTATAGAGGTAATATTTAGCTTGGTATAGTGTTGATATTCAGTCAAGGTGTGGCGGTATTATTATGGGGCCTTGTATATTGGTAACATTAGTAATATTCATCTTTTTATAGTATATATGTGACGCCCTGACATCGCAGGTAGTCACACCCTAGGCCCCCGCATAACACCTTCCCTCACCTAGGTTACATACAGCCGACCTGAAACCCTAGCCACCCCCCTCAGGGCAAGACAGGCACACCAGTGGACAGGAGCAGGCGGTTAGGAAATGCCCACCTAGGGGTCTAGACAGGAAAACCAGTAGTAAAAGTTCAAGTCAGAGAGTGAAGTCGGGAGTCAAGTTGAGAGGAGTGGAGGCAGGGGGCTAGGTGTAGCTCCAGCGGAGGTGAAGCTCGATTTGACAGGTACCAGGGTCGGAGCCCTGGTGCCTTGGCTAGGTGGCAGACGGTGATCTCTGTCAGCAGACGATGGGAAGACGGCAGCCGGAGATCCGAGGTGGACCGGGACAGGGTTGGAGCCCGTCGTTGCCGACACCGGAGAACCGACCCGGAAACCGTGCACAGAGGGGGTACTTGGACCCTGAAGCCAGGACCGGAACTAACGGCCTAGCTAATTAACAAATTGAGGGCAGGATTTTAGGTCCTGTACCAACCAAAGTCCCAAAAGCAGACAACAACCCACAGATAGTGATAGGGCAACCGCTAGGATAGATCCCCCGGGTCAGCGTCAGCGGGCACGGCTCCTCGGGTACACAACAAGCCGGGAGCGGACTCCCGTGTTCCATACCGGGAAGTCCAACACAGGCAAACACAGTGCAGAGGGAAAAAGACGGCGACCACCACCCCAGATGGGGGACCAGAGTACAACCGGCCACGGCGGCCGGCCACCAGCACCTTGGTTTACCCAAAGACTCATGTGATTTATTCAACTGTAAGTAACCAAACCTCCCCTGGTACGTCCGGGCGTGCAGGCCCCTGCCATCGCCATTCCCTGCACAGAGCCACTGGGCCCCAGGGCATTCATCCCTACCCACGGAGGGGTTAACATCCAGCTGCCATTCCATCTCCCCCAGGTGTCCCACAACAGCAGCGGTGGTGCCATCATTCACCACACACCGTGGGTGGCGTCACGAACTGAATACGGCCAAGCCCGTACAACTACGGCTCCCTTTTTATTTGGCGTGTCTGCGTGACCTCCGGGTCCAGAGGATCCCTCGAACCACACAGCGGTTCTGGATCCGAGCAGCTCGGCTGCTACAGGCGTGGGGGCGGCACATATAGCTCACTTTATTCAGTAATAGTACGGAGCTATTATATATCACTGTGTGGCGGTAATAAGTGTCACTCTATAAACGTTATACTTATGACTGCTTGTGGGGGTATGTATGTCTTATACTCCAGAAATGCCCTTGGAGGTGCCCAATATTAACATTGCAGTTCGTACAGTTCTAATTCAGTATTTTTGATGCCACTCTATATTTTGCCCACTCAGCTGGGTATACAGATACTTACACTGAACGGAAACTTCTACGGACTTGGAATCTCTATCAAAGTTTACAGCAATACAGGAATATGTGCCGGTCATATTTCTCAATGCTTTGTATTTTTCTCCCTCCTTGAACTTATCATTGCCTTTTGCACAGGTCACAGTGGGTAATGGATGTCCAGTGGCCTTACAATGGAAGCTGCTTTCCTGTCCTTCTATCCATACCTGTTTACCAGGGCAGTCTGTGAACTCGGGATCTCCTGGAGGAAATACATGAACATACAAATAATTATTATCATCAGCAGGAAAGCTACGTTACCCAGGATTATTCATGTTTATAGTCTCATTACCCAGAGTGCTGGCCCATAGTCTCATTACCCAGAGTGCTGGCCCATAGCCTCATTACCCTGAGTGCTGGATCATAGCTTCATTACCCAGAGTGCTGGCCCATAGCCTCATTACCCAAAGTGCTGGTCCATAGCCCCATTACCCTGAGTGCTGGACCATAGCTTCATTACCCAGAGTGCTGGCCCATAGCCTCATTACCCAGAATGCTGGCCCATAGCCTCATCACCCAGAGTGTGGGACCATAACCTCATCACTCAGAATGTGGGCCCATAGCCTCATCACTCAGAATGTGGGCCCATAGCCTCATCCCTAAGAGTGCTGGACCATAGCCTCATCACTCAGAATGTGGGCCCATAGGCTCATTAACCAGATGCTGACCTATAGCCTGATCACCCAGAATTCTGGCCCATAGCCTCATCACCCAGAATGCTGGCCCGTAGCCTCATCACCTAGAATGCTGGCCCATAGCCTTATCACCCAGAGTGCTGGCCCATAGCCTCATCACCCAGAATGCTGACCCATAGCCTCATCACCCAGAATACTGGCCCATAGCCTCATCACCCAGAATGCTGGCCCGTAGCCTCATCACCTAGAATGCTGGCCTATAGCCTTATCACCCAGAATGCTGGCCCATAGCCTCATCACCCAGAATACTGGCCCATAGCCTCATCACCCAGAATGCTGGCCCGTAGCCTCATCACCTAGAATGCTGGCCTATAGCCTTATCACCCAGAATGCTGGCCCATAGCCTCATCACCCAGAATGCTGACCCATAGCCTCATCACCCAGAATACTGGCCCATAGCCTCATCACCCAGAATGCTGGCCCGTAGCCTCATCACCTAGAATGCTGGCCTATAGCCTTATCACCCAGAATGCTGGCCCATAGCTTCATCACCCAGAATGCTGACCCATAGCCTCATCACCCAGAATACTGGCCCATAGACTCATCACCCAGAATGCTGACCCGTAGCCTCATCACCTAGAATGCTGGCCTATAGCCTTATCACCCAGAATGCTGACCCATAGCCTCATCACCCAGAATGCTGGTCCATAGACTCATCACCCAGAATGCTGGCCCATAGCCTCATCACTCACAATGTTGGCCCATAGACTCATCACCCAGAATGCTGGCCCATAGCCTCATCACCCAGAATGCTGGCCCATAGCCTCATCACCCAGAATGCTGGCCCATAGCCTCATCACCCAGAATGCTGGCCCATAGACTCATCACCCAGAATGCTGGCCCATAGCCTCATCACTCACAATGTTGGCCCATAGACTCATCACCCAGAATGCTGGCCCATAGCCTCATCACCCAGAATGCTGGCCCATAGCCTCATCACCCGGAATGCTGGCCCATAGCCTCATCACCCAGAATGCTGGCCCATAGACTCATCACCCAGAATGCTGGCCCATAGCCTCATCACTCACAATGTTGGCCCATAGACTCATCACCCAGAATGCTGGCCCATAGCCTCATCACCCAGAATACTGGCCCATAGCCTCATCACCCGGAATGCTGGCCCATAGCCTCATCACCCAGAATGCTGGCCCATAGCCTCATCACCCAGAATGCTGGCCCATAGACTCATCACCCAGAATGCTGGCCCATAGCCTCATCACTCACAATGTTGGCCCATAGACTCATCACCCAGAATGCTGGCCCATAGCCTCATCACCCAGAATACTGGCCCATAGCCTCATCACCCAGAATGCTGGTCCATAGCCTCATCACCCAGAATGCTGGCCCATAGCCTCATCACCCAGAATGCTGGTCCATAGCCTCATCACTCACAATGTTGGCCCATAGCCTCATCACCCAGAATGCTGGCCCATAGCCTCATTACCCGGTATGCTGGTTCATAGCCTCAGTAACCACATTGACACAATTTTCCCGGTGCTGGCTTAGAGGGTCATTACAAAATACTTAGCATTTCTATTGTATAGTTTAATTCCTACCACCAGCCCACAGTACCAGACAGAACAGCTCACTTTGGGTCAGGGCTTAGACAAACCCTATTCCTTTCAGTCTAGGACATAACCACATTTTCTGTGATTGTTTCTGAGAAATCAGGATAGTTCTGGTAAATGTAAAGGGGTTTTGCAGGACTAATTTTTTTCGATCTTTAATTTGCCTGAGCACTAACAGGCTGTTAGTTGCTAATTACTTGCCCTTACTGCCCTTGGCAATGTTTGCCGACTCAGCGGTCACAGGAAGTGATTCTGCAGCTTCCAATGGCATCACGTAGACAGAAAATCTGCTTCTCTTCTGCTCTGCTCTGTGGCTGCCCATGTAATACTGATTGACAGCTGGCTCCCCATTGCCTAACTGCGGGGAGCCATCAATCAGCATGACGTCAGCAGTCATGTCCCATCAATAGAACAGCCAGGAAGAGGAAGACCTGCTCTGTTGAGCAGCAGAGTCACGGGAAGGAGCGATTTGTGACCGCTCTAAGACGGGTAGAACAGGCAGGTAGCTACCAACTGCCTCCCTGTTGTTCCTCATCCCCATGGTAAAAAATTAAATTAGTCCCGAAAAATCACTTTAAGACTGTTGACAAATAAATTACCCAGAATTCTACAGTATCCACAAGACTAGTATATGACCTTACTGGAATTCCACAATAAATGTGTCTTCTTCAATATTTACTTTACCCTCATCCTCCCAATCTCATATATTATCCACTTTACCCAGTATTTCACAATACCTCGAATGCTAGTCAATGGCCACATTCCCCATAGCTCTAGATTTTTCATCAGGGCCTCAAATTATGAAAGGGATTGTCTCATCGTGGCAACCTCTACGAATGTCATTTTGATGGAGTTTCTTTCCAAAATCCCCCTATATGATCTCCAGCTGAGCCCCCCTTAGAGAGTAGCTAAACATTTTTTAGCTGAATTATTGATACACCTTTACAAAGTTATTAGTTATGAACTTTGACAATATTTATTTATACAGAGGACTGGCACAAAAGGAGATCAGCGGCAAAATCAGAGGCATGTGTGTAACAGTAAGTGTATGAAAACCATATAACATACACATACAGTGTCAAATAGCAATTGTGAGATGGTAAAACATGAGTGCTATGAAAAAATCATGATGAGGCAGGTATATAGTAACTGCCAATACAAAAGGATGGGCAAGAGTCATAGCATGTGCAAAAAAATATAAATGCCCCACACTGCGTATATATCAAGCATGACCCATACACATAGCACAGATGGTAATAGACTATTATGTACATATATATAACAATTGCATTGTATACACCAGTTTGCAGACACACTGACCGTCAGGTCAGACATAAGGAGTAAAGGGCAATGGGCAGCAAAAAACCTAAAGTAGGAGAGGCATACCCATAGTTCACACACAGCCTGTGAGTAGCAGAAAAGAGGTCCCCCTGGAGACCCCGACGCATACGTTTCACGATCCTATATTGGTATGATCATTTCATCAGGGAGATAACCACGCTGTGAGCAAGCCATGCTTTTAAACATGGCGCCAAACCTCCCTGGTCACTCCCCCACCGACGTCAGCACAGCCGCACCACAGGTGTTCCGGGCTCCGGAATCCCCAGCAATCAACGCCCATCAATACGGTATGCGCATGCGCGGGAATGGGGACGCGTCACCCACACCCGGCGCATGCGCAGGGGCGATTCAAGATGCCGAGGAGACCGGAAAGATATACCCGAAGGTGTAGCTGTCAGACGCAGGGAGGGAGGGACGAGGGAGGTGGCATAACACATAAACAAACGTGATCACGCGGACAAGGGAAGATGTAGAATACAGAAGATCTTCAGTCTTGAATATAAATCCTAATCCGTGATCACAGTCATGTAATGAATGAGTGAATGCCATGTGGAAGTATTCAGCGTTCCTTAGAAAGTGCCAGGAAAGACTTTTTTACTAAAATTAAAAACAAAATTTATATGATTAAAACGAGGCACTTAAAACCAGGAAGACAGGAGGAAGACAGTGATTATCACAAAAATGGTGCAAAGCTAAGATGTTCATTTAACCCCCTAGGGGACAGTGTTCCCAAGGTGTAAATCCATCGGGTTTCACGTTGGGCTAAAATTTTCCGTACGTTCCCTCCCCTTGCGCCCCCATGAATAACATCAATGCCCCTAACAAGTAGGGATTTTGAATCACAATCATGGAAGGCACGAAAATGACGTGGAAGGGTCTTTAAGCTAGAAGTATCGACCACCGTCCGGGCCGCAGCAATGTCCCTCACATGTTCCCTCACACGTTTACGTAATTCTCTGCTGGTAAGACCTACATATATCATGCGGCAGCCGCACTTGGCATAGTAAATCACATTGCTGGTGCCGCATGATATATAATGCCGAATGTCATAACTGCGGTCACCATCAGCAGAAGTGAAGGACGAAGTGCGAAGGACACTGCTGCAGGCCAGACAGTGGCCGCAAGGAAAACAGCCCTTAAGGGGACTACCAAGGTCCAGGAAAGTACTGGGCTGATGTGGAATGTAATGACTCCGGACAAGAATGTCACGTAGATTACGTGACCTGCGAGGTGTCATGAGGGGGCTATTAGACAATAAATTCCGAAGGGTGGGATCAGACTGAAGAACCCCCCAATGCCTGTTCAAAATAGATCGCATGCTATTCCACTCATGGTTATATGTGGAGATGAACCGAATTGAACCTGAATCAGAGGAGCTGCCAGACTTGGCCGCGCCACCATAAAGCAAGGTAGAACGAGGGGTATGTTTGGCTTGTAAATACGCTCTTTTAATGCTCCTATTACTATAGCCCCGCTCTTGAAACCGAATCGTAAGGTCCGCCGCTTGCTCCTCAAACTTAAGGTCAGAGGAGCAAATGCGCTTCATGCGCAAAAATTGACCTGTCGGAATGGCCCGAATAGTAGACTGATCATGGGACGACGAGGCATGCAGCAAGGAGTTAACCGAAGTTGTTTTGTGGAAAACATCAGTCTGGATAACCCAATTGTCATCAATTTCAATATCAATATCAAGGAAATCCAAACGCCTTGCGTTACTCTTATGGGTTAACCTAATATTAAAAGAATTCATGCCTAGTCGGCCCATGAACTCGTCAAGTTGCTCCGCCTTGCCCGCCCACAAAATAAACAAATCATCTATGTATCGCAACCAGCACTGCACATGAGCATCGGCCGGCCCGCCCCCGTCGCAAAGCAAACCCCTCTCCCAGTACCCCAGGAAGAGGTTTGCGTACGAAGGCGCGCAGGCTGCGCCCATGGCAGTGCCGCGTTGCTGCAAATAATAATTATCTTTAAATAAGAAAAAGTTGTGGGTGAGGACAAAGCGGAGCAACTCAAGGATTAAGTCACACATCGGGCCATCCCGACCGGAATCCAACAAAAAATGCTTAGTAGCCTCAAGTCCATCCTCATGGCGAATGCAGGTGTAGAGGGACTCAACATCTGCAGTAGCAAGCAGTGTCCCCTCATCCGCAGAGATGCCATCTATCCTCCTGAGAACGTCACGGACATATGAGGGGAGTGTTTCAACCAGTGGTTTTAGGTAATAGTCAATAAATCGACATATTGGCTCACACAACCCCTCAATGCCGGACACGATGGGACGACCAGGAGGACAAAGGGCATCTTTGTGGATTTTTGGCAGTAGATAGAAAGTAGATATTTTTGGAAAACGTACTGTGAGTCCCTCTACAACCTGCTTACTGATGATGCCATCATCACATGCTCTGCCGAGGATAGACTGGAGTTGAGCGGAAAAGGTTTGAGCGGGGCTATAGTGGAGTCGGTGGTAGGTAGCCTTATCACGTAGCTGGTGAAGTGCCTCCCTCTCGTACATGATAGTGGGCCAGATCACGATGTTTCCCCCCTTGTCCGCAGGCTTGATAACAATGTCGTCCAACTTGTCCAGGGACTCAATCGCCAGTCTATCTTGATGTGTTAAATTATCATAGCGACGTTTCCTGGACAATTTTTCGAAATCACTGACAACAAGTTTAGTGAATATCTCAACAGCAGGACAAACGGACAAGGGGGGAAACCTGGTCGATCTGGGTAAGGCACATGATGGAAATGTATCTTGCGAAGTAGGCGCAACCTCGTCTAGCAGCTCCTCGAGATCCCGTATAGCCTGCTGTTCATTAGGGTCCAATGGTCCTCCAGAGAGGATGCGTTTATTATGAAGCTTACTTAAAACAACCTTCCGAGCAAAAAGATATAAATCTTTCACTGCTGTGAAGCAGTGAAAGGAATGGGTAGGTGAAAAAGATAGTCCCCTAGACAGAACATCAATCTGGGAGGTGGAGAGGGTATGGTTAGACAGATTTATTACCTGTGGTGCTTTGCACTTGCCCGTATTGGGCTGTTGCTGTCTGGACTTGAGCCTTGTCAGGATGCCACTGGTTTGACCAATCTCCATGTCAGATTCATCAGTATCACTAGGAACCGTATTAAGTCGTCCCACTGAGCCAGCACCTCGTATCCTGGAAAATGAACGCGATCTAGATCAGCGTCCTGCCACGTTTGATCGCCATCTATAAACGCGGTCTTGATGGAAGTCGTTTTGATCGCGTTGAAACTTTTTGATTTTTAAAGTTTTAATTTCCTTTTCCAGGCGTGCTAGGTCAGACTCATTCTGACTAGTGAACTTGGCCAAAGCCTCTGCCGACATGCTTTCTTTAATTATGGTCAGAAGTTTCTCCATCTCCCCCTCCATCTCCGAGGTCGAGGCACTGTCTAGTTCACTTAGAAGGCTGAGGAATCCCTTTGAACAGGCATTGGAAAACTCCTCCCAGAGAGATTTAATTTGTTTGGATTTCCTTGATATTGATATTGAAATTGATGAAAATTGGGTTATCCAGACGGATGTTTTCCGCAAATCAACTTCGGTTAACTCCTTGCTGCATGCCTCGTCGTCCCATGATCAGTCTACTATTCGGGCCATTCCGACAGGTCAATTTTTGCGCATGAAGCGCATTTGCTCCTCTGACCTTAAGTTTGAGGAGCAAGCGGCGGACCTTACGATTCGGTTTCAAGAGCGGGGCTATAGTAATAGGAGCATTAAAAGAGCTTACTTACGGGCAAAACATACCCCTCGTTCTACCTTGCTTTATGGTGGCGCGGCTAAGTCTGGCAGCTCCTCTGATTCAGGTTCAATTCGGTTCATCTCCACATATAACCATGAGTGGAATAGCATGCGATCTATTTTGAACAGGCATTGGGGGGTTCTTCAGTCTGATCCCACCCTTCGGAATTTATTGTCTAATAGCCCCCTCATGACACCTTGCAGGTCACGTAATCTACGTGACATTCTTGTCCGGAGTCATTACATTCCACGTCAGCCCAGTACTTTCCTGGACCTTGGTAGTCCCCTTAAGGGCTGTTTTCCTTGCGGCCACTGTCTGGCCTGCAGCAATGTCCTTCGCACTTCGTCCTTCACTTCTGTGGATGGTGACCGCAGTTATGACATTCGGCATTATATATCATGCGGCACCAGCAATGTGATTTACTATGCCACGTGCGGCTGCCGCATGATATATGTAGGTCTTACCAGCAGAGAATTACGTAAACGTGTGAGGGAACATGTGAGGGACATTGCTGCGGCCCGGACGGTGGTCGATACTTCTAGCTTAAAGACCCTTCCACGTCATTTTCGTGCCTTCCATGATTGTGATTCAAGATCCCTACTTGTTAGGGGCATTGATGTTATTCATGGGGGCGCAAGGGGAGGGAACGTACGGAAAATTTTAGCCCAACGTGAAACCCGCTGGATTTACACCTTGGGAACACTGTCCCCAAGGGGGTTAAATGAACATCTTAGCTTTGCACCATTTTTGTGATAATCACTGTCTTCCTCCTGTCTTCCTGGTTTTAAGTGCCTCGTTTTAATCATATAAATTTTGTTTTTAATTTTAGTAAAAAAGTCTTTCCTGGCACTTTCTAAGGAACGCTGAATACTTCCGCATGGCATTCACTCATTCATTACATGACTGTGATCACGGATTAGGATTTATATTCAAGACTGAAGATCTTCTGTATTCTACATCTTTCCTTGTCCGCGTGATCACGTTTGTTTATGTGTTATGCCACCTCCCTCGTCCCTCCCTCCCTGCGTCTCACAGCTACACCTCCGGGTATATCTTTCCGGTCTCCTCGGCATCTTGAATCGCCCCTGCGCATGCGCCGGGTGTGGGTGATGCGTCCCCATTCCCGCGCATGCGCATACCGTATTGATGGGCGTTGATTGCTGGGGATTCCGGAGCCCGGAACACCTGTGGTGCGGCTGTGCTGACGTCGGTGGGGGAGTGACCAGGGAGGTTTGGCGCCATGTTTAAAAGCATGGCTTGCTCACAGCGTGGTTATCCCCCTGATGAAATGATCATACCAATATAGGATCGTGAAACGTATGCGTCGGGGTCTCCAGGGGGACCTCTTTGCTGCTACTCACAGGCTGTGTGTGGACTATGGGTATGCCTCTCCTACTTTAGGTTTTTTGCTGCCCATTGCCCTTTACTCCTTATGTCTGACCTGACGGTCAGTGTGTCTGCAAACTGGTGTATACAATGCAATTGTTATATATATGTACATAATAGTCTATTACCATCTGTGCTATGTGTATGGGTCATGCTTGATATATACGCAGTGTGGGGCATTTATATTTTTTTGCACATGCTATGACTCTTGCCCATCCTTTTGTATTGGCAGTTACTATATACCTGCCTCATCATGATTTTTTCATAGCACTCATGTTTTACCATCTCACAATTGCTATTTGATAAACTCACCATCCGTGCTGTGTTTATGGCTTATGGGTTATGTCTGACACATATTAGTGTGGGGCATTTATCTTGTGCTCATGCCATGACTTTTGCCCATTTTCTTGTATTTGGCAGTTACTATATACCTGCCTCAATTATGCTTTCTTCATAGCACTCCATGTTTATATTACCATCTCACGGTTGCTATTTGACACTGTATGTGTATGTTATATGGTTTTCATACACTAACTGTTACACACATGCCTCTGATTTTGCCGCTGATCTCCTTTTGTGCCAGTCCTCTGTATAAATAAATATTGTCATTTTGCATTACACTCTGCTTGTCCTCCTTGTTTTTCATATGTTTAGAGTGTGCCATGTAGGAAGGTGTACCATGCTATCCTTTTCCTACCTTTATATTGTGGCTTTCTGCCTTCTAGTTATGAACTTTGTAATACATTTTATTGCTTTACTTTGCTTCCTTTTCTCCCAAATGCCATGTTTTTAGTGCTGCTTTATCTGCCTTGTTCATGCACTTGGAGTTGCTGATTTGAACTGCAACTGTATCTGTTGTGAATGTCATCTGATGAGTGATGATTTGGAGCTCCCTCTGGTGGTCAGGACTGGGGGTGAAGATGACTGTACCTCAACAGGTGGGGGAGTTAATTGGGAGTTTGGGTAGCCCAATTGCAAATCAGCCTGGGCTAAATAGAAGAGCAGTGTCTGCTAGCTGGGGCCGGTATAGATGTTGTTCCTCTGTCTCTGAATTGGCTTGGAGTTTGTCCTTCCATTTATCTTGTGCCTGTCCTATTCCAGATAAGTTTCAAGTTATTTGCTTTATTGCCTGATCCACACCTAAGGGTGTTTGTTTTTCTTTTTGTTTTGCTTAAAGTCTGTTTTCTTGCAGGAGAGGAATTGTCTTTCTGTTTTGATGAGCATGGGGGTTTGCCCTCTGCAGGCCCCACTGCAAGAAAAGGCAGAGTCTCCCTGTTCTATTTTATTATTTGCACTTTTGTATTTCTTGTGTTATTTTTGGTATTTTGTTTCTCCCATTATTTACAAGAGTACCTGATATAGTGGGGAAGAGTCCGTGTGTTGTAAATATTTTTCTTATCAGGAAATTCGTATTATTCCGCAGGGTTATGCACTGTCCACAATCAGTTATCTGTCCTGTCCTGTGCTACCTTGGAAGTCGCGCTTCGCCTTTGCTAATTTATATTTCCTGTCTGAGCATTGTGTTTTCTTATATCACCGTTGCCTTTTTATGTTGGGGGCTTGCTATTCCTTTGGGGAATACTCTGAGGCAAGATAGGTTTCCTCATTTCTATCTGTGAGGTGTAGTAAGCTTCTCCAGCTGTGATGTGGCGTCTAGATGTGTTTAGGAACGCTCCACGGCTACTTCTAGTGTTGTCCAATAGATAGGGGATTGCGGTCAGCTCAGTTTCCAACTACTCTTGTGTTTTTTCTGCTTATGGGATTTTTGTGATCATCCACGGTGACCAGATCATAACATGTATCTATATCTATACTGCAGTGAAGTTTGTTTGCTCCCATCCCTCATCCTCAGACTTGGGGAGTGTTTGTTTTGTAAATTAGTGCCTGAGTATGAAGGAATGGAGCAGAGAAGATCGCGCTGCGGTATGGATATCTGATACAGCTGCAAATCAGCTGCTCTAAGTGCATGAACAAGGCGGCTAAAACAGCTCTTTCAGCATGGATTCTGGAAGAAAATAAAGCAAATTTAGGTAATGGAGTTTATTACAAAGATTCGGAAGTTTACAAGTGTTGATCGGAAATTATATTAAAAAAAGTTTAGTATTTCAGCTTTAATTAAAGTAGATAAAATTGTAAACTTGACATTTCTATTGAGCGGAAGATATTTTCATCAGTGAGTGTCTTGGTCATATCCATTCATACTTACTTTGTAAATACATTTTCTCTGGCTTGCTCTGGGTTTTAAAATAAGCCTCACATACGAATTCCATCTTGTCCATCTCTTTGGTGACCTCCACTGTACACTTTTTGCTGGTGTACATCACTTTGTCGGACCCTTCTTCTTTCTTCTGATTACAGCTAGTTAACGTTGTGTTTCCTTTTATCTCCAAGCTCACCTCCACGTCTGCCATGCCTCCTAATTTGCACGTGATATCCGTGTCTTCCTCCTCATTGATCTTATCTTCGAAACTCAGTTCTGGAATAGGTAGATCCGGTGACGCTAGAAAAATAAGAAGTCAATTACAATAAATTGGACTCAATCAATGCGGACTCTAATACTGCATACAAGGCTTGTTAAAGGGGCAGAATGGCCACCAAAATAGAGGACAAGTTTGATGTTTGAACTTAAGGAAGAAAACTTGAATAATAAAAAAAAAAATATGTATTCCTATTACAAAAAAAATTGCAACGATGAAGGATTTAGGTGTATTAATTATACAATAAAAATGGCGTTCAATGCCAGTCTGCTGCATGGAAAGCCAACAAAATATTGGCCTATGTTAGAAAGGGCATGGCGGCTGGGTAAGAAATAATTATTGCATTGGTGTGGCCATAGATACATATTTATATTCCAGTTTTAGGCAAAAGTTCATACATGGAGAAAGTAGCATCTCAATTATTAAGATATATGGAAAATCTTTGTTTTAAAGAAAGGTTGTCAAAACTTAATTAATTTACTCTAGTACTACTCTGGGGTACTACCATAGCCTAATAGTTGATTTACCCTAGTGCCGATGACATTGCGATGTGATGGGAGGCTTAGTCCACAGGCCTTATGCCATGTCATGATGTTACCGGTGCCTAGTGTGATGTTACTCACTACTTACAGGCAGTGTAGATTGAAGAGTAGTCAGGAAAGTCGGGGTCTGATAACAGGAGGACACAGATGAGCGCAAGGAGTAAACAGAAGAGTAGTCAGGTCACAATTTGAGGGTCAGAAATCCAGTACAGGGAGAAAACAGACGTGGTCAAGAAACAGTCCGAGATCAAAAGGCAGGAGGTCATGGCAGGAACAGGGTGCGGGCAGAGAGGAGTCAAATAAAAGTCTGGGGTCAGAACACAAAGATCAGAACACTAGCAGAGGCAACAGCACAACAGCAGAACCAGAAAATACAACTGGCAAGGTCCTGGGCGAGCATGCTCAGTAAAGAAGCCTGAGCAATGACTAGGAAGATGGAACACCTGAGTAATCAGCACCAACATGGAATCTTGCACTGTCAATCAAGCTGCTAGCTCAGTAACTCAGGAAAGCGCAGGAGAGCATCTCCAAAGGCAAAATGCTCTGCACAGAAGAATTGTGTCACTGCCAGGTCTGTAACCTGGAAATCGCAGCAGAGCATCTTCTAGTCTGCGAGATGCTCTGCACAGAGGAATCATGACACCTAGTAATCGCAATATGCCAACGGAAGACGGTGTCACTGCTTTGGTCCAGTGACAAAGGTGAAGCAAAGTGGGTCTGACAAGGGTACTACATATTCAATATTTCAGTGATCTTCTGTCTTAGCTTCATTGTTAGTAAAGTTGAAACAAGACACGTGTCCATCAAGGTCAATGAAAGAATGCAAAATATAAAGGAGAAAATGGGTTACTATAGTTAAATCCAAGTCCGTGCACACAGAGTCTTTAAGACATTGGTGGAACCACCTAGTATTCCAAGACGAATCCACTTCAGAAAGAAGTTGGCGCTCCTTTTTGGTTGTTTTGTCATTTTTTTTCCAGCAGCTCCTGCCGGCGACTTTTGCTCTATTCCTCTGTAAATAGAGTAAGCAACCTGGAGAATGAACATGTTACTGCTGTAAACCGCTTCAAGGTTTCCAAACTCCGAAAAGGTCAAAAGAAGTGACATAAGAGGGGATGTGCACAGCAATGTCGTTTTGACATTGCTGTGTCCTATATTTTTTTTAGTGCTTTTGCTACTTCTTTTTCAGGAATGTGCCTGAGAAAGACATCATGTGCACACACCCTGAAAGAGCAAGTTTTTCCCATCAATGGTTCCCACTATGACCAGTACTTTAACCCTTTACCGACATGTCATGTATGGGTAAATCATATGCTGGATCCCTTAATTTGATGCAGGCTTGCAAGCCAAACCTTTATCTTTCCAGGCAGATGACAGCTGTGATAATCAGCCATGGAACGAAGCTCTGCTCATGGCTATTAATCTGTTAAATGCAGCTATCAATCTGTGACAGCGGCATTTACACTGCGCCTGCATGGGTGTGTATCATTCTGTTCACCCATTGGGGCGTCCATGACGTAATTGCAGAGCGGTGAGGGATTTCCATGATGGCTGGGGCTCTGCTGAAGATCCCTGTTCTTCTCCTGACTGTACCCCTGTGAAAAGCAGCCTGTGGCTGGCCCTCATAGGGTTCTGTGATGTCTGCTATATACAGCAATGCTATGGCATTTATACCCTAAAATGAATGCTGTAAATAAAAAAAATAAATCACTTTTTCCCTATTTTGCCACACTTGAAATTACATCACATGATAAAACGAATGGTGTCATTCAAAAGTAACACTCCTTCCGCAAAAAACGAGACCTCACATGGCTGTCGACGGGAGTGAAAAAGCTATGGCTCTTGGAATAAAAGGAGAAAGAAACTAAATCGGAAAATTGCCTGGTCGGGAAGGGGTTAAAGGGGTTGTCCAACACCAAGGGGGATTTCATACTAAATATCTGTCAATTTAACCCCTTAAGGACCAAGCCACTGTGTACGTTAATGTACGAGCCTCATTTTTCAATTCTGACCAGTGTCACTTAATCAGTTAATAACTATGGAATCTTTCAACAAATCCCGGTGATTCTGAAATTATTTTTCATGACATATTGTACTTCATGATAGTAAATTTAGGTCAATCCAATTCGCGTTTATTTATAAAAATATCCAAAATTTGAAAAAAAATTTAAAAATCTTCAAACTTTTAGTTTTTATTCTCTTAAACCAGAAAGTCATACCGCACAAAATAGTTAATAAATAACATTTACCACATGTCTGCTTTATGTCAGCATCATCCTTAAAGTTACTTTTGTTTTTTTTTTTTTAAGTTGTTAAGGTTTGAAATTTTATCAGCAATTTTTCTTTTTTTTTCAATGACATTTACAAAACCTATATTTTTAGGGACAACTTCACATTTTAAATGAATTTGAGAGTCTTCAATATCAGAAAACCCACAAACAAGACCCCATTTTAAAATCTGCGCCCCTCAATTTATTCAAAACTGCATTCAGAAAGTTTGCTTAATCTTTTGTGGTTTCGCAGGAATTAATTCAACCTAAAATAGAAGAAATGAAAAATTTCATTTTTTAACTAAAATGTCGCCTTAGCCCCACACTTTTTGCTTTTACAAGGGTAATAGGTGAAGATGGACCTACAGTTTGTTGTGAAATTTCTCCTGAGTTCATCGATACCCTATATGTTGTTGAAAACTACTGTTAGGGCACACGGTAGGGCTCAGAAGGGAAGTAGTGCGGTATAATTTTTGGAGCATAATTTTGGCTTGAATAGTGTCAAATGGTGTTTGGCTCTTAACTTTAAACTTGTCATGGTGGCTTCAGACGCTGTTCAGACCACAGACTCTGACACTCCTCACTATACTTTCTCTGGTGCTTCTGAGTTGCACAGTCAGGCTCAGACGTTGACCAGTTGTGTGCTCATTAGTGATCGGACTAGCAGGTGTTAGTTTCTGCTAGCCTGCTGGTTGCCTTTTGGATCACATGTTGTGGGAGACCTATCACAGGTACTCCCCACCTTTTTACAATGGAGGAATTTGTCTTCCCATGCTGACTATAGCTTTTTGCTTATCCAGTCTGTGTGCTGCTGTGTTCCAGTAACTGGTGATTTACTGTGTGTTGCTTGGTGTACTGTGGACTTCCTCCATGTTCTTTGTTTTCCGCCTTATCATTTGTTGTCTGATAACTTTGTGTGTGTGCTGTGTGATAGAGTTTTGGTTTCCCCTGTTTGTTTATCACTGTTGGTGTTAACACGCTCCTGTCCTGGCCCCCCCTAGGGTACAGAAGGAGAGGGTATTAGATCAGGTTTGGTCCGGAGCAGGGTCAGGCTGGCAGCTCAGATATCCTCACCATCAGAATCAACTCTGAGATAAGGGATAGCCATGGCCCCCCTATTCTGAGGGCCAGTCTAATAGCCCCAGTCCCTGCTCTTCCTTGATCCCTGTGATAAATACATTGTGAACACCATGTTGCACTTGCAGAGCCTCCGAGGTGCAAAAACAGCAGAAATCCCCCACATGTGACCTCAAATTGGAAACTAGACCCCTCAAGGAATTCATAGACTGGTGTAGTGACCATCTTGATCTTACACGTGATTAAGAATTTTATAATATTGGGTTCTGAAAATTAAATATGACTTTATTTTTCCATGAAAATGTTACTTTAGCCCCAAATTTTACATTTTCAGAATGGTAGCAAGAAGGATTGCGCAACAAATTTATGGATCCGTTTTCTCCTTAGCACAATGATACCTCACATGCGGTTGTGTGACGCCCTAGACTAGCCAGAAAGTCACGGACAGGCCCTTGCACAAACACCAGTCCCCTAAAAAGGTAACAGCAGCCAACCTAAAAACCCTGAGTCACCCCTCTCAGGTCTTGACGTTCACCCCAGGGGGTGGAGCCAGGCAGTTGGCCACGCCCACCGAGGAGTTCAGATAGCCTGAGGCGGGAAAACACAACAGATCCGTTAGGAGGGAGAGGAGAGTGGAGTAGTTGGAAAGGAGAGGAGTTAGAAGGAGTAAACGTCTGTCATGGATCTGGGTCGTAGCCCAGATACCCTGTGGCCAGGAGGCAGACGGTGGTTGCCGGCTGCAGGAGCCGGTAAGACGGCTGGTGGAACCGTAAGGGACCGCAGGGTAGTGGCCCGCTGGTACTGAACCGGGGAACCAACTGGAAACCGGAGCACCAGGAAGGGTACTCAGACCCAGAACGAGGCCCAGAAACCACTGGACTGAGTCGAATTAACTGATTGGGGTCTGGACCTTAGGTTCTTTCCCACCCAAGTCCCGACTGAAGACAACAGCCCAACTAGGGGGATAGAGGGCCACCGCTTATGCAGAGAGATCCCACGGGCCAGCGTCTGCGGGCAAACGGGCTCTCTCAACACACACACAAAGCTGGGGAGCGGACTCCCGTTGCTGAGGCATAGGCAGTCAACACAACATAAAGAGGTGCAGGAGAAAGGCAGGACCACCAAACCGGGTGGGGGACCAGACGCAGCCGGCTGCAGGCACCGACCACCATCTTTTTGGTTTACCAGAGACTCTGGTATATCTCTCATAGTGAGTACAACAGTGCCCTCGGGCCGCGCACCACCCCGCATCGCACCAACACGCCCGCGGTCCTACATCCTAACCCCAACAACCGGGCCCCGGGACCATCAACCCCCCTACCCACGGAGGGATCAACACCTGGCTGCGCAACTCCGTCCCCAGGAGCCTAGTCAACGGCAGCGGTGGTGTCCACACTCACCACGACCCGTGGGTGGCATCAGGAACTTAAACCCAAAACCGCGGCTCCGGCCGTGAACCTCCCCACCGAAACCCCTCACGTAGCGCCAGCCTCCATTCAGAGCGACGTGACCCCCGGGTCCGGAGGCGCTCAAGCCACCCACCGACGAGCCTGGATCCGAGCGGCTCGGCTGCGGCCAAGCCCCGGGGCGGTACAGTTGGAAAGTACTGTTTGGGTACACAGCAGGGCTAGGAAGGGAAGGAGCGCCATTTCACTTTTGGAGTGAATTTTTACAGGAACAGATTGGGGACGCCATGTCACATTTAGAGAGCCCCTAAGGTGCCAAAACAGCAGAAACCCCGACAAATGAGCGGACCCATAGACTTGAATGGGTGTGTGCCATTTGATTCTTGGAGGCAAATCGTGCATGCAGCAATTTTTTTTTCCATCAGTGAAAAAAGATTTGTTAATCTGCACTGGCCCATTAAATAACAATGGTCTGAGTGCGATCTGAGTTTTTGACGAAGAGTATTCGGACTGAAAATATGATTGTGTGCACGATGTCTCATGGAATTTTGCGCAAACTTCGCCAACTGTCATGGTGGCGCTGGGTTCCGTTCATATTGCAGATTCTGACACTCTGCCCAATGGTTTCTCTGTTGTCTGGGATCAACACCAGCAGACTCGGGAGTCGACCTGCTGTGTGCTGATTCATAGACAGGCTAGCAAGTTAATCTCTGCTGGTCTGCTTGCTCCTTTGGTCACATGTTGTGTGGAGGCCTATCATATCCTAGTTATGCTGGTTGAAACCTTCCACCAATGCCAGCTATAGTTTACTCTAAGTTGGTCTGCGCTGTGTTGCGTCCGAGACTTACTGGTGAAAGTTGTGCTCATTAATTGGTGCGGTTGTGGAGTTTACCTTTGTTGTTTTGTAGCTTCCTTCCTGCTCTTGTTTTTCCTCCTTAGTCTCTTATTGGTGCATGCTGTGTGACAGAGTTTTCAGAGTTTTGGTTTTTCCTTGTCTGTCTTTATCTGTGAGCTTTCATTACACTCCTGTCGCGTTACTCCCTGGGGAAAGGGGAATCAGATCAGGACAGGTCAAGAGTAGGGACAGGAAGGAGACTCAGGCCTCTCTACCATTAAGAGTATCCCTGAGGATAGGAACATCCGAGCGCCCCCTAGCTTGAGAGAGAGCTTAGGTATCCCAGTTCCTCATTATCCAATAGACATCGTGACACACAAAGCCTTAATATGTCTTCTAATTGAAATGTTAGAGATAGCTCTAGTGAAAGATCGAAATGTAATGCTGTCCTGAAACATTTCATTTAATGCCTCACGTAAAATGTCTCAATTCTATATTTTTCACTAATTGTATTATAGTCTTTGAAAATTCAGTAAATTCTATCAAAATAGATCAAACTACTCAAAATGAGGATAAGATAAACCTGATAATCAACATATATTTTGGGAATTTTCTGAAATTAAAAAACAACTAAACTATGTTTTATTTTTTTATAATTTTATTCAGAATGGAAGGTTTTAAAAAAAAAAAAAAAAAAATCTTGCAGATCATTTTATTACAGGATTTCTTTTTTATTCCTGTAAAAAAAAAAAAAAAAAAATCAATATAAGAGGCTTCCAATCCCCTGCGTTTCCCCAGTCAGCAGACTGAACTAAATTGGAGTACAGATGCTGGCAGTGAAAAAGTCATCTCATGTGTCTTACTAACTCTGGGGATAACCAGCTGCAGGAAATTGTTCTGATAAGCACAAAACTCAAATCAGACCATACCACATCTCCTGGGGAGGATGCAAGTATACAGATAGCACAGCATGGGAGCTGCTTCTTTCTCTGAGGTAAAACATTTCCCTGACTACTCAAAAACAATGTTTTACCTCACAGAAAAAAATGTTTTACCTTGGATACTGCACCTTCAGTACTGCAGGTTAACCTTATAGCTGCAGGTTATAATTGTGCCCCTGCTATGTATTGTGTGATGGCCATACCTGGACATACAGGAAAATGGTCTGATCATACCACATCTCCTGGGTTGGGGAGGATAGAAAAGATAGTATACAAGTAGCATAGCATGGTATCGCTCTGCTTCTTTCTCTGAGGTAAAACATTTCTGTGCTTGCTCAAAAACAATGTTTTGCCTCACACAAAAAATGTTTTACCTTGGATACTGCACTTTCAATACTGCAGTCAAGCACCTTAACCTGCAGGTTAACCCTATAACTGCAGGTTATAATTGTGCCCCTGCTATGTACTGTGTAATGTCCATGCCTGAACATACAGGAACATGGACTGATCATACCACATCTCCTAGGCCGGGGAGGATGCAAAAGATAGTATACAGATAGCACAGCATGGGATATAAGCTGCTTCTTTCTCTGAGGTAAAACATTTCCATGTCCGCTCAAAAACAATGTTTTACCTTACAGAAATAAGGTTTTACCTTGGATACCGTACTTTCAGTATTTCAACCAGGCATCTTACCCCACAGCTACAGGTTAACCCTATAGCTGCAGATTATAATTGTGCCACTGCTGTGTAATGGCCATGGAGGAAGCAAAAGAGAGTATACAGATAGAACAGCATGGGATATCAGCTGCTTCTTTCTCTAAGGTAAAACATTTCCTTATCTGCTCAAAAACAATGTTTTACCTCACAGAAAAAATCTTTTACTTCTGGTACCGCACTTTCAGTACTTCAGACGGGCACCTTAACCTGCAGATTAACCTTATAGCTTCAGGTTAATAGCTTTATGAGATATGACAGGTTCCCTTTAAGGAGTCTGTGGTGTGATGCCATCCTGTAGACTTCAGGCCTCAAGGGACCTGTGGACTCGAAAGGGAAAGTGGGAGGACAGGAAGTCTATGGCTCCATGGTCTACCAAAGGTTTTAACGGTACCCTTATATTTTGCTTTTCTCCTTGTTTACGCTATTGTTTAGTGTGACTCCCTGGCAAACCAGGTGGTCACACATTAGGCCCCCGCATAACACCATCTCTCACTGGGTTACATACAGCCGACCTGAAACCCTAGTCACCCCCCTCAGGGCAAGACAGGCACACCAGTGGGCGGGACCAGGCGGTTAGGGAACGTCTACCTAGGAGTTTAGACAGCCCGGGGTGGAAAAACAGACAGTTTTAAGTTGAAGTTCAAGTTGAGAGGCGTGTGGGCTGGAGCTAGGTGTAGCTCCAGCGGTGGAGAAGCTCAGCTTGAACGGTGCCAGGGTTGGAGCCCTGGTACCTTGGCTAGGTGGCAGACAGTGGTCTCCGTCGGCAGGTGATGGGAAGACGGCAGCCGGAGATCCGAGGTGGACCGGGACAGGGTTGGAGCCCGCCGGTACCGACACCAGAAACCCGACCTGGAAACCGTGCACAGAGGGGGTACCCGGATCCTGAAGCCTGGACCGGAACCAACGGCCTAGCTAATCAACTGATTTAGGGCAGGATTATAGGTCCTGTCCCAACCAAAGTCCCAAAAGCAGACAACCACCCACAGAGAGGGATAGGGCAACCGCCAGGGCCCATAGATCCCATGGGTCAGCGTCAGCGGGCACGGCTCCTCAGGTACACAAAAAGCCGGGAGCGGACTCCCGTGTTCCATACCGGGAAGTCTAAACAAACAACAGAACTAGTGCAGAGGAAAAGACGGCGACCACCAGCCCGGGTGGGAGACCAGAGTACCACTAGCACCTTGGTTTACCAAAAGACTCGTATGATTAATTTAATTGTGAGTAACCAAACATCCCCTGGTCCATGCAGGCGTGCAAGTCCCTGCCATCGTCATACCCTGCACAGAGACACTGGGTCCCAGGGCAACCATCCCTACCCACGGAGGGGTTAACATCCAGCTGCCACTACATCTCTCCCCGGGTATCCCACAACTGCGGCGGTGGTGTCCCGCTTCACTACACACCGTGGGTGGCGTCACAAACTGAATACGGCCAAGGTCGTGCAACTACGTCCCCCCCTTTTCATTTGGCGTGTCCGCGTGACCCCCGGGTCCGGAGGATCCCTCGAGCCACACAGCGGGTCCGGATCCGAGCAGCACCGGCTGCTACAGGCGTGGGGGAGGCACATTAACCTTTGGATTCTCTTTTGGATTTAACCCTTCGACTGCTCATCTACTTATCTTTCCTGCCAAACAGAAGAAATAAGCTTTTAACAGGATTCAAATTTTGCCATAGTTCTTTCTGTTCTGTTTTGACCCGACTTGTTGACCTCTTTCCTCAAGTCACTTCATGAATGCAACCGACGGGCCCCTTCAGTTACAGCCGTATCTCTGTGTAGTAGCCATTAGGGTCTAAACATAACATTTTCCAGACAGGCTGTGTCGTTCTGTGAGGTAAAACTAAATCATAGACATAGAAACAAAACTCAAACTCCAGTGATCTACATTCTTCAGTTTTATGAACTTTCTAGCCCATTGCTCCCGGTGCCAGAGCTGATTGATTGCTGGGCATTGGTGCAACTTTCTCAGGAAGTCTGTGCGGACAGATATAAAGTCATTGCTTGAAGACAATCATAGCAATGTTTATCCAGGTTGAATGTTGATCTTACAAGGAATGTGATTGTCTTTTCTATTACAGGAAGGAATTTTTGTACATAATCGCTGGTTTAGTAGGCAAATATGCCACTTGGGATTTGATCATTTACCATAAATAAAGGGGCGTAACGGAAAGTTCTTTTAGGTCAGACTGCCTGATCGAGAACTACAGTGGCGCGTAAAAGTTTGGGCACCTGTGGCGCCCCTGACCTGGTCAGGCACCACTGAGTACTGCACCCATGCTGGGGACAGTACAATACAGGTAATCCAGAAGGCTGACTGGGGTGTGGAACACAGGCGCATAGTGATCAGGTCTCACACATGTACCCATGAGAGGACCCCTGGGGATCCCAGGAGGGGGCAAAGCCTTGACCTCCACTGGAATAGTGGAGGGGGCCAAAAGCCTCCATCTCCTCTCAAGGGGTGTGGTAAGAGAGTCTGGTTGCTAGGTGGCGTAGGCAGGCACAAAAGGGAAAAGAGAAGGAGGAGTAAACAGTCGAGAGTCTGCAGCAGAGTGTGGAGGAGTGAGCAGCAGGAAAGTGAAGCTCAGACAGGAGCAGCAGTGAAGGTCCCAGATGTGAGCCAGTTCAGTGTAGAGTCCAGGGAGCTCGAGTGAGGAGCAGATCCCTGGAGCTGTGCAACCTGACAGCGTCCGCGCAGTGGCTACAGACGGGGGAGAACGGTCAACTAGGAGTGCTACCTGAAAGCCAGCTTCAGCTAGAGAGAAAGCACGGAGTGGGAAGTAAGGAGACTGCTAGAGAGCACCAGGCCCAACCGGGCGGCAGATCCCGAAGCGAAGATAGATCCAGCTTTCTTCTGCTAAACCTGCCGGTGTGGGGCTCTCAAAGCCCACACCACAACACCACAAAAGCCGCAGCCACGTAACCGCAGTGAGGGCCCATAGGTCACAGGAGGCAAGCAGCTGGAGTGGCCTGGTCCGGGGAACAAGCAAACGGCAACCAAAAGGGGGAGAGAGGCTGCAGCATCTTCCCTGGGCGACCCCCATAGGGACTCAAAGTCGGGGTCACCCCAAACCACCAAGGGCTAAGGAAGGCGAGTCAGTAGTCACCCTCATAAAGTCAGCCTGAAGGATACCTGGTTCCCATCTGGTTCATCCCAGCTACGCCCGGGTTACTCACCCTGCCACCTGAAGTGAGTAAAAACCCTAAAAGACATCCTGCCTGTGTGGTCATTCTGCGACTTGTGGTACTACAAACCTACACAGGGCCCTGGGGCTTGCCTCACTCTCAGGAGGCTACTACATCCGACTGCACCCACCATCAGCCCCAGGCGTCCCCTAACCTGCAGTGGCGGTCCCCACTGACCGCAATACTGAGAGTGGCGTCACGATCAAAACCGAAGATTCCCTACCTGTGACCAGCACCAGCTACGTGGAGTCCCTGAAGGTATGCACCGATACAACACCAACACCTGTGGGGCTTCACATCTGGCGTCACGAACAGGATAAGGACTAGACCTGTTCAGACAGGTGACCATGTGCCTAGGCGGTCCGCTTGAAAAATTGGAAGCGCCGCCATATTGCCACCATGAAAAGCGCGCTGAAAAACAACAGCAGCCCGCGCTGGAAGAAGTTACCGCCCACGAAGAGGTGTGGCTACCCAGAGATCCCCTGCAGAGTTCTGACCTTGCCAGCTATGAGAGTGGAAGCGTCCAGAGACGGCGGGAAGGAAAGAGAGCCACAAGCCTGCTGCTGGGAGAGGAGCTGCTGAAAGAGGCAGAGCAGAAACTGAACAGCTTGCTATCAGAGGCAACGGCGAGTCCACAGCTGGAGAGTCGTGCAGAAGAGGGCGCAGAAGAAATGGCGTCTGACCGCAGAAATCCAGAACCGGGCTCCGCTGCCTGGTGGTATCGGGAGCTGGCCCAGTTCTGCGACCGACTGGAGACCCGGGTTGTGGAGCAGATCCGGGAAGAACGAATGGAAATGCTGGAGATGACCGCGGCGGTTCGGGCCTATGAAAGGAGAGCCGCGCGCCGAGTGCCAGACAGGACGGCGACGACGCAGACCCCGATGCTGCCACCAGTGGGTGAGTCGAGTGATGCCCCGGCCAGCGCAAGTGCCCCGACCCCTGCTGCCACGCCCGCGGTCCCCGAAGAGGCGTCCGGTGCGGCGACGCTGAAGCAGGCCGCAGCCACGCCAGGTGCGGCCTTCCAAGCCCCAGCGGCCGCAGCGATGCCCTGCTCGGCCCACCAAGACCCGGTCCCTGCAGCAACGCCCAGTCCGGCCCGCAAAGAACCGGCTGCCACCGCGACCCTCATCCGCGTCGCAGGCGTAACGCTGACCCAGGCCGCCGCCATGCCAGGCGCGGCCCGCCAAGACCAGGCCGCCGCCATGCCAGGCGCGGCCCGCCAAGACCAGGCCGCCGCCATGCCAGGCGCGGCCCGCCAAGACCAGGCCGCCGCCATGCCGGGCGCGGCCCGCCAAGACCAGGCCGCCGCCATGCCGGGCGCGGCCCGCCAAGACCAGGCCGCCGCCATCCAGGGCGCGGCCCGCCAAGACCAGGCCGCCGCCATGCCAGGCGCGGCCCGCCAAGACCAGGCCGCCGCCATCCAGGGCGCGGCCCGCCAAGACCAGGCCGCCGCCATGCCAGGCGCGGCCCGCGAAGAGATTGCATCACTATTTTCCCCGGCCTGCAAGGCCAGAGCAGACACCGCTCCCCAGTCCAGAGAGGTCCCTGCTAGGAAGACCCTGATAGGAGAGGACCCCGAATACTGGAAGCTGAAGGCTGACCTAGAGGCCCAGTTCCCACAAGAGATGGTGGATCGGTATTTGCTCCCTCCGCATACCCCCAAGGAGATTCAGGCAACCCCTGCAGCCGCGCCAGAGAGTCCACCGCCCAGACCAGCTGAAGAAAGCCCATCCCCAGCACTGCCACCAAAGGAGTGCCAAGAAGAACTAAGGGGGAGAGGAGGCCAGGAAGCTGAGGAGCTGACTCCGGAGCCACCAGCAGTGGATCTATACTCAGAACCGGAGATGTTGCCCTATTCCCGCTGGGATGAAGAGGATTTGACACCGTCTGCAGATGAAGAACTGCCCAAAAGCCTTACCTGGGAGTTTGTGAGCTGCACCCAGCAGAATCCAGCCCGCAAGACACGGCGCAGCAGAGCAGAGTATCCTTCAACACCACAGTCTCCAGAGCAGAGAGAGGTCACAGCCAGAGACCTGCAGGAGAAAAGATTACTGAGAAGGTCTAGAGCCCAGGTCAGAGGACCCCTTTACAGAGGAGTAGTAGAGGACTTCAATTTGAAAAGCGGATACGGCTTTATTGTAGTAAGAGGAATAAAAGAGGGCATATTTGTGAATCGGAGAGATGTTCAAGCCCACCTGCCCAGAGGACATTCAGGCAGAAATTTGAAAATTGGAGACGCAGTACAGTTCACCTTGCATCAAGGAGAAAGGGGCTACTATGCCTTAGACGTAGCACCATGTCCCAAAGAGGAAAGAAAAGACAGAGATAGAGACACAGATGAAGATCAAGAGAGAAAAGACAAGGAACCTACAGAGGAAACAACCACAGACGACGACAGAGAGCCAGAAAGCAGCAGGTGCCGCAGCCCAACAGGCCCAAGCCCTGGTAAAGAGGAGTAAAGTAAAGAAAGAGAAGTTACTGTTTTGACCAGTTTGAAAGTTTTGTTTTGCAACGTTCTCAAGTTTAAGAATGTGCCCACAAAAACTATTGTGAGAAATAAACCTTAAGGCTATGAACTGGCTATAGCCACAAACTCTCGCAGTGTAAATAGTTACACCAGAGGGCACCACCACCACCAGAGTCAGCCTGTTTAGGGGCTTGGCTCGTCTGCAACCAGGAGGAGCCCGTCCGTATATAGGGCCTTGGCTCACCTGCAACCAGAGAGCACGCCTGTTTATGGGGCCTTGGCTCACCACCACAAAGAGGGTACCTGGTCAGCACCAACTGTGGAGGCCGCCTCCGCATCCTGCCAGAAGAGGCTGAAGGCGCGGATCCACCAGGCCAGGTATACCCTGAAACCACCAGCCCATGTAAGCCGCCTCTACATCCTGCCAGAAGTGGCTGAAGCCGCGGCCAACGTGAAAGGGTTTTGGGTGGGTTAACGGACTTGTGGGTGGAGGGTGGTGATGTATGGTACCTGGTGCTTTTAAAAATGTTTTACATGTTTTAATGTTTTATGCATTTTAAAATGTTGTCTTGCAGCCCGAGGACGTGCTGGTGATAACTAAGGGGGAATGTGGCGCCCCTGACCTGGTCAGGCACCACTGAGTACTGCACCCATGCTGGGGACAGTACAATACAGGTAATCCAGAAGGCTGACTGGGGTGTGGAACACAGGCGCATAGTGATCAGGTCTCACACATGTACCCATGAGAGGACCCCTGGGGATCCCAGGAGGGGGCAAAGCCTTGACCTCCACTGGAATAGTGGAGGGGGCCAAAAGCCTCCATCTCCTCTCAAGGGGTGTGGTAAGAGAGTCTGGTTGCTAGGTGGCGTAGGCAGGCACAAAAGGGAAAAGAGAAGGAGGAGTAAACAGTCGAGAGTCTGCAGCAGAGTGTGGAGGAGTGAGCAGCAGGAAAGTGAAGCTCAGACAGGAGCAGCAGTGAAGGTCCCAGATGTGAGCCAGTTCAGTGTAGAGTCCAGGGAGCTCGAGTGAGGAGCAGATCCCTGGAGCTGTGCAACCTGACAGCGTCCGCGCAGTGGCTACAGACGGGGGAGAACGGTCAACTAGGAGTGCTACCTGAAAGCCAGCTTCAGCTAGAGAGAAAGCACGGAGTGGGAAGTAAGGAGACTGCTAGAGAGCACCAGGCCCAACCGGGCGGCAGATCCCGAAGCGAAGATAGATCCAGCTTTCTTCTGCTAAACCTGCCGGTGTGGGGCTCTCAAAGCCCACACCACAACACCACAAAAGCCGCAGCCACGTAACCGCAGTGAGGGCCCATAGGTCACAGGAGGCAAGCAGCTGGAGTGGCCTGGTCCGGGGAACAAGCAAACGGCAACCAAAAGGGGGAGAGAGGCTGCAGCATCTTCCCTGGGCGACCCCCATAGGGACTCAAAGTCGGGGTCACCCCAAACCACCAAGGGCTAAGGAAGGCGAGTCAGTAGTCACCCTCATAAAGTCAGCCTGAAGGATACCTGGTTCCCATCTGGTTCATCCCAGCTACGCCCGGGTTACTCACCCTGCCACCTGAAGTGAGTAAAAACCCTAAAAGACATCCTGCCTGTGTGGTCATTCTGCGACTTGTGGTACTACAAACCTACACAGGGCCCTGGGGCTTGCCTCACTCTCAGGAGGCTACTACATCCGACTGCACCCACCATCAGCCCCAGGCGTCCCCTAACCTGCAGTGGCGGTCCCCACTGACCGCAATACTGAGAGTGGCGTCACGATCAAAACCGAAGATTCCCTACCTGTGACCAGCACCAGCTACGTGGAGTCCCTGAAGGTATGCACCGATACAACACCAACACCTGTGGGGCTTCACACACCCCTGGTCAAAATTATTGTAAAGCAAGTTAAAGATGAAATGATCTCTAAAAGACATACAGTTAAAGATGACACATTTACGTTGTATTTTAGGCAAAAAAAATAATAAATTATTTTCATCTTTTACATTTTAAAATTAACAACAAAGGAAAATGTGCCAATGTAAAACTTTTGACACCCTTGGAATTTTGTGCTCAGATAACTTTGACCAAGGTTTCAGAGCTTAATGAGCCTGTTAGGGTTATCATAGTATCATCATAGTTTTTAAGGTTGAAGGGAGACTCTAAGTCCATCTAGTTCAACCCGTAGCCTAACATGTTGATCCAGAGGAAGGCAAAAAAACCCCAATGTGGCAAACAAGTTCCAATGGGGAAAAAATTTCCTTCCTGACTCCACATCCGGGAATCAGACTAGTTCCCTGGATCAATACCCTGTCATAAAATCTAATATACATAACTGGTAATATTATATTTTTCAAGAAATGCATCCAGGCTCTGCTTAAATTTTACTAGTGAATCACTCATTACAACATCATGCGGCAGAGAGTTCCATAGTCTCACTGCTCGTACAGTAAAGAATCCTCGTCTGTGATTATGATTAAACCTTCTTTCCTCAAGACGTAGCGGATGCCCCGTGTTCCAGTCGCAGGCCTAGGTGTAAAAAGATCTTTGGAAAGGTCTCTGTACTGTCCCCTCATATATTTATACATTGTGATTAGATCCCCCCTAAGCCTTCGTTTTTCCAGACTAAATAACCCCAAGTTTAATAACCTGTCTTGGTATTGCAGCCCACCCATTCCTCTAATAATCTTGGTCGCTCTTCTCTGCACCCTCTCCAGTTCAGCTATGTCCTTCTTATATATCGGTGACCAGAATTGTACACAGTATTCTAAGTGCGGCGCACTAGTGACTTGTACAGAGGTAGAACTATATTTTTTTCATGAACACTTATACCTCTTTTAATACATCCCATTATTTTATTAGCCCTGGCAGCAGTTGCCTGACACTGGCCACTAAAGTGAAGTTTACCATCCACCCATACACCCAAGTCTTTTTCTGTGTCTGTTTTACCCAGTGTTCTACAATTAAGTACATAATCATAAATGTTATTTCCTCTACCCAAGTGCATGACCTTACATTTATCTACATTAAACTTCAATTGCCACTTCTCAGCCCAATCCTCCAATTTACATAAATCTCCCTGTAATATAAAATTATCCTCCTCTGTATTGATTACCCTGCAGAGTTTAGTATCATCTGCAAATATTGAAATTCTACTCCGCATGCCCCCAACAAGGTAATTTATAAATATGATGAAAAGAAGCGGGCCCAATACTGACCCCTGTGGTACCCCACTATGAACTGAGACCCAGTCAGAGTACGTACCATTAATAACCACCCTTTGTTTCCTATCACTGAGCCAGTTTTTAACCCAGTTACACATATTTTCCCCTATCCCCATTATTCTCATTTTATGTACCAACCTTTTGTGTGGCACCGTATCAAAAGCTTTTGAAAAGTCCATATACACAACATCCACTGCATTTCCCTGGTCCAGGCTTGAACTTACCTCTTCATAGAAGCTGATCAAATTAGTTTGACAGGATCGATCCCTCATAAACCCATGTTGATACTCTGTCATAAGGTTATTTTTCTTGAGGTACTCCAGTATAGCATCTCTCAAGAAACCCTCAAGGATTTTACCAACCGTAGAGGTTAAACTTACCGGCCTATAATTTCCCGGCTCAGTTTTTGTCCCCTTTTTGAATATTGGCACCACATTTGCTATGCGCCAGTCCTGCGGTACCGACCCTGTTATTAAGGAATCTGAGAAGATTAAAAATAATGGTCTATCTATCACAGAACTCAATTCCTGTAGTACTCTGGGGTGTATGCCATCCGGGCCCGGAGATTTGTCAACCTTAGTGATTTCGAGGCGGCGGCGTACTTCCTGCTGGGTTAAGCAGGTAATATTCAAGGGTGAATTTATGGTATCACTGGTCATGTCATCTGCCATGGCATTTTCTTGTATAAAAACTGTAGAAAAAAAGTCATTCAGCAGGTTGGCTTTACCCTCATCCCCTTCCACCATTTCACCAAGACTATTTTTAAGGGGGCCAACACTATCGCTTTTCAGTTTTTTACTGTTTATGTAGTTAAAGAATATTTTAGGATTATTTTTACTTTCTCTCGCAATGAGTCTCTCTGTCTCAAACTTAGCTAACTTAATTTGCTTTTTACATATTTTATTTAATTTTCTATAATTATATAATGCCTCATCACTACCTACCCTCTTTAATTCTTTTAAGGATTTCTGTTTTTCTTTTATTGCTTCCCTTACAGCTCTATTTAGCCATAGGGGTTTCCTCCTATTTCTAGAATGTTTGTTCCCATAGGGTATATTTTCTGCACAAGCCCTATTCAGGATGCTCATAAAAGTCTCCCATTTGCTTTGTGTACTTTTATTACTTAGTACATCATCCCAGTTTATTGCACTAAGATCATCTCTCAACCGTTTAAAATTTGCTTTCCTGAAGTTTAGTGTCCTTGTAGCCCCTCTACTAGACATCTTACTAAAGAATACATGAAAACTTATTATTTTGTGATCACTATTCCCCAAGTAACCCCCAACTTGTATATTTGATATGCGGTCTGGCCTATTGGTTAGTACAAGGTCTAGTAGTGCTCCCCCTCTTGTGGGGTCCTGTACCATTTGTGAAAGTACAAAATTATTGTACTTTAGTGTTATGTTCACTATACTATATACTATATACTATATACTATAACACCATAGTGTTATGGTCACTATCACGTTAGGAAAGGTCAGATGATGCAAATGTCACAGCTTTATAAACATCCAGAGAGTCAGCAAAGCAAAGGTACTAAACAATTGTGGTCACAATTAAAAAATAACTTTTAATATTTACATTTTTAAAAGAATTTATACCACACACCATAAATGGTTGTAAAACCAATCAACTAATTAGAGCTAGGGTTTTAAGCTCCTATCATTACCCAGTTAAGGACACTGTATAGCCAGTAGTGATGATTCTACCGGAAAACACCTATTGAGACAAAAGTTGTCCCGTATGTGACATATAGATTAGTAATCCATAGCATAGACAAACATTAAGTAGGAGTGATCTCACTACGATAACAATGTTAGAGACCAAAATGTTGTTATCTCCCAAGTATTATACATAAGCTACAAACTGCAGTGATAAATAACCAAATATGGTCTCACTGTGAAAAAATGAAGCAAAAACTTGTTTTTTGTTGTCCAGTCACAGGGGGGGGCACCAATCAGCCTCACAATACCCCTTGGCTGGCAACAGTCTGACCTGATATTTTCTTAGACCTCCCGAGGTCTAAGAAAATATCAGGTCAGACTGTTGCCAGCCAAGGGGTATTGTGAGGCTGATTGGTGCCCCCCCCTGTGACTGGACAACAAAAAACAAGTTTTTGCTTCATTTTTTCACAGTGAGACCATATTTGGTTATTTATCACTGCAGTTTGTAGCTTATGTATAATACTTGGGAGATAACAACATTTTGGTCTCTAACATTGTTATCGTAGTGAGATCACTCCTACTTAATGTTTGTCTATGCTATGGATTACTAATCTATATGTCACATACGGGACAACTTTTGTCTCAATAGGTGTTTTCCGGTAGAATCATCACTACTGGCTATACAGTGTCCTTAACTGGGTAATGATAGGAGCTTAAAACCCTAGCTCTAATTAGTTGATTGGTTTTACAACCATTTATGGTGTGTGGTATAAATTCTTTTAAAAATTTAAATATTAAAAGTTATTTTTTAATTGTGACCACAATTGTTTAGTACCTTTGCTTTGCTGACTCTCTGATTAATTGGTAAGCAACGACACATCCTGTTCCTTTATAAACATCCAGCCTCCTCTAATCTTGTGCCAAAAAACAGCAGTCATGAGTTCTTCTAAGCAGCTGCCTAGCACTCTGAAAATGAAAATGGTGGAGGCCCACGAAGCAGGAGAAGGCTATAAGAAGATATCAAATCGTTTTCAAGTTGTCCTTTCCTTAGTTAAAAAGTAATTAATCACTTTACGACCTAAGATGTATCTATACTTCCTAGAAGACATGTACAGCTAATGAAACGCCCATGCCGGGGCTTGCAGGGCTCGCATGGTCACTGGGCCGGTGGTATTCAGGGTCAGGCTGTGAGTGGCCTGACCCGGCTTCCGTGACCCCCGGCGGGTTTCAATAAAAGGAAAGTCCCAAAGTCAGTCCGGTGTTACAAGGGGGATGGAAGGAGGGTAACGGGGTTCCTGGGGAGCTTGCCATCGCTCTTCCCCAGGAAACGGTACAGGACGGGGACGGGGATGCTTGCAGCGCCAGGTGTTCGACCGTCGCTGCGCAGTCTCTCTCCGGGGCAGGTGTTACGGGCAGCCGGATGGAATCGCTCCCCACGGGTGGAGCGGGGTAGCCCCGGGAGGTTTATGAGACCCAGGACAACAGTCCTCAGGGACACCGGGGGCACAGGGCGGCGACATTACTCTCACCAGTCACGGAGTGCGGTTCCAGTTGTTCTTTATTTAAAGTCCGTTCCACATCGCACCCGGGTGCTGGTCCTCGCCGCCTGTAGCCTTTGGTCGGTCCTGGGCAGGTAGGAGGAAGGGGGGGTCCGGTGAGGTGTTCTGGGGGTCTCTCCCTTTCGTGTGCGTTAGTGTCGTCCCTGTGGCATGGAGCATCTTGGGAACTCACCGCCTCTCTGTCTCTCTCATCCCGGTAGCGGACACTACCAACCGCCACCGGGTACAACTTTCTCCAGGGATCCCCAGTCCTCAGCTCCATTCCCTTCCTCTAGGTGTTATCAGCCCTGGTCTCGTGGCATCTCCTCAACAAGAGCTGTCCTGTGGACGTCTGCACTCTCCTGCAGCCTCTGACATTCTGCTAAACTTCCTGTGTGTTCTGCACTAAACTCACTCCTATTCAGGCCCCCCTCCCCTTGAATTGTCATGGAAACCTGCCTGTGTGCAGCCACCTGCTCATTAAGGAGACAGGATGAGTCATAGGCTCAAACCTTCATGCTGCAAAAGCTATTAACTCCTTCCTGCCAGTGTGATGTGAGTGTGTGTGTGGACTTCACTCCTCCTGCCCGGGAAAAAATGGGGTAACATTTAATACCCTGTAACGACCCAGTTGCAGGGGCATTACACTAACAGGCTTGGGTGGGTAGTAGATCCACCCATGCCTGTTAAACCCTTAGTTTGCGCTGTCAAACTCTGACAGCGTGATCTAACATGCTCTGGAGGGGATCATGACGTTCCCTGCCTCCATTGGCAGCCCCGTGACTCGATCACGGACTGCCAATGGCTTGTCATGATAGCGTGGGTTCAGCTGATGACCCCTGTCGCTGCCATGACTGCCCCAGAATACAGTCAGCCACACTGCCCCATAATACATCTAGCCACACTGTCCCATAATATAGCTGGCCACACTGCCCCATAATACAGTCAGTCACACTGCCCCATAATACATCCAGCCACACTGCCCCATAATACATCCAGCCACACTGCCTTAATGTGTGTGTGGGTGAATCATACTGTATAAAAGACATCATATTGTGGGGACATCATATTGTGTACAGTGGCTGTTGGGGTATCATACTGTGTGTGGGGAGAATCTACTGTGGGTACATCATATTTTGTGTATGGGATGTACTACGAGGCTATTATATTGTGTGTGGGCAACTGTACTGTGAGGGCTTCACATTGTGTGTGGGTGGGTGTTACGAGGGGGACCCGGGGAAGCGTGCTAAGATGGGGAATGGACAGCTTCCGCCGGTCAAGGTCCACTGTGCGGTGTAAGGGACCGCTGCTATGGTGGGTGAAGAGTGAGCGGGTTGCTGCTAGCGATCGTCTGGAATGTCACAGACGATCTATGTACACCAGTCTGCCCTAACCCGTGTGGGTTGTATGGCAGGGATCACACGGCTCGGTGTACCTGTTGCACGGGGAAGCACAGAGGTGCCCACGCACGTGTGCCAGTGGAAGTCACGAGAATATGGCACGAGGGTAGCACAGAGGTGCCCACGCACGTGTGCTTTCAATAACCAGGTGAGTCCAGTGGAGACTCGAGGAGCTCACCTGGGACAGGAACACGGCCTGTAGAAGGAGCTACTGCCGGAGCAGCAAGGCAGGGACACGGCCTGCAAACCAGGTGCTGCCTAAGCAGCAAGGGCCAAGCCCACAGAAGAAGATAATACCTGAGCAGTGGCGTGGCAGCACGCTGCCAGACATCCAAACATAGAAGGACGGTCGCACGCCGCCATGATGGCAGGAGGAGCTTTTAAGGAGGTGTAGCTCCAGCCAAGGGCGGGCGCGAGGCGGAGATGACGGACTTGACCCAATCAGGATCCACGACATCCCAGCCTGGCCAGTCAGGATTCACCACGTCACCAGCCTTGTCATCAAGTCGTGTGACGTCAGTGGGCGAATCAGGATCCACCAAGCATAGCACATGCTCACCCTCCTGCCTCTGGGAAATAGAGGCGGGATCCTCGGTCTCACAATGTGTAGAGATAACGGGAGTCTCACTGCTTCCCTGAGCAGCAAATCTCTGCACATTGCGCAACCTCACAGACCTTCGAGGCTGCTGAGCAGGAGGAGCTGTGGCAGGCAAGGAATGGGAGACCGCCTCATTTCTTGCAACAGGAGTACCACTAGGTGTCACCCTTGTGCTGCCTCTCTGAGGAGGTTTCTCCTGCACTCTGTGCAGTCTGGCAGACCTTCGGCGCTGCGGAGCAGGAGCGCTCGTGGCAGGCAAGGAGACTGTCTCATTCCTTGCCACAGGAGAGCCACGAGGTGTAACAGGTGGGTATAGCGAGCATCATACTGTGTGTGGTAGAATGTGCTGTGGGTACATCATACTGAATGTGGAGGAAATTAATGTGTGGACATTATACTTAGTAAGGCGGTATCTTGGTGTGTGTGTGTATGGGAATGAACTGTGGTGGACATCATACCGAGTGGTGGAATGTACTGTGGGGACATTTTTTTGGATGGGAGTATTGTAGTAGCGCCCCACAGGGCGAGGGGGGATGGAAGGAGGGCGAAGGGTCCCTGGGAAGCATGTCGCCGGTTGCAATGGTGACTGTGTCTTGGCCTCCTCCGCCGCAGACCTTTCCTGCAACTGTTCCTCTCCCAGGAGTGGATGGGAATGGGGGATGCTTTGCAGCGCCACCCATGATGTGCGGCCAGGAATTAGCTGCCGCTGCAGAGTCCGGGACAGATGTTGAATTACTCCTTTTGCCCACGATTACTGGTACCGTGTCCCGTCCCTCCATGTGTTAATAGCCCCAGTCTGGCTGCCTCCCCTCTGCAGGAGACTCCTGCAGAGGTCGGTGCGGTGTTACATCCCACACGGTTCAGTTCTGCCTCCCTGAGGGGTGCCTGGGGCAGCAACCTCTCAGGGAGCTGCTCCACAGCGTGTCTGCTCTGTCTCTGTCTGACTGGAACTGACCTCGACTTTCTGTCTGCTCTGTAACTTACTCCTACTCCTACCCACCCACCTTTGCAAGGATCCAGATCGTTGTTATGGTGACCTGGAGTTCCCCCCAGTGCCTGGCTCTGCTAAGAACTGGCTGAGTCACTTCCTGACTGTGTGTAGAGGAGCTATGGGAGGTGTGTGTAAATTTAACGGGTTAACCTCTTCCTGCCCGGGAAGGATATAATGATATACCCTGTAGCGACCTGTCTCAGGGGCACTACATTATATACTGTGAGGACATCAAAATGTGTGTGGGGGAATGCAATGTGTAGACATCATATTGTGCAGGAATGTTCTACGGGGCATCATACTGTGTATGGGGAATGTTCTCACGGGCATTTTACAATGCATAGTGGAATGCAATAAGGGAACATTATTCTATGTATGGGGGAATGCAATGTTGGGAATCATAATGTGTGTGGGAAATGGACTTGGGAGACATTATTCTATGTGTGGGGGCACTGTCTGGCATCATACTGTGCTGGGAAATGTACTGAGGGGACATTATTCTATGTGTGGTGGGCACTATGGGGACCTCATACTATGTGTGAGTGAATGAACTGTGGGGACCTCATACTGTGTGTGGAGGAATGTACTGTTTGGACCTCATACTGTGTGTGGGGGAATGAATTGTGATGACCTCATACTGTGTGTGGGGGAATGTTCTGTGATGACCTCATACTGTGTGTGGGGGAATGTACTGTGGGGACATCATACTGTGTGTGAGGGAATGAATTGTGATGACCTCATACTGTGTGTGGGGGAATGTTCTGTGGGGACTTCATACTGTGTGTGGGGGAATGTACTGTGGGGACTTCATACTGTGTGTGGGGGAATGATCTGTGGGGACTTCATACTGTGTGTGGGGGAATGTTCTGTGGGGACTTCATACTGTGTGTGGGGGAATGTACTGTGGGGACCTCATACTGTATGTGGGGGAATGAACTGTGGGGACCTCATACTGTGTGGGGAAATTAATTGTGATGACCTCATACTTTTTGTGGGGGGAATGTTCTGTGGGGACCTCATACTGTGTGTGGGGGCTGTACTGTGGGGACATGATACTGTGTCAGAGGGAATATACTTTAGGGACGTCATGCTGTGTGTGGGGGATCTTACCGTGGGGAATCACACTATATGTGGGGGGTTGTGAGTCATCATAATATGGGAGAATGTACTGTGTGGTAATCATACTGTGTGTGGGAAAACGTACTGTGGTAACAACATACTATAGGTGGGGAGCACTTTGAGGGGTCCTAAAGGTGGTACTGTACTATAATATATACTACTAGAAGGTGGCCCGATTCTACGCATCGGGTATTCTAGAATTTACGTATTGTGTAGTTAATGTATGATTTTTGTTATATATATATATATAGATGTTGTTGTGTGTAGTTACCAAGTGTTTGTGTAGGGGCTGTACATGTTATGGGTGTTGTCTGGGTGTGGCGGGGGGTGAGAGCGGTGTTGTTTGTGTGTTGCGTTGTGTGTGTTGCATTGTTTGTGGAGCGCTGTGTGTCTGTAGCGTTGTGTGTGTGTTGCGCGGTTTGTGTGGTTGTGGGGTGTGTGTGTGTGTTTTGGGGGGAGGTATGATTTGTGCAATGTGTGTGTTGTGCGGTATGTGCGTATATTTGTGTGTGCCGCGGTGTGTTTGTGTGCTGGGTGTTGTGTGTGTGCGGCGTTGTCTGTGTGTGTCGGTGTCTGTGTAGGGCAGTGTTTGTGGTTCCCAGTGTGTGTGTGGTGTGTTGTGCAGTGCGTGTGTGGCGGTGTGTGTGTGTGTGTTTTGGGGGGAGGTGTGCACCCCCCATCGTGCTCCATCCCCATACTGCGCACCCCCCCATTGTGCTCCATCCCCCATGCTGCGCACCCCCCATTGTGCTCCATCCCCCATGCTGCGCACCCCCCATCGTGCTCCATCCCCCATGCTGCGCACTCCCCATCGTGCTCCATCCCCCATGCTGCGCACTCCCCATTGTGCTCCATCCCCCATGCTGCGCACTCCCCATCGTGCTCCATCCCCCATGCTGCACATTCCCCATCGTGCTCCATCCCCCATGCTGCGCACTCCCAAACGTGCTACATCCCCCATGCTGCGCACTCCCCATCGTGCTCCATCCCCCATGCTGCGCACTCCCAAACATGCTCCATCCCCCATGCTGCGCACTTCCCATCGTGCTCCATCCACCATGCTGCGCACCCCCCATCGTGCTCCATCCCCATGCTGCGCACTCCCCATCGTGCTCCATCCCCCATGCTGTGCACCCCCCATCGTGCTCCACAGTCACACATCAGACAGTATACACGCACACATCTGATCGCATACACTCACACCCCACTTCTGTCTGTGCCCTCCGGTGTGCGGTCCCAGCAGCTGTGCTGCACGCAGTGCTCCTCTGCCTTCTGCCGACACTCACACATCCGATTGCATACACTCACACACACATTGACGATATCGCACATACGCGCTTACACTCACAACATCCGGAGATACCACATGCTTCTGGCCATGTGATCCTCCGGCAGGTCCTGGAAGGTCACCTCACGCACAGTATCGCCGCTGAGAAGCAAGCAATATCACTGTGTGCCGCCCTGGACAAGCCAGGGGCCACAGATCACAACACATACACACCCCCACCCCCAGCAGTTCACAGCAGACATCTCCAAAGTGACCTGCTTTCTGCCTCGGGCTCGGACAGACACACCAGGTGGGCGGAGTCAGGAGATGGAGCCGCCCACCCAGGAGTTTGGCTGGTCTGAGGCAGGAAACAAGCCCAGTGAAGTTCAGGCAGAGGAAGAAAGAGGAGGTCTGTAGAGAGGCAGACATAGCCAGGGGCCTAGGTTGGAGCCTAGGGCCCTCGTAAAGAAAGTCAGGCAGACGGTAGTGGCCGTCTGCAGGGAGCCGGGGAGACAGTTGGTGGAACCGTAGGTAGCCGGGGCTGGGCGGTGGCCCACCGGTACTGAACCGGGGAGCCAGCTGGAAGCCGGAACGCAGGAGGAGTGTGCACGGAGGTGAAAGAAAGGACTTACACCACCAAACTGGGTCAGGGGAGAACAAAAACCGCAGCCGTCTGTGGGACCCGTCCATCCAGCCGTGTGTTTTACTGAGAACTGTGTCATCATCATTACCGGCTGAGTGAGTACCACCGTGCCGTGCGGCACCGCGCTGCCCCCGCGACCCTGCACCTCACCAGACCCTGTAACCCGCCTGCTACCCATCCACCTACCTCACTGGGCCCCGGGACAACCAACCCCTACCCACGGAGGGGGAAACTAACAACTCTGCTGCTCCCTGTCACCGCTCCCGGGATCCCCATACAGAGCAGCGGTGGTGTTACCAAAAATCACCACAACCGTGGGTGGCGTCACGGACAATACATCTCCCTTACCAAATCCCCTTTTACTGTGGAGCCTGGGATCACAGACCGGGTCACGCCACCGTGATACCCACAGAAGTGACCCCGTGGCCCGGATCTGAGTACCCCTGGTCCCCGGGCGAAACAACTGGATGTTGTGAGTGTGTGGATGCGATCTGATGTGTGTGTGAGGTGTGTGTGAGAGTGAGTGTGATCTGATGTGTGTGTGTGTGTGTGTCTGTTCTTATGTGTGTGTGTGTGTGTGTGTGTTCCGCCGCTGCAGGACCTTGATGCGCTCACCTGGGAGCCGGTGCACGCTGGTAACCATGCTACACAATATTACTCGATGTGTACCATGGTTACCAGCGTAGCCCGCCCCCCGCTCGCACGGGAGCCCACACCAGCGTATGGCGGCAACCCCAGCAATGCGAGGGTATGTGTCGGCTGGGTTGGCGGCGTATGCTGATGTGGGCTCCCGGGGGTAAAGCACTTACCTGGGAGTCGGGGCTCTGTGTCGTTTCGGGGAATGCGTGCAGGGGGCGGGGCCAGAGCAAGCGTGCAATGCGTGAGGGGGGCGGGGCGTGGCCGAGTTGCCAATGGGTGCAGGGGGCCGGGGCGAGAGGCCAATCCGTGTGGGGGGCGGAGCCTGGGCGAGCGGCCAATCCGTGCGGGGGGCGGAGCCGAGGCGAGCGGCCAATGAGACGCTTGTCGCGGTAAGGACACAATTTTGGAGCAAGACAGACAGACAGACAGACAGAATAAGGCAATTATATATATAGATAATACATACTATAGTACACAAATAATACATCCAGCCACACTGCCCCATAACACAGCCAGCCACACTACCCCAATGTGTGTGTGGGTGAATCATACTGTATAAAAGACATCATATTGTGGGGACATCATATTGTGTACAGTGGCTGTTGGGGTATCACTGTGTGTGGGGAGAATCTACTGTGGGTACATCATATTTTGTGTATGGGATGTACTACGAGGCTATTATATTGTGTGTGGCAACTAGGAGCGATATTTCTGTCTGAGCACATATAGAGGATTGGGCTAGGTTACGAATGTGGTTTAACATGAAATAGAAATGTCCATAGTGTGAATCGCAGTGTGTGTCCTTTTCTGTCTTTCAAAGTAGGGAGGTGTGGTTAACCCCTTCCTGAGCAGTGTCATATATCCATCCAAAATTGACACTTGATCCCAAATATCCCACAGATCCCACTGTGATCTTGTGGATAATGCTGAGTGTACCTATGAGATTGCAGATGGAGTCCGGCTGTGGTCCACAACCCTACGGACAAGGTGGCACAAATCTCTGCAGCCTTTAGGATTGCTATTTAAGGGGTTAATTATATTTGTCGATTTTATTTCCTGTGTAATATCAGAGTCGGATATACGCACACGGGAGGAAGTTAATAGTCATACTCAGCATCTATTTTTGTTAAATTAAATTATGCCAACTAGCGTAAGGAAAAGAATATACCAATACGGGATCACCACAAGGTTAGGGTACAAATGAAGAATTCATTTTATTATACAAAAAAACACAAAAAACACAAAGAAACACATGCCCTCAGCAGAGGTATAGTACACACAGAGAATATTAAAAACACTTAAAAAAGCCTATGGCATATGAAAACCTATCCCGTTGGGAAACAATGCATACAATATATGTCAAGTATATCAATACAATATTAGACAATCAGCACAATCTCCCCTCATGTACCATACAGATGTTAATTTACATTGCTGTTTTTCTGTCCAGAAGACAGAGGTATGAGGTACTGTGTTAGCACCAGATAAGCAGGATTAAGGTCTAAGATCACAGACCATTGATTGGCTGCAAGACTCTATTTGTAAAGGAAAGACATGTAACACAGAATGGCCAACAGAGTAGTCCTGCACCGAACCTAACACAATATATATACCCTCAGTCTATACTCACTAACAGTATAATACCAGCAAAATGGAAAAGCACCATGCAAAGTCAGGGTAGCATGAGGAGAGGGTTTCCCACGGGATAACCCCACGCATATCGCCGCCTCTAAGGGTGGCTTCCTCAGGGGAAGAAAGAAAGCTGTTTAAAGTTTCCGTGTGTGCCATATATAAAGGGAGTACATTAGGACTCACCAGTACCACAGCTGAGGAATCTCATATGTCTGTAGCGTTCTGATGGCGGCCGCCATCTTGCTTAGGTCATGTGACATGAAAAAGTACAGCCCCCAGCTCCTACTGCGCATGCGTTAATCAAAGAATCAAGCGGCGTTTTAATCAGAGTTTTATTAGATACTACTAAGCAGATCTATTGTTGGCATATGTTTTCGCGGCGCTTAGCAACCCATTCATACTGATTAGTCACTATTTGTACATACAAACAAGTTTGCACAGCGCCGATTATCTTGATCACATCACAGGGCATGGGGAGAGGGGCAGCTTTATCTCACACTGCGCATGCGCTAAAAATAGAAGCTCTAGACGCTGTCGAATTACAGTTGAGCACAGCGTATACAATAACAGATAGACAGATCTTTAGATGATATCTATAGTGTGTCTAGCAGTAGCGCTTTTTTCCAAAATATATTTTTTATTTTTTATAGTGCAAGAGCAAGGGGTCACTGTACATTTCACAGCATGTGCGGATTTAGACAGAGTCCATGTAAGGAGTAGAACAGACAGAGGGGATGTCTGATGGTACAGAGTGTTTTAACCCCTTGGGGGATATAGGGCCGGGCTTACAAGAGGAATGCATCGCTATATCCACATATACCCTACAACTACTTCTGTGCACAGACCTCAACACTCGTCTATCAGCTATGTGATCAAGATATTGACCCTTCAAAGGGTACATTCACAAAGCCGGGTAAAGCTGTATTAGCACACCCCACATGGGGGAATGACACACAAGCCCAGTAGGTACATATGTGTCGCCCTGGGCAAGCCAGGGGACACAGGTCACACACCACCACACCCTACATCCCAGTTAGGAACACCACAGCTAACCAAAAATCCTTGTTGCCTTCCTCCAGAGGCTGATGATTCACACCAGGGGGTGGGCCAGGCGGTTGGCTCCGCCCACCGAGGAGTTCACAGCTCTGGAGGCGGGAGAAACCAGGCAGAAAGCTCACGAGAAAGCTCAGGGAGGAGCAGGAGTGAGGAGCTAAGTGAAGGAGTAGACAGCTAAGATGAGCTAAGTAAGTGAGAGTGAAAGTAGAAAAGTGGAAAAGGAGGAAAGCAAGTGAGGTGACAGGAAAGAAAGAAAGCCTGAAGGGTCCAGCTGTGTGTAGGACCAGGTCAGCAAGGTCAGCAACGGCGGTGACTGTCTGGAGGGGGACCGTTTGGAAGTTCATGGAAGGACCCCGGAGGCTGTGTGCCCGGCGGTCTGGAGCAGTGTTCCGAAGGACAGTCAGCACCAGGGCAGGGGCCTCTCGGACCCCGGCAAGGCTTGGAGTCGCCATAATTTTCCAAATCCGTCAGTGACGGGGACGTAGATCCCCCAACAACCAAGTCCCGATTGAAGGCAACAGCCCAACCAGGGTAGAAGAGACACCGCCACCGCCAAGGCACCAGTTTCTTAGGGCCAGCGCCTGCGGGCAAAGAGTAGAGCTCCTCCGGTCCAGCTTGAATCCGGGGAGCGGGTTACCGGTGGGGACCCATCGCAACCAACAAGTACACATAGGTGCAAGGAAGAGGGACATCACCGTCACCTACTGGAGAGCAAGTGCAGCCGTCCGTGGGACCGTCTATCCAGCCGTTTGGTTCACCGTAAAAACTGTGTCAACGTCTCAGGCTGAGTGAGTACCACAGTGCCGCAAGGCACAGCGCTGCCCCCGCGTCCCTGCGCCCACAAGGCCTTGCACCTCCCTCACCATCACCGGGCCCCGGGATCACCAACCCCTACCCACGGAGGGGCAACGCAACACCTGGCTGCTCCGCATCACCATCCCCGGGATCCCCATACTGAGCAGCGGTGGTGAAATCACCACAACCGTGGGTGGCGTCACGGACAATAAATACTTCCCACACCCAACAAACCCCTTTCACTCACGGGCGAGGAGTGCCGCTCGAGAAGCCCCCGGGATCCGGCCCACCGCTCGAGCCACCACTGAGCAGCAGCCGCCGGACCCGAGCAGAAGGGGTGAGCGTAGTGTGCTGACACCCTCCTCCCCGCCCGCGACAACTTGGCGTCACGAACAGGATCTTACCGCTCTGCCGTCTGGTAGAGGTGCGCCTTGTTACCGCCGGAGGTATCCGGCAGAAAAATTCCAGAAGCCGCCATCTTTGGCGCGAAAAGTTCCCGCTCGAGCGTCTTCTCGAGTAGTAGAGGCGTGAAGGCCAAGACCCCGCCCAGAGAGAGGAGGGGCCGTAAAGAGCTAAGGGGGACGCGATGGCGGCTGGACGCATGTAGCTGCGGCTATAAAAGCAGGGACGCCAGGACTCTGCAAACATACCGTTCCTGGAAGTAAAGAAGAAGCCATCATGTGGACACCGTAGCCCCCGCGCCTGGAACCGCGGCGTGGGTGGAAATCCGAACCGCGCAGCTCTACCAAAGGCTGCAGGTCAGGATGCAGCTCCTCATGGAGGAGTGGGAGGCCGACATGGCGGACGTTATAGCCACCGTGCGGAGACGTGAGGAGGAGGCGGAGAAAGGGAGGGTGAGTGACCCACGTCCCGATGCCCTTGAAGGGCCGGTCATCGCGGCTGTGGGGCCCGGTCCAAGCCCTCTCCCTCCGCTGCCTCCCTCGCCACCCGTTCCGGAGGCCGTGACCCCGCCACTAGGCCTGCTACCACCGCAACCGGTAGCAGTACCCAGCGTCCCCGCCCAGGCGGGCCGACCTGTAGCCGGAGCCCGCGGCACTCCGGAGGTGTTACCGTGGAAGATTCCGAAAGCTGAACCGGAGGCATCCCCTGAAAAATCCCCCGAGCCGGAGCCGATGACCCGCTCCGAGCCGAAGGCCCAGCAGCAGAAAGCCCCTATGCCCATCCCCCACACCTCGGCTGAGGTAGCGCCGGGTTGTTGCTGTAAGGCAGCGCCCAAGGCCAAGACACCGCGGGACATGCCGCCCAGATTCCTGACAGTGGGCAACGTCCAGGATGTCCCGCGGGGCCAGACCCGTGCGCCGGCGCTGGCGGCAGCGCCGTATTGGGATAGGGAGCCGGTACCGCTGGGCCTGGAGATCGCCGAGAGGGAGCGGAAGAAGGCCGAGCTGGTGGCCCGAGCTATCCGAGAAAAAGAAAATCTCCGCCAGGCCACGTCCCGGTCCGGGGCCCGTTGTACGAGGGGCAGGTGAGGCGGTTTGATGTCCGCCGGGGCTACGGGTTCATCTACGAGCCGGGCCTGGAGGCCGAAGTGTTTGTAGCCCGGCGGGATGTGAATGCCCACCTGCCTGAGGAGCATCCCGGCCGCAACATAATGCCGGGAGACCTTGTTCGGTACACCCGACACTGCGGAGAGAGGGGGTGGTTTGCCCTGGATGTGAAGCTGCGGGGTAGCCAGGAGAGCAGAGTGAGTCCTGCACCCCCTCCCTCGGATGAAGCTGAAGGCCTGGAGTAGGGCAGCGGAGCACCGTTGTCCAGTCCCCGTTGGGACCACCCTTGTTGTGTTTTTGTTTGAAAAAGTTTTGAAAGATGATGAAAAATGATGATACCGAGTACTTTACCTGATTGTCTGCATGATTTGCAACCGGCTGGAGCCGGCACCGTTGTCCCCGTGGGGACCGTTTAAAAAGTTGTTTGCATGGAGGACTATCTATGGACAAGCCCGTGAACTTGCAGGGCAACCACAAACGTTAAGTGGCTTGTAAATAAGTTGTTTGCCGTTACCGTGTTCCGCAATGCCGCCTCCGGAGAGGCAGGTTGGAGGGAGGGCCCTCAGCAGAGCAGGCTGGGGCCCAGCCACCAAAGGAACCGGTGGCTACCCTCTGGAGGGGAAGGACAGATCCCGCTCGGGTAACTTGTGCTGGACTGTGGGTCAAGGGGTGCTGCCTGGGCTTTAGGGGCAGCATCAGGGCCAGGTTGCTTGGGTGGGAGAGAGCGGAAACCGTAACCGTAAACCGTTATGCAACGTTTAAGAAATGTGCCTCCCGTTAAGGGAAGATTTATTAAAAATGTACATATGTTATTCAACCATGTTATCTTTTACAGAAAAATAAAACCGGTGTTGGACGGCAGCCCGCGGACGGTCTGCATTTTGCTAAGGGGGAATGTGTCGCCCTGGGCAAGCCAGGGGACACAGGTCACACACCACCACACCCTACATCCCAGTTAGGAACACCACAGCTAACCAAAAATCCTTGTTGCCTTCCTCCAGAGGCTGATGATTCACACCAGGGGGTGGGCCAGGCGGTTGGCTCCGCCCACCGAGGAGTTCACAGCTGTGGAGGCGGGAGAAACCAGGCAGAAAGCTCACGAGAAAGCTCAGGGAGGAGCAGGAGTGAGGAGCTAAGTGAAGGAGTAGACAGCTAAGATGAGCTAAGTAAGTGAGAGTGAAAGTAGAAAAGTGGAAAAGGAGGAAAGCAAGTGAGGTGACAGGAAAGAAAGAAAGCCTGAAGGGTCCAGCTGTGTGTAGGACCAGGTCAGCAAGGTCAGCAACGGCGGTGACTGTCTGGAGGGGGACCGTTTGGAAGTTCATGGAAGGACCCCGGAGGCTGTGTGCCCGGCGGTCTGGAGCAGTGTTCCGAAGGACAGTCAGCACCAGGGCAGGGGCCTCTCGGACCCCGGCAAGGCTTGGAGTCGCCATAATTTGCCAAATCCGTCAGTGACGGGGACGTAGATCCCCCAACAACCAAGTCCCGATTGAAGGCAACAGCCCAACCAGGGTAGAAGAGACACCGCCACCGCCAAGGCACCAGTTTCTTAGGGCCAGCGCCTGCGGGCAAAGAGTAGAGCTCCTCCGGTCCAGCTTGAAGCCGGGGAGCGGGTTACCGGTGGGGACCCATCGCAACCAACAAGTACACATAGGTGCAAGGAAGAGGGACATCACCGTCACCTACTGGAGAGCAAGTGCAGCCGTCCGTGGGACCGTCTATCCAGACGTTTGGTGCACCGTAAAAACTGTGTCAACGTCTCAGGCTGAGTGAGTACCACAGTGCCGCAAGGCACAGCGCTGCCCCCGCGTCCCTGCGCCCACCAGGCCTTGCACCTCCCTCACCATCACCGGGCCCCGGGATCACCAACCCCTACCCACGGAGGGGCAACGCAACACCTGGCTGCTCCGCATCACCATCCCCGGGATCCCCATACTGAGCAGCGGTGGTGAAATCACCACAACCGTGGGTGGCGTCACGGACAATAAATACTTCCCACACCCAACAAACCCCTTTCACTCACGGCCGAGGAGTGCCGCTCGAGAAGCCCCCGGGATCCGGCCCACCGCTCGAGCCACCACTGAGCAGCAGCCGCCGGACCCGAGCAGAAGGGGTGAGCGTAGTGTGCTGACACCCTCCTCCCCGCCCGCGACACATAGATATACATCCCCAAGGTGGAAAGACAGTTTACACAATATTGTGCCCTAACACCATAGCAAGTCATAACAAGTCAGAATTATGCCAGACGTATAAGGATAGTAGGGCAGACAGTGAGGATCCAAGTTATAGCAGTTTCTCCACATAGGATGGAGATCTTTTAACAGGCATATAACAGATATGACGCAAATATCCCGGCCAGAGTGTAATCATGATCACGTTTAATCATTTAGAAAGGAGTCATTAAAGCCTCCCAAAATATGCTATTTTCGGCAAATACCATGCACCAGTTGTGTATAAAAATATGCAAATATGCAAATACAATTCCGGCCATAGAACACAATCCTAGGGGGGTGTTATATGATCGCAATGCCTGTATAGATGTATCCCTCAGTTGGATAAGATGAAAGCGGGATCCAGTTTGCAGCGGAGACCATACGTAAGACAAAAAAACCATTCGTCAAAGGTGCGGTAAGCAGTACACAACAGTACCCTGGCTGCAAAACCGGGGCAAGCACAAAAAAAAAAAAAAAAATTATAATAAATTATGATTGTTATAGCCACGCAAAGCAAACAGTTTCCAGCAAATTCAATACACATATCTTAAACTCAACTATCGAGTATGAAGTGTCCAGTGTCAAGACTGTGGACAAGATACTGTCCACCCAAGGGATACGTTTGGGCAAAGCCAAAGATCCGCCAAATAAACTAAAGCCAGGAACACTAGCAGGAGAGAAAAATTATCTTAAAGGGTTTATAGATTTTTATATATAGTGAGACATCAGTCCAGGGTTATAGTTGGTATAATGTCCGGCGTTATCATAGTCCTTAGTCTCTACTTCTCTCCATTTCTTCCTTCTTTCCCCAATGTCACACTTAGGCTATAGACCCCCAGATCACGTAGTAGCGAGTCATGGAACTCCACTGGAGCCAATTAACAATATAGAGAAGATGTAGAGACGATCTCATAGACGGGGTCCAGTGTCTTCCTCATTTCCCGTTTGTGCAACCCTCCTTTCTCATCACTCGCCTGAATATCTCATCCTAGCGAGTACACGGAACTAATAGGGAGAGGAAACGGACAAAATGAGGAGATAGCACGATGTTATGGAACCCACAATTTCAAGTAGTATTATAAAATCCAGTGTACAGTAACTCTTCGTTTAGGCCATGCGGAACTAAACTCTTAAGGGTGTATATCCATCGGGACTCCTTCCGTAGGAGTTCCTTAACACAGTTCCCACCTCTGATGTTCTGTTTCACAGAATCGACAATCAATACTTTGATTGTGTTAAATCGCCCTCCATGATGAGTAAGGAAATGGGAGGCCACTGAGGTGAGTACCTTACCCTTCTTTAGGTCTGTACTGGCTGTGTTGATACTTGAAAAGTGCTGTTGTACTCTCCTTCTTACCTCCTGTGTAGTTTCGCCAACATACAATTTGGGGCAGCTGCAAATGAGGACATAGACTGCATTCCTGGTCCGGCAGTTGTAGTACGCCCCAGAAGTGATCCGTCTAGGAGGAAATGGTAGGGAGATATGGTCACCAGCAACCATGTGAGGACACACCGTGCATGCTCCACAAGGAAATGTTCCTCTCAGTTTAACACCAGTACCTAGACTCAATTTCGGTCTGAAAAAATGGCTGCTAGAAAGGATACCCCGTAAATTCTGGGCCCTCCTTGCTACAAGTCTGGGTTTTTCACCCAAAAAGGGAATCAGCTTCTTGTCGCTCCGCAAGATATCCCAATTATTATGGAGCAAACCATAAAGATCCTGCCACTGATTATTAAAGGGTGTGATAATACTCACTGTTGTCTGTTTTTTCCGCATTTTTGGTTGGAGTAGAGTTCGTCGTTCGATGGTCCTGCAGGTTTGTAAAGCTCCGGAGACCACTCTTCTCCTTCATCCTGGATCTACTCCACCAAGTACTGGATAGGAACTATTTTCTGTTTGATAGGATTTACTATCGCCAGACGTCCGGGACCGCTATGGGGGCGTGTTGTGCACCACCCTATGCTAATATCTTTCTAGGGTGGTGGGAGGAGCTACATGTCTACACTCTTGAGCAGTATAAAAACAATGTGGTCCGGTGGTTCAGATATATTGACGACATTTTGTTTTTTTGGTCGGGAACCCTGGACCAATGCAAATCCTTCATTGCCATCTTGAATGATAATATTCTGAATATTAGACTGACCTCCAACATTTCCTCTGAATCTGTTGAGTTTCTCGATCTACAGATCAATAAGGTAGAAGGGGTCATTCATACGACTCTATATCGCAAGCCCACGGCGACTAATAGCTTGCTACACTACAGCAGCTTTCACCCAATGCATGTCAAGAATGGTATCCCGAAGGGACAATTCATGTGGGTGAAAAGGAACTGTAGTGATAACACCGATTTTGAGTCACATGCCCTTGATCTGACCAACAGATTCTGCAAAAGGGGATATCCAAAGAGAGTGGTCTCCGGAGCTTTACAAACCTGCAGGACCATGGAACGACGAACTCTACTCCAACCAAAAATGCGGAAAAAACAGACAACAGTGAGTATTATCACACCCTTTAATAATCAGTGGCAGGATCTTTATGGTTTGCTCCATAATAATTGGGATATCTTGCAGAGCGACAAGAAGCTGATTCCCTTTTTGGGTGAAAAACCCAGACTTGTAGCAAGGAGGGCCCAGAATTTACGGGGTATCCTCTCTAGGAGCCATTTTTTCAGACCGAAATTGAGTCTAGGTACTGGTGTTAAACTGAGAGGAACATTTCCTTGTGGAGCATGCACGGTGTGTCCTCACATGGTTGCTGGTGACCATATCTCCCTACCATTTCCTCCTAGACGGATCACTTCTGGGGCGTACTACAACTGCCGGACCAGGAATGCAGTCTACGTCCTCATTTGCAGCTGCCCCAAATTGTATGTGGGCGAAACTACACAGGAGGTAAGAAGGAGAGTACAACAGCACTTTTCAAGTATCAACACAGCCAGTACAGACCTAAAGAAGGGTAAGGTACTCACCTCAGTGGCCTCCCATTTCCTTACTCATCATGGAGGGCGATTTAACACAATCAAAGTATTGATTGTCGATTCTGTGAAACAGAACATCAGAGGTGGGAACTGTGTTAAGGAACTCCTACGGAAGGAGTCCCGATGGATATACACCCTTAAGAGTTTAGTTCCGCATGGCCTAAACGAAGAGTTACTGTACACTGGATTTTATAATACTACTTGAAATTGTGGGTTCCATAACATCGTGCTATCTCCTCATTTTGTCCGTTTCTTCCCCCTATTAGTTCCGTGTACTCGCTAGGATGAGATATTCAGGCGAGTGATGAGAAAGGAGGGTTGCACAAACGGGAAATGAGGAAGACACTGGACCCCGTCTATGAGATCGTCTCTACATCTTCTCTATATTGTTAATTGGCTCCAGTGGAGTTCCATGACTCGCTACTACGTGATCTGGGGGTCTATAGCCTAAGTGTGACATTGGGGAAAGAAGGAAGAAATGGAGAGAAGTAAAGACTAAGGACTATGATAACGCCGGACATTATACCAACTATAACCCTGGACTGATGTCTCACTATATATAAAAATCTATAAACCCTTTAAGATAATTTTTCTCTCCTGCTAGTGTTCCTGGCTTTAGTTTATTTGGCGGATCTTTGGCTTTGCCCAAACGTATCCCTTGGGTGGACAGTATCTTGTCCACAGTCTTGACACTGGACACTTCATACTCGATAGTTGAGTTTAAGATATGTGTATTGAATTTGCTGGAAACTCTTTTCTTTGCGTGGCTATAACAATCATAATTTATTATAATTTTTTTTTTTTTTTTTTGTGCTTGCCCCGGTTTTGCAGCCAGGGTACTGTTGTGTACTGCTTACCGCACCTTTGACGAATGTTTTTTTTGTCTTACGTATGGTCTCCGCTGCAAACTGGATCCCGCTTTCATCTTATCCAACTGAGGGATACATCTATACAGGCATTGCGATCATATAACACCCCCCTAGGATTGTGTTCTATGGCCGGAATTGTATTTGCATATTTGCATATTTTTATACACAACTGGTGCATGGTATTTGCCGAAAATAGCATATTTTGGGAGGCTTTAATGACTCCTTTCTAAATGATTAAACGTGATCATGATTACACTCTGGCCGGGATATTTGCGTCATATCTGTTATATGCCTGTTAAAAGATCTCCATCCTATGTGGAGAAACTGCTATAACTTGGATCCTCACTGTCTGCCCTACTATCCTTATACGTCTGGCATAATTCTGACTTGTTATGACTTCCTATGGTGTTAGGGCACAATATTGTGTAAACTGTCTTTCCACCTTGGGGATGTATATCTATGTACCCACTGGGCTTGTGTGTCATTCCCCCATGTGGGGTGTGCTAATACAGCTTTACCCGGCTTTGTGAATGTACCCTTTGAAGGGTCAATATCTTGATCACATAGCTGATAGACGAGTGTTGAGGTCTGTGCACAGAAGTAGTTGTAGGGTATATGTGGATATAGCGATGCATTCCTCTTGTAAGCCCGGCCCTATATCCCCCAAGGGGTTAAAACACTCTGTACCATCAGACATCCCCTCTGTCTGTTCTACTCCTTACATGGACTCTGTCTAAATCCGCACATGCTGTGAAATGTACAGTGACCCCTTGCTCTTGCACTATAAAAAATAAAAAATAAAAAATATATTTTGGAAAAAAGCGCTACTGCTAGACACACTATAGATATCATCTAAAGATCTGTCTATCTGTTATTGTATACGCTGTGCTCAACTGTAATTCGACAGCGTCTAGAGCTTCAATTTTTAGCGCATGCGCAGTGTGAGATAAAGCTGCCCCTCTCCCCATGCCCTGTGATGTGATCAAGATAATCGGCGCTGTGCAAACTTGTTTGTATGTACAAATAGTGACTAATCAGTATGAATGGGTTGCTAAGCGCCGCGAAAACATATGCCAACAATAGATCTGCTTAGTAGTATCTAATAAAACTCTGATTAAAACGCCGCTTGATTCTTTGATTAACGCATGCGCAGTAGGAGCTGGGAGCTGTACTTTTTCATGTCACATGACCTAAGCAAGATGGCGGCCGCCATCAGAACGCTGCAGACATATGAGATTCCTCAGCTGTGGTACTGGTGAGTCCTAATGTACTCCCTTTATATATGGCACACACGGAAACTTTAAACAGCTTTCTTTCTTCCCCTGAGGAAGCCACCCTTAGAGGCGGCGATATGCGTGGGGTTATCCCGTGGGAAACCCTCTCCTCATGCTACCCTGACTTTGCATGGTGCTTTTCCATTTTGCTGGTATTATACTGTTAGTGAGTATAGACTGAGGGTATATATATTGTGTTAGGTTCGGTGCAGGACTACTCTATTGGCCATTCTGTTACATGTTTTTCCTTCACAAACAGAGTCTTGCAGCCAATTAATGGTCTGTGATCTTAGACCTTAATCCTGCTTATCTGGTGCTAACACAGTACCTCATACCTCTGTCTTCTGGACAGAAAAACAGCAATGTAAATTAACATCTGTATGGTACATGAGGGGAGATTGTGCTGATTGTCTAATATTGTATTGATATACTTGACATATATTGTATGCATTGTTTCCCAACGGGATAGGTTTTCATATGCCATAGGCTTTTTTAAGTGTTTTTAATATTCTCTGTGTGTACTATACCTCTGCTGAGGGCATGTGTTTCTTTGTGTTTTTTGTGGTTTTTTGTATAATAAAATGAATTCTTCATTTGTACCCTAACCTTGTGGTGATCCCGTATTGGTATATTCTTTTCCTTACGCTAGTTGGTTTAGCTCTTTGTATACCAGGAGATCCCACGGGTAGTGCCCTTCCTTTCAATTATTAAATTAAATTATGTTGTCTAGTTTTATTAACGTTAGTCAGATCTCGGCATATCAATTATAAGTAATTTAAAATCCCAAATTCAGTATAATATAACACTCCAACAGTAGATTTGGTTGACAAATATTGACAACCAGGCAAGGGAGTAGTGGAAAAAATCAACACCCCCTATATACCATCCAGTCACACGATGATTATTGCTAATCCCACTCTAACTGTCCCAGGCTATACTGTAATATCATAGATAAAGGGATATTTAGAAAAAGTATTTATAAAGATCCTTTATGATATGCTAATGAGGCCAGGGACTAGTCACAAGGGCGTAAGTTCCTGCGCTCATTCCGCCCTCTTGGCATGTACATGGATGTAGATATCGGTGAATACATTGGAAGAGGAGAGAGCCACTGCCTCCATCTTCCACCAATCAGCATGTTCGACTGAGAAAGTAGACACCTTTTCATCACATCAGTATCTCTGCTGCACGAGAGATAGAACAGAGTGATGGGGAAACGGGAGTGGGGGAGTTTGTGGTATTTTTTTAAATGTGTATGGGATGTGTTCCTATATATAGGGGGCCATGTGAAGGTTCAAACAGCTGTCTGTGGATGGATACCTGGCCTTGGTATTTCCCTTGTCATATCTTTAAACTCATCAAGAGCTGGATATTGACTAAAAGGGCCACTTAATATGGTGGTTATGGTGGTCTCCTAAAAAGAACCACTCCTTGGCTAGGTCCTTCCTGGAGGGGTATCTGGCTATTTTCCGTGTTGAGACCCCTAACAGAGGCTCCACGGACCTTTTTTGATTTGCATTCCATTCTCTTGGCATGTACATGGATACAGATAGCGGGGAATACATTGGAGGAGGAGAGAGCCATCTTCCACCAATCAGCATGTTCGACTGAGAAAGCAGACACGTTGACATCACATCAGCATCTCTGCTACACGAGAGATAGAACAGAGTGATGGGGAAACGGGAGTGAGGGAGTATGTGGTGTTTTTTTTAATGTGTATGGGATGTGTTCCTATATACAGGGGACCATGTGATGATTTATGCTCCATAAAGGATGATTTGGGGGCTTATACTGAATATAGGGAGGCTATGCAAGGGTTTGTTGGGGGAGACCTTGGGGGAGACCTCCAGGGGGTCTCTCTCAGGGTCTCGGAGGTGGATTCCAAATCAGAACTGCGCAGATGAATCAGGAGAAATGACCACACAGAGACGTATCTCTATTTGGGAGAAGCACAGTGCTCTTCTGACCCTTGTATTCAAGCATAACATTCTTATACAGTTTTTCTGCATTGTCCCTTAACCAATTAATTAGCTTGGATCTAGCTCATTCTCTTATTTGAGCAATATTCCTTAGTAAAGTATTTCAGGTGTGTCTACGCATATTCGAGAGTCTGTGGATAGAACAATGTCAATTACTTATTTGAAACTACAGATGAGTATCTCTTCTATTCATGAATGTCAGTTACTTATTTGAAACTACAGATAAGCATTCTTCTATGAATAGAAGAATGTTAGTTACCTATCTGAAACTACAGATAAGTATTTCTTCTATTCATGAATTTCAGTTACTTATTCATGAACTAAAACTTATTCTGCTTAGCCCTAAGCATAATTTGTTTTGGTTATACATTCCGTTAATATTTCAATTAGGTATATATGGAGAAGCAATACATAAAGCATTCAAAGGACAGATCATTTTATTATTATACTGAACACACTGTTCATAGCCTAGGCCTTCACAGGTTCACCCTGTATATTTGGGCTATGTGGGACCTCACACTGTAAAGAGGAGGCTATATGGGGGCTCATACTGTGTATAGTGTGTTATGGGGGGCTTATATTGTATAGAGGTGTATTTTATGGGGCTCTCTGTATAAGGCGGCTACTCATACTGAATCTAGGTAAGCTATATGAGAGTTCATACTGTACATAGGCATAGGGGGACTGTGTACTCATACTGTATTTAGGGTCTGTGTGTGGGCTCATACGATATGTGAGGTGGTATATAGGAGGCTATGTGGGGGCTCATATTGTATATAGGGGCTGAGTGTACTCATACTGTATTTAGGAACTGTGTGTGGGCTCATACTTTATCTAGGGGGGCTGTGTGGGAGCTCATACCGTATATAGGGGGCTGTGTGTACTCATACTGTATTTCAGGGCTCTGTGTAGGCTCATACGTTATGTGGGGTGGGGTCAGCATACTTAATTCTGCTCAATTTAAGAGATACAATTAATAATACTTATAATAATATGGTAATATTAATATTGAACAAATTAATTTCAGGTCATTGGTTCGGCTCACGATAACAGTAAAGGGCTCTCATGTGGCCCCTCAGGAAATTGAATTGCCCACCCCTGACTTAACCTCTTTTTTTGCCGCACCTTCTCATTCAAAGAGTTTTCTCTATTTTCATGACTCTGAAAATTGTAGATTCACATCGAAGGCATCAAAACTATGAATTAACACATGTGGAATTAAATACTTAACAAAAAATTGTGAAGCAACTGAAAATATGTCTTATATTCTAGGTTCTTCAAAGTAGCCACCTTTTGCTTTGATTACTGCTTTGCACACTCTTGGCATTCTCTTGATGAGCTTCAAGAGGTAGTCACCGGAAATGGTCTTCACTTCACAGGTGTGCCCTGTCAGGTTTAATAAGTGGGATTTCTTGCCTTATAAATGGGGTTGGGACCATCAGTTGTGTTGTGCAGAAGTCTGGTGGATACACAGCTGATAGTACTACTGAATAGACTGTTAGAATTTGTATTATGGCAAGAAAAAAGTAGCTAAGTAAAGAAAATCGAGTGGCCATCATTACTTTAAGAAATGAAGGTCAGTCAGTCCAAAAAATTGGGAAAACTTTGAAAGTGTCCCCAAGTGCAGTGGCAAAAACCATCAAATGCTACAAAGAAACTGGCTCACATGAGGACCGCCCCAGGAAAGGAAGACCAAAAGTCACCTCTGCTGTGGAGGATAAGTTTATCCGAGTCACCAGCCTCAGAAATCGCAGGTTAACAGCAGCTCAGATTAGAGACCAGGTCAATGCCACACAGAGTTCTAGCAGCAGACATATCTGTAGAACAACTATTAAGAGGAGACTTAGCGCAGCAGGCCTTCATGGTAAAATAGATGCTAGGAAACCACTGCTAAGGACAGGCAACAAGCAGAAGAGACTTGTTTGGGCTAAAGAACACAAGGAATGGACATTAGACCAGTGGAAATCTGTGCTTTGGTCTGATGAGTCCAAATTTGAGATCTTTGGATCCAACCACCGTGTCTTTGTGCGACGCAGAAAAGGTGAACGGATGGACTCTACATGCTTGGTTCCCACCATGAAGCATGGAGAAGGAGGTGTGATGGTGTGGGGTGCTTTGCTGGTGACACTGTTGGGGATTTTTCAAAACTGAAGGCATACTGAACCAGCATGGCTACCACAGCATCTTGCAGCGGCATGCTATTCCATCCGGTTTGCATTTAGTTGGACCATCATTTATTTTTCAACAGAACAATAACCCCAAACACACCTCCAGGTTGTATAAGGGCTATTTGACTAAGAAGGAAAGTGATGGGGTGCTACGCCAGATGACCTGGCCTCCACAGTCACCAGACCTGAACCCAGTCAAGATGGTTTGGGGTGAGCTGGACCGCAGAGTGAAGGCAAAAGGGCCAACAAGTGCTAAGCATCTCTGGGAACTCCTTCAAGACTGTTGGAAAACCATTTCCTGTGACTACCTCTTGAAGCTCATCAAGAGAATGCCAAGAGTGTGCAAAGCCGTAATCAAAGCAAAAGGCGGCTACTTTGAAGAACCTAGAATATAAGACATATGTTCAGTAGTTTCACACTTTTCATTCCACATGTGTTAATTCATTATTTTTATGCCTTCAATGTGAATCTACAATTTTCAGAGTCATGAAAATAAAGAAAACTCTTTGAATGAGAAGGAGTGTCCAGCTTTTGGGCTGTACTGTATATGTATATATATATATATATATATATATATATATATATATATATATATATATATATATATACATACATATATACATACATACATGCATATATCTATCTATATATTGTCATTTTATATATATATATATATATATATATATATATAAAAATTTGTTTTTTAACTTCCCCTGAGTGAGTTGATTCCATTATTACTTGTTCTATGTGCTCCAATCCTATGGCATTGTGATACATAGAAGAACTGACAATCTTCCACTTAGCCCAGCCTGTGACGATAGGCACCAGAATGGTCTCACTACGGAGAAGTTGACACCGCCATTGATGTGGTTAAGCAGCATTGATTGTAGGGAGCTTCCATCACTGTTTTTTGAGTTGACACCAGCTGTCTATGGAGCCGGTTCAGCTCTGGAGCCGCCTCCATATACCTGCACCTGTCCCCGACATGTGACCACTTGAAAAGAGAGATCCGTACATAGTCACACCCACCTTCCCAATTCTTTATGGGGGTCTTTGGTCCTTCATTCTCTTAAGTGGTGGTTCCCAATGACCCCACATATAAGACATCAAATCCAATCAATACACCATTAACTAAGAAATCCCCTTTAAGTCACTCACAGACTTTTTGGCTTGGAGCAGCTAAAGTCAAACTCCGCTAATGGATAATCCCATAACGATATATGAAGCTGCGACATGGGTTGTTGTTTGACAAGGTTTTCACTCAGAAGAGCTGATAATTATCTTCCCTTGTCTATGAAAGCCATTTTGGTGGAGAAAGCCTTCATAGATGACAACCAGCTCTCTACCGGGAGGACCTTGCCAAACAACGACCTGAATCTCAGTGTCCTCAATTCCTAGAGAACTTGATGGAATCCATGCCTAATACCGGTATGTGAAGAATAAAGGGGCAAAAGTCAAAATAAAGTTGTAAACTTACCTTGTGCACTTAGAAAGCAGAAGAAGACGAAGAGGAGCTGGGGCTTCATTGGAGAGGGGTGTCGGTGTGGATCTCAGTGCGGCTGAAGAGGTTAGAAAGAAAGAATTTCTGTAGCTTTCTCCCTTGTAACAAACTTCGTCACAACAATAGATGGAAGGAAGTCGGCCGGTGTGAGATTCACTGATAATTTTTGTCCTCGAGATTTACAGAATGTTTTAGTGCAGACAGAATGGGAACAAAATAGTGCAAAAAAAGTGACGTACAAGGGGGCGGTATTATAAGACAAGACACAAAGCCTTGCAGATGTTACAGCCGGGGATCTGAAAAGATGTTATCTGAATACACACTAAAAAGTCTATAGAAAAGAAGAGTGAAAGGTAGCTGCAAATAGAGTGGGTGTACATACTTTTGCCACAATTTTTTTTATTTGATCTGATACATCTAAAAATTAAAAATATATCAACTCTACAAATAGTTTTGAAAAATGATTCTGTGATGGGTGCACAGCTCTAAGTTTAACCCCTTTCATACTATAGTAATGAGAGAACCAAGAAGAAGTGAAGTAACGCAGCACTGCGCAATCAGACTACACAAGGGTTTGTGTGATGACTGCCACAAGGTGACACGAGACCCTACTAGTATGCAGTAAATGGAGAGATAGTCAGATAGGCAGAGATCATAAACCAGGAGGGCACAACAGTACACGGGGGGCAGACAGAAAAGAGGTCAAGATACAAGTCGAAGGTCAGGGTTCCAGGAGAGTACGTACATGATACAAGGAGAAGGCGAGGACGTGATCAGGAGGAAGTCCGAGGTCAGAAGCCAGGAGGTAACAACAGAAACAGGGGAGGAAAGGCAAAGACTTTTAAACAGCAGTCCGGAGTCGAGAGACCAAGATCTGAACACACAGCGCCACGGGAGCCAACGGCACAACTGTAAACAGAAAGTACAACTAGCGGCGTCCTTAGCTAACACGATCCCTAATGAGGCAGAGCAATCACCGGGAACGAGAAGCATCTGTGAGAGCACCTCCCAGGACCAGCTTGAAACCCAGTGCTGTGAAACAACCAGCAGAGCATTCATCCTGCAAAGCGCTCTGCAACATATACTGGCTCTGCAGGAGAGCATGGCAGAACAATACAGAATGTTCTGCACAAGGAATCATATCAGCTTGTTTGTAGTCTGTAGTGATGGAGACATAAAGGATCTGAATCTTTTAATTTATAATTAATACAATTTTTTTTTATTTTTTTCACACATTTCAGAGAAATAAATTGTGTCAAATTGTGTTGTCTCTATTATGGAAGGGTATAGGGAAAGCTAATATACTGTAGATGTATGGCCCTGTACAAAAATTGTAGGCAGATGTGGAAAAAAAGCTGTAAAGTGAGAATACTATAAAAAAATAGAATTGTTAATAGTTTATTTTTATTAAGTACACAAGTGCAAAGTAAATGAACAAATGAGAAGTCTAAATAAAATCAATAATGGGGGTTACTCTTTGTCTTTAAAACAGCATTAATTCTTCTAGGTACCCTTACACACAGTCAGGTGTTTTAAAGGATTATAGTCGGCAGTATGAGTAACCAATTTTACCAAACAGGTGATAATTGTCACGGCGCAAACTGGGGAAAGGTCCAGCGGTCCAACTTAACAGGGGTAACACCACGACAAAAAAGGGGTACACGGGAGACACTTTTACAATGGTGGTACCTAGCACTAGGGAGAGGGAAAATGGACACCTGATCCACTTACCTGCAACTGTACCCAGCACTCCCAGCCAGTCCCTATACAGGTTCTTCACCTGTCGTCGAACAAGAACCTAAAGCACTGAGTGATCCTACAATAGTCCTGGCTAGTGAGTGGACAGGTAAGGAATGCTAGTCCCACTGCTGCAATGAAACAACACACCAGGGAAGAAAGACAGACAGGGGGAAACAAAATGATATACTGCTACAGTCAGAACCAAGACTGCAGCCACCACAGCAACTTCAACAGAGGGTTATAGCAGCTCCTTCCACCTCATGGCCAAGCATCCAATTGGCAAAGAATAACCAGCACCTATTACAGGAAGCAGAGGGTATATAAGGGGACTGGGAGTGGTCTCAAACCAGAAACACCTGACCAGGATTCCAAAGCTGTTGGACAGCAAACACTGACATTAACCCAACGACTGCCAAAGGAAAGGAAATTCATTTAATATTGAGAGTCTAGCATGGGAATGACTCTCAAGTCCTTAATCTGTCACTAGTCTCATAATGCAGCGAGAAAGGCGTGACAATAATGATCATTATTTGTCTATGCAGGTTTAAACACAGCCATTAACTGAAACAGAAACAGCTGGGAGGCTGAAAACTGGGTGAGGAACAGACAAACTCTGCTACAAAGGTGAGGTTATAGAAGATAGTTTCACATCACAGGTCACACACCATGGCAAGACTGAGCACAGCACAAGTAGTTATACCATATATTATTGATCTCGAGGGAAATTCTAGACTGCATCAGCAAGGTGACAGATCTCATGTGGCATTGATCAGATTCTGTCTAAATCCCCTCTTTTGTCACCGTTTATCTTATTTCACCAATTCACCACTATATTGTGTGTCTTATATACATACACTTTACATATTGATAATTTATATGTATCACCATTAATCCCTAATTGTATTATTATTAATAACGCAATCCCTTAGTATTTAATATAACTTATCCCTACACATTTACTGCGTTGTCCATATCCATAGGTGTCACCTTATGTTATAATCATATCTTCCTAGCAGTGATTATCCTAATAGTGGCCAAAGTTGTATATTTTTTCCTCTTTAATAATTTTACCCTAACAAATGCTTTTGATTCAATATTACCTCTTTCCTAATCTATCCTATTGTAATAATCTACCCCATTGTGTTTTGTGGATTAGCTCCCTTTATATCACTCCAGCGTCAGATGCTTGTAATCTGTAAGACTATTGTGTTGGCTTTTTTTTTTTTTTTTTTTTTTTTTACTGTTATCATGTGGTTGTTTCCCTTATGACATTTCTCATGGGTTCTTGCCTGACAGTCAGGAAAAACTTCATGTGCATGTGACTCATTTCTGTGTGATGTGTCATGTCACGTGGATGGCAGTGGCCCCCCGATTTGTGACGTCCATGCATGAGTTATTAATAGCCAGACTCCCATTGGTCAGCATATCTTTTTTTAAACTCCTAAATTTAATGTCAATACCAAAACCCTGATGAAGGCTTGATGAAACGCGCGTCGGGTCCGGCAGCACACACATATCTCCACATCCACCACACAAAGGTAATTCACTCTGCTCAAATTGCAGTCATGGTTGCACTTCATAATTTGCTTTTTTGCACAATCTAAACTCTGCTTCATCCCTTTGCATCCGTATTGTTGATTATTTCTGCATATCTAAAAATGACCTCATTTTCTATGCATTAATGGACCTACGTGTTTACATCTATTCCTCAAGCATTATCACTAACGGACTACCTGTCTATATACAATCTGTTTGTATACCATACCCAATCCTTCTGCTAAGCACTTTAATGCTAATTAAGCATATTTTACTTACATTATAATTTGTGTATTTTATTATTTAAGATTTTAAATCTTATTTTTAATACCTTAAGATATTATGGCGGTGTGTTTTCTAGCGATTTCAAAGCACAATGGGGTTACAAGATGTGCTGTTCAAGCTCTTTTGAAAAAGTGCAAAAAGATGGGATAAAGTTAAAGATCGCAGATGCAGTGCTTGATTTCCTTCAAAATTGGAAGATGTCCAGCAGTGTCATCAGTTCAGAACTGGCAGTAACCAGTGAGACTCAGCTATGCCCATCTACTTTTCGGAAAAGTATGGCCGGAAGGTGTCTTCATGGTAGAAATGCAGCCTACAAGTCATACCTCCGACATGGAAGTCTAAGGGGATGCAGAATGAAGAGACACATGCAGCAATGCTAAACTATGTGTCTGCAAGTAAACGTCACCATCTGCTGACCAAGGTTGGTAAGACTCAGGAAAGGCGACGAGAAGGACAACAGCTGGAACCGAAGGGTGAAGTATATGTTCCCTAGGAACAGATAAGAGGAGACACTAGACCACGTGATTGTTATGGCACACTTACTTAATATAAAAGGCTTGGCCCGGCGAAGAAGGGGGTTAGTTAGCACCAGAACCTGTGTTACAGGAAGGTCATGTGAGCCGCGAAAAGGGCTTACAGCCACCACTGCGAAAGAAGATCGTAGAGCGTCCAGATCCTAGAGAAGATCCCAGTGATACCAGATCCCGGAAAAGACTTCCAGTAATACCAGATCCCACAGAAGACCATTTGATACCAGATCCCAGAGAAGACACTCGTGATACCAGATCCCCCAGAAGATCCTCATGATACCAGATCCCTGAGAAGACCCTTAGTGAACTGGGCCGTTGCTTCCTCTAAAGATGTATGGTATTAGGTGGAAGACTGAGGCCTGTGCTTCGTGGAATGAAGGTAGTTGATGTATTGAGTGTGAGAAGCAACCCATCAATTTGGACCTGCGGCCTAGTGTGTAGTGCAGTTGTAGAACCCAGGGAGAACTTGGGAATGTCACAGTAGAGGCCGTTACCCGGTTCCTTGCCCTGGGCCCTTTTTGTAATGGGGATATTTATAGGGGAGAATAAGATAATGTTCACATGTGACGCCACTTGCGGTGTTGCAGCTATATGTAGGGAGCCGCCGCTGCAGAATGTCTCTACTGGGGCTGGTGGTATTGGTAGCTAGGATGGTGGACCCTCTGCAAGTAGGGTTTTGCCCCAGAGGGTGTATGGTGCAGTGGGTCTCAGAAGAAGGTAATCCACATAGGTGTTTAGTTCAACTGGTTTACCCACTGCTGGTAGATGTTGGGTGATTGCCCGAGGCCGGCTGGTTTCGCCTCCAGGTCCCCTTCATCCCAGTGCCAGTTTGGTTCTCTGGTACCTTCTTTCCCTGCACCTGTCTCTGGTAAGTGGGTCCCCGTGGTATAGAACAACTGTGGGTCTCCGTTCTCTGGTTTGTCCACTTTTGTCCGCCTGACGGTAACGTGAACCCTGTGGGGTTGGAGTCTCTCGTCCTGTCCCCAGTTGTCCATTTGCTACTGAGTCTTCGGATTCTTTAGGGTCAGCAAGGTCCTTGATGGTCCCCTTGCTGTGCAAGTATTAACAGGTCAGCTTGGAGCTCTTTCCTGTCCTAGGGTCCTGTACCCCGTCGGTGCGTAGTTCCTGGGAGTACTCCACTGGCAACCACTTCTCCTGGGTACCAGGTCACCATCAACCCGAGTCAGGCCGTCACTTCACTTCCACCTTCACTCTCCTACAACTCACACTTTCTGCCTACTCTCCACAGTCTGCCCCTCCCACCTAGTCAACTACTGGACTGGATTGGCTCCACCTCTAGGAGGCCATCCATTGGTCCCACCCTAGCTGGGTACCATTGTGTGGGGGATTTGTTGGGGAAAACTGGAATTACCTGGGTTTTTGGTGTTGCTAGCACTGGGGTTCTGGGTCCCTAAAGGAGTAGGCCCTGCATCCTTGTGGGGATGCAGAACCTTGTAGCACCCTGATGGTCTCAGGGGCGCTACACAGTCAACCTCCATTAGGTTCTGTGTGCTGTTCCCTGTTATTTGGGTAGTTGACGATGATGTAGAGAGTAGACGCTGATATTTCTTAATGTGGAGAATTAGGAATAATATATTGTGGATAGTGTCCGTTATTTAGGGATAGGAACAGATTAGTAATGAGTAAATAATATTGTGTACATATCCTGTACAATTGCACTGTTATATTCCGTATTGTAACATAATCGCCTTATTTCCGCCAACTGTACCGCTTACTGATTTTGTGCTTAAGACACCTGCCCTTTAACTGTGTTAAGTAAATGAATTGTTGTTGGTTCAACCACTGCTTCCCCATTGCCTGCTCTGCTTCATCTTCGCACCTATTTACAGAAGCAAGGCCAAGCAACTCAACTATCCATTGCACCTAGAAACTGAGTGCAGAAAAATGGAGCAGGTGCTCCCGACTAATGTATTGAAATATGAAATATTTGCCCGTAAGAGAAGGAAATTTGTTCACTGAAGGACTGGAGAGCAGTAGAATAATGAGTGACTGAAGGCAACAGTTAAGGCCCGTTTCACACATCAGTTTTTTGCTATCAGTTACAATCCGTTTTCTCAACGGATCCGTCACCGATTGTGGCTAAACTGACGCGAAGGATCCATTTTTCGATGGATACGACTAGCTGGCGGCTAAATAATAATTGGAGTATGCTCAGTTAATAAAAACTGCGGACGTCGTCTCCGTCCGACGGACAAACATTCTTCAATGGATCCGTTGAACAACGGATGAAACGTGAGGCCATCCGTCGCAATCCATCGTAATACAAGTCAATGAGAAAAAAACGGATCCAGCGGCATCAGTCGCTAGATCCGGGTTTTTTTTTCAAAATTCGATGGATTGTGACTAATGGCAAAAAACTGATGTGTGAAAGGAGCCTAAGGGTGGTTTTACACGCTACGAGATCGCTACAGCGATCTCGTTGGAGTCACGGATTTTGTGACGCACATCCGGCCGCTGTAGCGATCTCGTTGTGTGTGACTCCTAGGAGCGATTCGCTCCTCGTTGACATGGGGGTCCTCTCCCAATTATCGCTGCTGTCGCTTGGACGAAGTTGATCCTCGTCCCTGTGGCAGCACACATCGCTACGTGTGACACCGCAGGAACGAGGAACCTCTCCTTACCTGCCACACGCCAGCAATGAGGAAGGTGGGTGGGATGTTCGTCCCGGTCATCTCCGCCCCTCCGCTTTGATTGGGCGGCCGCTTAAAGACATCACTGTGATGCCGAGCGAACCGCCCCCTTAGAAAGGAGGCGGTTTGCCGGTCACAGCGACGTCGCCGAGCAGGTAAGTATGTGTGACGCTGCCGTAGCGATAATGTTCGCTACGGCAGCGATCTTCACATATCGGCATAATGATAGGGGCGGGTGCTATCACGCTCGACATCGCTAGCATCGGCTAGCGATGTCGCAGTGTGTAAAGCCCGCTTAAGCCTGGTGAAGGGTCCTGCAAGTTTGAAGCTGTGGTTCAGCAAATGGAATTGAGAATTGGTCAGAATAAAGCGGGCTTTACACGCAACGACATCGCTAACGAGATGTCGTTGGGGTCACGGAATTCGTGACGCACATCCGGCCTCATTAGTGATGTTGTTGCGTGTGAAACGTACGAAGACCGCTAATGATCAAAATTACTCACCTAATCGTTGATCGTTGACACATCATTCTAATCCCAAAAATCGCTGCTGTTGCTGGACGCAGGTTGTTCGTCGTTCCTGAGGCAGCACACATCGCTATGTGTGACACCCCGGGAACGACGAACAACACCGTACCTACGTCCTCTGGCAACGAGGTGGGCATCACTTTCTTTCGGCTGCTCTCCGCCCCTCCGCTTCTATTGGGCGGCTGCCGTGTGACGTCGCTGTGACGCCGCACAAACCGCCCCCCATAGAAAGGAGGCGGTTCGCCGGCCACAGCGACGTCGTTAGGAAGGTAAGTACGTGTGACGGGTCCTAGCAATGTTGTGTGCCACGGGCAGCGATTTGCCCGTGACGCACAACCGACGGGGGCGAGTGATGGTGTCTTCAATGATGAGAAATACAGGCAGATACTTATCAATGCAATATCATCAGGGAGGCATCTCCTTGTCTCCAAATTTATTCTGAAGCATGACAATGACCAAACATATAACCAATGTCATTAAAAGGCACCTGTCACGTCCCCAAATACTATTAACATGTAAATATGCAGTTACTCTATAAGTTGATAGCATTCTAAAGCTGCCAGTTGCTGCACTGGAAATTGGCTACCTGGAAGAAATTACATTTCTTTCCTCCCTGCAGCCTCCTCCTTAGGCCCCCTTCACACGTCAGTGATTCTGGTACGTATGTGCATTTTTTTTATACGTACCAGAATCACTGACATACGCAGACACATTATAATCAATGGGTCTGCTCACACATCAGTGATTATTCACTGAACGTGTCTCTGTGCAGCGTACACGCGTGTCCGTGATTCTGCACGGACACAAGTCCATTTTTTTTCTGGCATTACTGATGACCCACGGACTACACTACGCGCTGGACATTTCTCTTCCTTGATTTTTCTATGGCAGCCTAGCCCTCCGTGCGCAGCCTTGGACATACAGCGGATCACAGCACTCGGTGAGCTGAATTTTCTCTTCTGTTTCACGGACTACACCATGGTGTGATCCGTGTGTGATCCGTGAAACACGTACCAGAAAAACACTGACATATTAAATAATAAACATTTTCAACTAACCTTTCCAGCGATTCGCTGTGCAGCCTGCGCTCTCTGCAGCTCCTGCCCGGCTCATGAATATTCATGAAAACAGGAGCAGCTGACCCGGAAGTAGCTGCAGAGAGCGGTGGGCGGACGCTGCAGAGCCGAGGAGTTCAGCACCATGGACAGCAGGAGCGAAGGCAGGTGAGTAATGTCCATTTGCAATTACGGATCACGGATTGCACATGGACAACCCACGTGTGCGTGGGACATGTGCGTGTTTTACACGTCAGTGAAGAACGTCAGTGTTTTTCACTGACGTGTGAAATGGGCCTTACAGTCACATAGGAGTTGCTTCAGTCACCGCTCAGTGAACAGTGCACAGAGGCTATAAGCACACCCCAGCACATTGACTGACAGCCTTCTCTGAACTGATACGCTGCAGAGATGGCTGTCAGTCATTGTGCCAGGGCTTGTTTACAGCCTCTGCACACTGTGCACTAAGCGGTGACTGAAGCCACGTCTCTATGATTGAAAGCTATTTCTTCCTGGCAGTCATGCTTTCAATATGACAGCAGCAAATCTTTAGAACAGCATTAATTGCCTTTGGAGACAATATTGGATCCTGTTAAGTCTGCGATTACATAAAGAGATGGAAAGATTTGCAAAAGCCTTATAAAAAGAAGATCTGTGGTTAGTTCTCTAAGATGTTTGGAACAACCTGTGTAACACGGAGGCTTGCATAAACTTTGCCGACTTTCATGGCGGCATTGGGCTATGTTAACATTGCAGATTCTGACACTCCACCCAAATACTTTCTCTGGTGTCTCTGATCAACACAGGCAGACTCGAGCATTGACCTGCTGTGTGCTCAATCATAGTCAGGCCAGCAAGAGTTAAGGGGGGTGTTACACGTAGCGATATCGCTAGCGATATCGCTGGTGAAAGCTCCCGCCCCCGTCGTTTGTGCGTCACGGGCAAATCGCTGCCCCTGGCGCACAATATTGTTAGGAGCCGTCACACATACTTACCTGCCTAGCGACGTCGCTGTTGCTGGCGAACCGCCTCTTTTCTAAGGGGGCGGTTCGTGCGGCGTCACAGCGACGTCACTAAGCGGCCGCCCAATAGAAGCGGAGGGGCGGAGATGAGCGGCCGTAACATCCCGCCCACCTCCTTCCTTCCTCATTGCCGGCGGCCGCAGGTAAGCTGCAGTTCGTCATTCACGATGTGTCACACGTAGCGATGTGTGCTGCCTCGGGAATGACGAACAACCTGCGTACTCAACAATCAAAGACTTTTTAAAAAGGAACGACGTATCAACGATGGCCGATAAGATAAGTATTTTCCATCGTTAACGGTCGTTCCTTCCTGTCACATGCAACGACGTTGGTAACGATGCCGGATGTGCGTCACGGAATCCGTGACCCCGGCGATATATCGTTAGATCCATCGTTGCATGTAACGCCGCCTTTACCCTCTGCTAGCCTGCTTGTTAGGCTCTTTTCATCACATCTTCTGAGGAAACCAATCGCATCTGCTTCTCTCATATTTAAGCAGGATGAAATCTTCTACCCATGCCAGCTATAGGTTATACTGTGTTGGTCTGTGTGTTGTAGTGTCCCAGACTATCTGGAAAGTGTTGCTTTTTGCCTGGTGAGGTTGTGGAGTTTACCCTTCGTTTTGTTGTTTCCACCCTGCTTTTGTTTTACTCCTCATCTTTATTGTCTTATATCTCTGTGTGACAAAGTTTTAGTTTCCCTGTTTGTGTATTTTTGTGGGCTTAATCTCACTCTTGTCCCGTCCTACCCTGGGGAGGAAGTATCAGATCAGGGCCAGAAAGGAGACTCAGCCTCAGGGATACCCCTAATGGTGGGGATGTCTAAGGCTAGCATAGGGCTCCCTAGCCTGAGGGCAAGCCCTGGTTGCCTGCTATCTCCATAGTCATCATGACAGCGTCCTAGCCAAGATCTTTCAAAAACTGTATGTAAGTGACAAGTCTACCTAAAAGAATTGAGTATGTTCTGCAGGTGAAGGGTCACACCAAATATTGATTTGATACAGCTTGCACTTTGGTTCATTAACTTTGATTTTGTTAATTGATAAAATACATTTTATATATATATATATATATATATATATATATATATATATATATATATATATATATATACACATACATACATGTGACGCCCTGGCGCTGCCAGGTGGTCACACAGCGTAGGCCCCTGCACAACACCTTCCCTCACAGGGTTACACCAACCAAATCCTAGTCACCCCCCCAGGGTAGGAAAGGCACACCAGTGGGCGGGACCAGGAGGATGGAGAACGCCCACCTAGGGGTCTAGAGAACCCGGGGCGGGAAAAGAGTCAGTTGGAGTCGCAGTTGGAGTCGCAGCAGGGAGTTAGAGTGTAGTGAGCAGGAGGAGAAAGTGAGGCTCAAGTTCAGAGTGCAGAGGCGTCGGGGTTGGTGCCCCGGCGTATTGGCTACGTGGCAGACGGTGGTCCGTGTCTGTCAGGAGATGGGAAGATGGCAGCCGGAGGTTCGAGGTGGACCGGGGCAGGGTTGGAGCCCGCCAGTACCGACACCAGAGACCTGACCCGGAAACCGTGCACAGAGGGGGTACTTGGACCCTGAAACCAGGACTGGAACCAACGGCCTAGCTAATTAACTAATTGAGGCCAGGATTATAGGTCCTGTCCCAACCAAAGTCCCAAAAGCAGACAACCACCCACCGAGAGGGATAGGACATCCGCCAGGGCCCAGTAGATCCCACGGGTCAGCGTCAGCGGGCAAGGTTCCCAACAGAAGTATCGGGAGCGGACTCCCGTGTTCCACACCGGGAAGTCCACCACACCAAACACAGTGCAGAGGAAAGTGACACAAACCATCACCCCGGGTGAGGGACCAGAATACACCCGGCCGCGGTGGCCGCCCACCAGCACCTTGGTTAACCATTGGGCTTGTCTGATTAATTTAATCGTGAGTAAACTGAGACTCCCTGCCATCACTGTCCCCAGCACAGAGTCACCGGACCCCGGGGCAACCATCCCTACTCACGGAGGGGTTAACATCCAGCTGCCATCCCATCACCCCCCGGGTGCCCCACAACAGCAGCGGTGGTGCCACACTTCACCACACACCGTGGGTGGCGTCACAGACTGTCCACGGCAAATCCCGTACAAATACGTCTACTTTCATTTGAAGTGTCCGCGCGACCCCCGGGTCCGGTAGAATCCCTCGAGCCACACTGCGGATCCGGATCCGAGCAGCCTGGCTGCTGGCACGGGGGCGGCACACACATTATATATATATATATATATATATATATATATATATATATATATATTAAAGCATTCCTACTTTATCACAGTACAGTACAGTAACATATACTGTATATGATAGCGTGTAGTAGTAGGAGATATAGAAAAGGATATATGTAGTAATAGAACGAGATATAGGGAGGATATATGGAGTAATAGGAGGAGATATAGGGAGGATATATGGAGTAATAGGAGGATATATAGGGAGGATATATGGAGTAATAGGAGGATATATAGGGAGGATATATGGAGTAATAGGAGGAGATATAGGGAGGATATATGGAGTAATAGGAGGAAATATAGGGAGGATATATGGAGTAATAGGAGGAGCTATAGGGAGGATATATGGAGGATATATAGAGTAATAGGAGGAAATATAGGGAGGATATATGGAGTAATAGGAGGAGATATAGGGGAGGATATATGGAATAATAGGAGGAGATATAGGGAGGATATATGGAGTAATAGGAGGAGATATAGGGGATGATATATGGAGTAATAGGAGGAGATATAGGGGAGGATATATGGAGTAATAGGAGGAGATATAGGGAGGATATATGGAGTAATAGGAGGGGATATAGGGAGGATATATGGAGTAATAGGAGGAGATATAGGGGAGGATATATGGAGTAATAGGAGGAGATATAGGGAGGATATATGGAGTAATAGGAGGAGGTATAGGGAGGATATATGGAATAATAGGAGGAGATATCGGGAAGGATTTATGGAGTAATAGGAGGATATATAGGGGGATATATGGAGTAATAGGAGGAGATATAGGGAAGAATATAAGGAGTAATAGCAGACATTTGTGACGACACATGGCATAATAGAAGATACTTGTATCTCGTATTGCAAGAGAATACAAGAAGTAATAAAAAGAGATATAGAAGAAGATATATGGAGTAATAGGAGCAGATATAGGGAGGATATATGGAGTAATAAAAGATATAGAGAGGATATATGGAGTAATAGAAGATATTGGAGTAATAGGAAGAGATATAGGGAGGATATATGTAGTAATAGGAGGAGATATAGGGAGTAATAGGAGGAGATATAGGGAGGATATATGGAGTAATAGGAGGAGATATAGGGAGTAATAGGAGGAGATATAGGGAGGATATATGTAGTAATAGGAGGAGATATAGGGAGGATATATGTAGTAATAGGAGGAGATATAGGGAGGATATAGGGAGTAATAGGAGGATATATAGGGAGGATATATGGAGTAATAGGAGGATATATAGGGAGGATATACGGAGTAATAGGAGGAGATATAGGGAGGATATAGGGAGTAATAGGAGGAGATATAGGGAGGATATATGGAGTAATAGGAGGATATATAGGGAGGATATACGGAGTAATAGGAGGAGATATAGGGGAGGATATATGGAGTAATAGGAGCAGATGTAATAGAGGCTACATGGAGTAGTAGTTGATATATGCAGGATATATGGAGTTGTAGGGGGAGTTACAGGGGGATTGATAGTGTTATATGTGGAATAGAAAGAAGACTTTTACAAGGAGAGAGAATGTCTTGGGATATAAGCATAGGACAGGTGAAGAGGACATATTGAGAGATATATAGGTAGATATATTAGAACATCAGATCTATATAGTATAATACGTGCTGTATATTCTTGTGCTTAGAATATGGGGGTGTTGGAAAGTTTTGGAATATAGCTGTAAAACAGGGGTTATTTACCTTGTTCCCGGAAAATCGTCTACATGCCGTAGTTTCCTTTTCTCAGAGTCTTATGAAATCCCAGAGAGCGGCTGGGAATACTTGGCAGATGTTTATATTTTTCCCAGCATCCCAAGTTCCCTGCGAGGTTTAGTTGAATATTCGAGTACTCCCCTCATGAGCCTCTTCTTATTTATAGTGTTATCAGCCTGTGCTCCTCAGCTCATTGAGTCGCATCAGCCATCTTTGCAGAGGAGGCTTCGAACTGAGACTTCTTGACTTTTACTAAAAGTTTCAGACTTTTTCTTATAAAACTGCTTATCAGCAGGCATGCAAAAAACAGGAAGACATTACCGCTACTTCTCCCTGCATCTCTTCCTCTATTTATCGTCTCATTATAATTATTGATATTTTTGCATTACAAACCATAATACCAGTAACTCAATCCAGGTGTCTATGAAGCAAGTAAGAAGGGTCATCGGAAGCTCAGGTCGTTATTTATTGTTCACTTTTTTGCCACCAGAGGGCGCTTACTGCAGACTGGAACTGTCAATACCTGTGTGCAGTGGGCTCCCCCTAGTGGTGGCTGCTGATGAGCCAGAATTTTATCATTAAAGAGGGGTTTTCACTATTTTTTAACCTCCTTGCCATTTTCACGCCCCTTTCTTGCCATACCTACCCAGCATACCTACTATACCTACCCTGGGTTGCTCTGACACTTGGTATCTCCCAAAATCTGCAGCAGCACAGGCTAGAGAAGTGAGGAGGTGAGCTAAGTGCTGACAAATAGGCTGCAGCAATGCATGATGGACATTGTAGCAACGGAGAACAGTAAGTCTTGGGAGAGGAAGAGATTGATATAAACATCAGAGCTATGGATGCATTTAGTAGCACATTATAGCACGAATGATGAATAAAACATGAAATGAGTTAGGGTAGTAGATAACTTCTTTTAAGATTTATGGTTTCATGAAGGGAAATAGGATTTGGAGGCAACGTTTCAGTGGAATACCCCCTTTCTCATTTTTGATTTGGAGGTTTTGTCTTGAGCTTTGTCCACTATTAACATATGTTATGACATTCATCAGCACAGAATATTCAACCTATTTATATAACTGAATGATGACTTTTTCTGGACAGCCCTGTGGAATATATAAGAAATAGGAATTATGTGGGTATAGCTCAAAAAACAGGAGATTTTTTTCAATTTTGAGCTATTGTTTTTTTCATCCTCCTCTTCCAAGAGCCATTAATTGTGCCAAAATTATACACAACAGGTGAAATAAGTATTGAACACGTCACCAATTTTCTAAGTAGATATATTTCTAAAAGTGTTATTGATACAAATGTCTCACCAGATATCAGTAACAACTGATCCAATTCATACAGGCAAAGAAATCAAACCATGGATATCAATAAATTTAGTGATGTGTAGTAATAGGAAAGGACACAGGGAAAAAAGTTTTAAACACATGAAGACAGAGGTGCAAAAAGCCATGGAAATCTAGCAGTAATTAGAAAAAAATCTTGCCACATAGTGAAAAATAATATCAGCTGGTTTAACTGATGGCCTTTAAAAAAGTGTCCCATTACTAAAGTGCCACACAAGAAACCTCTCATGATGGGTAAAATCAGTGAGCTATCTCAAGACCTTCACAACCCTATTGTTGCAAAAAGTACTGATGGCATTGGTTAAAGAACACTTTTAAATTACTGAAGGTCCCAGTGAGCATTGTTGGTGCCATAACCCAGAAGTAGAAAGAATATAATTTTACTATAAAGCGAACACAACCAGGTACCCCACACAAAATTTCAGACAGAGAAGTGAAAAGAATTATCAGAAGAGTTGACCAAGAGCCAAAGATCAACTGGGGAGAGCTACAGAAAGACCTGGAATCAGCAGGTACAATTGTTTCAAAGAAAACAATAAGTAATGTGTGCCGCCCCCCGTGCCAGCAGCCGGGCTGCTCGGATCCGGATCTGCAGTGTGGCTCGAGGGATTCTACCGGACCCGGGGGTTGCGTGGACACTTCAAATAAAAGGGGACGTATTTGTGCGGGATTTGCCGTAAACTGTTTGTGACGCCACCCACGGTGTGTGGTGAAGTGTGTCACCACCGCTGCTCTCGCTCCCGGGGGCGATAGGATGGTAGCTGGATGTTAACCCCTCCGTGGGTAGGGATGAATGCCCCAGGGCCCAATGTTTCTATGCCAGGGATGGTTACTGCAGTGGCCGATGCGCCCGGTCGGACCGGGGTATGTTAGGTTACTCACGGTTGAATAAATCACACAAGTCCAGTGGTAAACCAAGGTGCTGGTGGCCGGCCGCTGCGGTCGGGTCTATCTGGTCCCACACCCGGGCGGATGATCCATTTCACTTTCATCTGCACTCAGTGTGTGGTGTGTTGGATTTCCCGGTGTGAAACACGGGAGTCCGCTCCCGGTCCTTTTTGTTGGGAGCCGTCCTATTACTCCATATATCCCCCCTATATCTCCTCCTATTACTCCATATATCCTCCCTATATCTCCTCCTATTACTCCATATATCCTCCCTATATCTCCTCCTATTACTCCATATATCCTCCCAATATCCCCTCCTATTACTCCATATATCCTCCCTATATCTCCTCCTATTACTCCATATATCTCCCCTATATCTCCTCCTATTACTCCATATATCCTCCCTATATCTCCTCCTATTACTCCATATATCCTCCCAATATCCCCTCCTATTACTCCATATATCCTCCCCTATATCTCCTCCTATTACTCCATATATCTCCCCTATATCTCCTCCTATTACTCCATATATCCTCCCTATATCTCCTCCTATTACTCCAAATATCCTCCCTATATCTCCTCCTATTACTCCATATATCCTCCCTATATCTCCTCCTATTGCTCCATATATCCTTCCCTATATCTCCTCCTATTACTCCATATATCCTCCCTATATTTCCTCCTATTACTCCATATATCCTTCCTATATCCCCTCCTGTTACTCCATATATCCTCCCTATATCTCCTCCTATTACTCCATATATCCTCCCTATATCCCCTCCTATTACTCCATATATCCTCCCTATATCTCCTCCTATTACTCCATATATCCTTCCCTATATCTCCTCCTATTACTCCATATATCCTCCCTATATCTCCTCCTATTACTCCATATATCCTTCCTATATCCCCTCCTGTTACTCCATATATCCTCCCTATATCTCCTCCTATTACTCCATATATCCTTCCTATATCCCCTCCTGTTACTCCATATATCCTCCCTATATCTCCTTCTATTACTACATATATCCTTTTCTATATATCCTATTACTACACGCTATCATATACAGTATATGGTACTGTACTGTACTGTGATAAAGTAGGAATTCTTTAATATATATATAAGTGCCGCCCCCGTACCAGCAGCCGGGCTGCTCGGATCCGGATCCGCAGTGTGGCTCGAGGGATTCTACCGGACCCAGGGGTCGCGTGGACACTTCAAATGAAAGGGGACGTATTTGTACGGGATTTGCCGTAGACAGTCTGTGACGCCACCCACGGTGTGTGGTGAACTGTGGCACCACCACTGCTGTTGTCGGGCACCCGGGGGGGCGATGGGATGGCAGCTGGGTGTTAACCCCTCCGTGGGTAGGGATGGTTGCCCCGGGGCCCGGTGACTCTGTGCTGGGGATGGTGATGGCAGGGGCCGGCGCGCCTGGTCGGACCAGGGAGTCTCAGTTTACTCACGATTAAATGAATCAGACAAGTCAAATGGATAACCAAGGTGCTGGTGGCCGGCCGCCGCGGCCGGGTGTAATCTGGTCCCTCACCCGGGGAGATGGTCTGTGTCACTTTCCTCTGCACTGTGTTTTGGTGTGGTAGACTTCCCGGTGTGGAACACGGGAGTCCGCTCCCGGTACTTCTGTTGGGAACCTTGCCCGCTGACGCTGACCCTTGGGATCTACCAGGTCCTGGCGGATGCCCTATCCCTCTCGGTGGGTGGTTGTCTGCTTTTGGGACTTTGGTTGGGACAGGACCTATAATCCTGCCTTCAATTGGTTAATTAGCTAGGGAGTTGGTTCTGGTCCTGGCTTCAGGGTCCAAGTACCCCCTCTGTGCATGGTTTCCCGGTCGGTTCTCCGGTGTCGGTACCGGCAGGCTCCAACCCTGTCCTGGTCCACCTCGGATCTCCGGCTGCCGTCTTACCGTCTCCTGCTAGATACGGACCACCAACTGCCACCTAGCCAATACGGCGTGGCTCCAACCCCGACACCTTTCCTTTCTGACTCCGCACTTCACTGGAGCTACACTTCAACTCAAACTAAACTGACTGTTTTCCCGCCCCGGGTTCTCTAGACCCCTAGGTGGGCGTTTCTCATCCACCTGGTCCGGCCCACTGGTATGTCTGTCCTACCCTAAGGGGGGGTGGCTAGGGTTTCAGGTCGGCTGTATGTAACCCTGTGTGGGAAGGTGTTGTGCGGGGGCCTTACTGTGTGACTACCTGGTTTTGCCACGGCGCCACAAATGCATTCCCCCTCAATGGCCTGTATACACGCTCCTGTATGCACGCTCACCACGCAGAACTCCATTGCCACGCAGAAACCATATTCAGGAGCGGTTAATGTTTGCTCAGCAACATTTAGACAAGCCTGTGAAATACTGGGACAAAATATTCTTTTCAGACCAAAACTGAACTCTTTGGATGTCATAAAACACCATGTTTGGAGGTCAAAAGGCAAATACACCAACAGTGAAGTTTGGAAGTGGGAACAACATTGTGTTCAGCTGTTTTTCACTATACGACACTGGCAAACTTCATATTGTTGAAGGACGAATGGACAAATGTACTGTGACATTCGTGACAAAAATCTGCTGCAGTCTACCAGGATGATGAAGATGAAATGAAGGTGGACATTACATCAAGACAATGATCACTTATATATTCAGCAGATGCCTGAGACTGGAGGTTGTAGACTCAAATCCGGGACTGTCCTGATGTGTATCCAGGACGGTTGGCACCTATGGATTTTTGTTCATTCATTCATTCATTCATTCATTCATTCATTCATACCTGTAGCAGCCAGAACTTTTTTTATTTTTACATAATACTGTTGCGTCCGGGTGGTGGAAACACTGGACCGTACACCGGATTCCCCTGGTGAGGCAGCCAGGCCGGTCACCCCGCCAGAGGGCCTTGATGCACGGCAGCCGAAGCACTACTAGTAGCAAGACAGTCCGTATAGAGAGCTGGAAAGTAGATGTCCCTCGGAACACAGAGTTCTAGACAGTAGTCCGGGTGACGGGGCTCAGGGTCCGAGGCCGGGTTGTAAGGTCAGGCGGAATCCGGAACCAGCTGAGCGAGATGGCAGGTCACCAAACGGAGCCAGGGACCGGAGACTGGCGGAACTGAAGAGGTGGTGGAACATCAGCCGACAGTCACCGTCAGGAGTATTGCAGCAGACGAGGTCAGGACCGGCTGGCGTGGCAGGACAGGCTCTGCGAGACAGACAGGGGTTAATACTGCACAAAGCAATACAGGGACCTGAACTCCTAGCTTACTAAACACGTAGAACAGGCCCCTGCCCACCAGGAAAGAGAATCCTCTTATACCCTGTACCTGTCTATGCAATATCCTGTTTCTAGACGCTGGCCCTTTAAGAGAGGGTCAATGACCGCGCGCGCTCCCTAATGCGCATGCGTGAGGCCCGTGTGCCAGAAGCCAGAGCAGGAAGTGGTGCAGAAGAAGCAGGAGTGCCCGGCAGTGTGTCCTGCGTTGCAGAGGGGCGCCGGGAGCGGGGAGCAGGACGCATGGAGGGCGCACGCGAGAGAGAGGAAGCAAGGACCGGAGCGGTGAGCAGGGGGCGCCGTCGGAGACCGGAGAGCAGGGCACGGGAACCGGGGAGCGGGCCACGGGGACCAGAGAGCGTGACAGTACCCCCTCCCCCACGCCACCCTCCCCGCAACCGGGACAGGAAGGCACGTATCAGAGGAGTGCCAACATTCTCCCGGGGCTCCCAGGACCTATCCTCGGGGCCATAACCCGCCCAGTCCACCAGGAAGAATTGTCGACCTCGCACGGTCTTCATGGCCACGATATCCCTTACCGCATAGATGTCATCGTCAGCGATGGGAGGAGGAGCAGTACTGGCACCAGCGGAGAAGGGACCAAGGACAACTGGCTTGAGCAAGGAGACATGGAAGGAGTTGGGTATCCGCATCGTGGCCGGGAGCTGCAGCTTGTAGGAGACTGCATTGATCTTGCTGATAACTTTAAACGGCCCGATGTAACGAGGACCCAACTTGTACGATGGTAGCTTCAATCGGACATATTTGGAGGCAAGCCAGACCAGATCACCTGGAGAGAAACACAGAGGATCCAGGCGCCTCTTGTCCGCGTGTCTCTTCATCTGCAGGGAAGCGCGCTCAAGGGAAGTCTTGACAGAGTTTCATATAGCTGAGAAGTCCCGGACTAGAGCATCAGCAGCAGGGACATCTGAAGCTGAGGATACTGGTAACGGGACGGAAGGCTGAAGTCCGTAAACGACATGGAAGGGAGAGCTGGAGGTGGACTCGCTGATGTGATGGTTATGGGAGAATTCAGCCCAAGGAAGGAGCGTGGACCAATCGTCGTGATGGATGTTGACGTAGTGGCGCAGGAAGGAGGTCAGGATCTGATTGACTCGTTCCACTTGGCCATTCGACTGAGGGTGGTAGGCCGAAGAAAAGTCCAGAGATACTCCCAGATGTTTGCAGAGGGCCCTCCAAAAGCGCGAGGTAAACTGAGTTCCTCTGTCAGACACAATGTGTGCGGGAAAGCCATGCAATCGGAATATGTGTTGTATGAAGGCGTCAGCGAGCTCCTGGGCAGAGGGCAGTCCGACCATGAGAACGAAGTGAGCCATCTTTGAGAAACGGTCTACCACAACCCATATGACCGTGTGTCCAGAGGACAAGGGCAAGTCCGTAATAAAGTCCATTGCAATGTGTTGCCACGGAACAGTGGGAATGGGCAGAGGCAGAAGACGACCGTATGGCAGGTGCTTGGGCGTCTTGTTCCGGGCACAGGATGGGCAGGCTGAGACAAAGGATGCAACGTCTTTGCGGAGGGACGGCCGCTAATAGTGACGGACAATCGTACTCCAAGTCTTCTTCTGACCAGCATGCCCGGCGATTTTTGAGGCATGACCCCAGTGTAAGACTCTTTGTTTGTCGGTATCCGAGACATAGGTCTTCCCAGGGGGTATCTGAGCCAGAGTAACAGGGGCCACTGGAATAACTTTACTGGGACAGATGATGGGCTGGAACGTCTCCTCCTCCTGCTCCACGGGCACGAAGGACCTGGACAAGGCGTCTGCCCGCACGTTCTTATCCGCAGGCCGAAAATGGAGTTGGAAATCGAACCGAGCAAAAAACAAGGACCAGCGGGCTTGTCGCAGGTTCAGTCTTTGGGCTGACTGTAGGTACTCCAGGTTCTTGTGGTCCGTGTAGATGATCACGGGGTATACCGCTCCCTCCAGGAGGTAGCGCCATTCCTCCAAGGCCAGCTTGATAGCCAGTAGCTCTCGATCACCGATGGTGTAGTTGCGTTCGGGTGCCGAGAAGCTCTTGGAGAAGAATCCGCAAGTAACCATCCTCCCGGTGGAGGATTTTTGCATTAGCACTGCCCTGGCCCCTGAGGAGGAGGCATCCAGTTCCAGGGTGAACTGTCGGTTCAATTCAGGACAATGGAGAACCGGGAAAGAGGCAAACGCCCGTTTCAGAGAGCGGAACGCGGTGTCGGCCGCAGGTGGCCAGTCCTTAGGATTAGCCCCCTTCTTGGTCAAGGCAGAGAGGGGCGCAGTCAGGGCAGAGAAGTGCGGGATGAATTGACGGTAATAGTTAGCAAAGCCGAGGAAGCATTGGATAGCCTTCAGTCCGGAAGGAGGGGGCCAGTTGAGGATGGAAGAGACTTTCTCTGGGTCCATCTGCAGGCCAGTGTCCGAGATTACGTAACCCAGAAAGGGAAGAGACGACTGTTCAAACACGCACTTCTCGTAGTTGGCGTACAGACGATTTTCTCTAAGCCTTTGTAGTACCAGCTGCACGTTCTCTCTGTGGGTCTGTAGGTCCAGAGAGAAGACCAAGATGTCGTCCAAATATACGACGACACAGACGTAGAGGAGGTCCCTGAACACGTCGTTCACTAGTTCTTGGAAGACTGCCGGAGCATTACACAGACCAAAGGGCATTACACCATACTCGTAGTGCCCATCCCGAGTGTTGAATGCGGTCTTCCATTCGTCTCCAGAGCGAATGCGAACCAGGTTATAGGCACCACGGAGATCCAACTTGGTGAATACACGAGCTCCTCGGAGTCGATCGAATAGTTCGGGGATGAGCGACAGAGGGTATTTATTTTTCACGGTGATCTGATTTAATCCCCGGTAGTCAATGCAGGGGCGCAGGTCACCTTCTTTCTTCTTGACGAAGAACAACCATGCTCCGGCAGGGGACGAAGATCTCCAAATGAACCCCTTTGCCAGGCTCTCGGTGATATAGGCAGACATGGCCCGTGTTTCAGCAGGGGACAAGGGGTATATCCTTCCTCTAGGAGGTGTAGTTCCCGGCAGTAGGTCGATGGCACAGTCGTAGGGACGATGAGGTGGCAGTACCTCTGACTCCTTTTTATCAAAAACGTCCACGAAGGACCAGTAGGCAGAAGGTAGTCCTGGTAGAGACTCTGGAACCGGAGGTCGTCAGATGGGCTGTCTGGATTTCAGGCATCTCTCGTGACACGAGGGGCCCCATTGGGTAATTTCACCTGTACACCAGCTGACCGACGGCTCGTGTGCCCGTAACCATGGGAGTCCCAGCAGGATCTGATGAGACATGCGCGTGAGGACGTAGAAGGTGACTTTCTCGGTGTGCAGGGCACCGATCCGTAATTCCACAGGTTTGGTGATCAACGAGACGGTGTCAGAGAGGGGTCTCCCATCTACAGAGGCAATCACCAGGGGTTTCTCTAGTGGGAGAACAGGCACCTGGTACTTGTCCACCGTAGCCTGCTGGATGAAGTTGCCTGCTGCTCCGGAATCAAGATACGCCTCTGCCGTGAACCGGGTCTCTTCCGTAGTTACTTGAACAGTCCATGTAACGGAGTCTGAGAGAGTCCCAGCACCTAGGGTGGCCTCTCCTACCAAGCCTAGGCTTTGGAGTTTCCCGGCTTCTCGGGACAGGAGCGTAACAGGTGTGTGCCATATCCGTAGTAGAAGCAGAGACCCTTTGCTAGTCGTTCTGCTCGGCGTTGCTTGGACTGCCTTAGGCGGTCGATCTGCATGGGCTCGTGGGGAGAAACGCCAGATGACGCCGACTGGGGAACGGTGGACTTCAGTGGTGGGGAGGAGTGTCGCATCGGACGCCTCTCACGGGACACCTCTTTGGATCGTTCCTGAAAGCGAAGATCCACTCGGGTCGCTAGAGCGATCAGGGCATCCAGGGTGGAAGGAACGTCACAGCCAGCCAGCTCATCCTTAATACGAACCGAGAGTCCTTCCCAGAAGGCGGCGGTTAGGGCATCATTGTTCCACCCTAATTCTGAGGTAAGGTGTGGAAGCGGATGGCATACTGGCCCACCGTCAAAGTCCCCTGACGTAGCCTGAGGAGCGATGAGGCGGACGCGGAGGCACGTCCGGGTTCGTCAAAGGTAGTACGAAAAGCCTGCAGGAATTCCTGGATGTTGGTGGTTACCGGATCCTCCTTCTCCCACAGGGGTTTCATCCAGGCCAGTGCCTCTCCCTCTAGATGGGACATCACGAATGCCACCTTGGCTTGGTCAGAGGCAAAAAGGTGCGGCAGCAGCTTGAATTGGAGAGAGCACTGATTTAAGAATCCCCTGCAGGTCTTGGGATCTCCGGCGTACAAGGGTGGTGAGGCTAAACGGAGTTTGGAGGTATCCGAGGAAGCTGCCACGGGAGCTGCGGACGTGGACTGAGTCACCAGAGACGTGGCAGTCGCTTGCAGCGTATTCAGGCGGGTGTCCACGGAGGTCATGAAGGCCAGCATACGGGATTGGGTCTCACGTTGTCGTCCGAGTTCCTGCTGCAATCCAGCCAGCTGGGATGCTAGTGCTTCGGCGGGATCCATGGCCTGTTCTAGCTGTTGCGTCCGGGTGATGGAAACACTGGACCGTACACCGGATTCCCCTGGTGAGGCAGCCAGGCCTGTCACCCCGCCAGAGGGCCTTGATGCACGGCAGCCGAAGCACTACTAATAGCAAGACAGTCCGTATAGAGAGCTGGAAAGTAGATGTCCCTCGGAACACAGAGTTCTAGACAGTAGTCCGGGTGACGGGGCTCAGGGTCCGAGGCCGGGTTGTAAGGTCAGGCGGAATCCGGAACCAGCTGAGCGAGATGGCAGGTCACCAAACGGAGCCAGGGACCAGAGACTGGCGGAACTGAAGAGGTGGTGGAACATCAGCCGACAGTCACCGTCAGGAGTATTGCAGCAGACGAGGTCAGGACCGGCTGGCGTGGCAGGACAGGCTCTGCGAGACAGACAGGGGTTAATACTGGACAAAGCAATACAGGGACCTGAACTCCTAGCTTACTAAACACGTAGAACAGGCCCCGCCCACCAGGAAAGAGAATCCTCTTATACCCTGTTCCTGTCTATGCAATATCCTGTTTCTAGACGCTGGCCCTTTAAGAGAGGGTCAATGACCGCGCGCACGCCCTAATGCGCATGCGCGAGGCCCGTGTGCCAGAAGCCAGAGCAGGAAGCGGTGCAGAAGAAGCAGGAGTGCCCGGCAGTGTGTCCTGCGTCGCAGAGGGGCGCCGGGAGCAGGACACATGAGGGTGTCAGCACACCGCGCTCACCCCTTCTGCTCGGGTCCGGCAGCTGCTCAGTGGTGGCTCGAGCGGTGGGCCGGATCCCGGGGTTTCTCGAGCGACACTCCTCGCCCGTGAGTGAAAGGGGGTTGTTGGGTGTGGGGATTGTTATAGTTCGTGACGCCACCCACGGTTGTGGTTATTTCACCACCGCTGCTCAATATGGGGATCCCGGGGATGGTGATGCGGAGCAGCCAGTTGTTGTGTTGCCCCTCCGTGGGTAGGGGCTGGTGATCCCGGGGCCCGGTGATGAGATGTAAAGTGTAGGGCCTGGAGGGCGCAGGGACGCGGGGGCAGCGCTGTGCCTTGCGGCACTATGGTACTCACTCAGCCTGACACACGGACACAGTTTGTACGGTAAACCAACGGCTGGTAGGACGGTCCCACAGACGGCTGCACCTGCACTCCCGGTAGGTGACGGTGATGTCCCTCTTCCTTGCACCTGTGTTGACTGATGGTAGCGGTGGATTCCCTCCGGTTACCCGCTCCCCGACTGCAATCTGGGCCGGAGGAGCTTTACACTTTGCCCGCAGGCGCTGGCCCTGAGAAACTGGTGCCGTGGCGGTGGCGGTGTCTCTCCAATACGGGTTGGGCTGTTGCCTTCAATCGGGACTTGGTTGTTGGGGGATCTGCGTCCCCGTCACTGACGGATTTGGCAAATATGGCGACTCCTAGCCTTGCCGGGGTCCGAGAGGCCCCTGCCCTGGTGCTGACTGTCCTTCGGAACACTGCTCCAGACCACCGGGCACACAGCCAATGGGGTCCTTCCAGGAACTTCCAAACGGTCCCCCTCCAGACAGTCACCGCCGTTGCTGACCTTGCTGTTCTGGCCCTCACAAAGCTGGACCCTTCAGGCTGTCTTTCTCTTCTGTCACTTTACTTGCTTTTCCTCCTTTACACTTCTCTACTTTCACTACTTTCACTTCGCTGTTTACTTTCTCACTTAGCTCCTCACTCCTGCTCCTCCCTGAGCTGTCTCCTGAGCTCCTCCCTGAGCTGTCTCCTGAGCTCATCTCCCTGGTTTCTTCCTGCCTCCAGAGTTGTGAGCTCCTCGGTGGGCGGAGCCAACCGCCTGGCCCACCCCCTGGTGTGCATCATCAAACTCCTGGAGGAAGGCAACAAGGATTTGTGGTTAGCTGTGATGTGCCTACCTGGAGTGTGGGGTGTGGTGGTGTGTGACCTGTGTCCCCTGGCTTGCCCAGGGCGACACACAGGCGAGAGAGAGGAAGCAGGGACCGGAGCGGTGAGCAGGGGACGCCGTCGGGGATCGGAGAGCGGGGCACGGGAACTGGGGAGCGGGCCACGGGGACCAGAGAGCGTGACAAATACACATGTTGCATAGACATAGAATCCCCTAGAGAAAAAAAAGCACCAAAACTGCACAGTTCAGCAGTGAAGTCAGGAGTTGTCGTGAAATCACATTTGCTTTGCTTGGACAGTTAAACACTGCTCAAAAAAATCAGCAGCAAAAAACCCCCACAGCATTTACGCTACATGTGAACACGACCCAAAAGTCCAAGCAAAGTGGATGTGATTTCATGAAAACTCTGCCTTTAGTGTTTTTAAAGATGTTGCCGAACTGTGCGGCTTTGTGTGTTGTGTGTTTTCGTTTTCTCTATAACCTTCTATATGGAGCCGGGAAAAAAAAAAGTGCTGCTGTCGCGGGCGGGGAGGAGGGTGTCAACACACTACGCTCACCCCTTCTGCTCGGGTCCGGCGGCTGCTGCTCAGTGGTGGCTCAAGCGGTGGGCCGGATCCCGGGGGTTTCTCGAGCGGCACTGCTCGCCCGAGAGTGAAAGGGGGTTGTTGGGTGTGGGAATTGTTTATTGTCCGTGACGCCACCCACGGTTGTGGTGATTTCACCACAGCTGCTCTATACGGGGATCCCGGGGATGGTGATGCGGAGCAGCCAGGTGTTGTGTTGCCCCTCCGTGGGTAGGGGTTGGTGATCCCGGGGCCCGGTGATGGTGAGGGAGGTGCAGGGCCTGGTGGGCGCAGGGACGCGGGGGCAGCGCTGTGCCTTGCGGCACTGTGATACTCACTCAGCCTGAGACGTTGACACAGTTTTTACGGTAAACCACACGGCTGGAAAGACGGTTCCCACGGACGGCTGCACTTGCTCTCCCAGTAGGTGACGGTGATGTCCCTCTTCCTTGCACCTTTGTTTACTTGTTGGTAGCGATGGGTCCCCACCGGTAACCCGCTCCCCGGCTTCAAGCTGGACCGGAGGAGCTCTACTCTTTGCCCGCAGGCGCTGGCCCTGAGAAACTGGTGCCTTGGCGGTGGCGGTGTCTCTCCTACTCTGGTTGGGCTGTTGCCTTCAATCGGGACTTGGTTGTTGGGGGATCTACGTCCCCTTCACTGACGGATTTGGCAAATTATGGCGACTCCTAGCCTTGCCGGGGTCCGAGAGGCCCCTGCCCTGGTGCTGACTGTCCTTCGGAACACTGCTCCAGACCGCCGGGCCACTACCCGTCCGCGGTCCTTCCAGGAACTTCCAAACGGTCCCCCTCCAGACAGTCACCGCCGTTGCTGACCTTGCTGACCTGTCCTGCACACAGCTGGACTACTTCAGGCTTTCTCTCTGTCACCACTCTTGCTTTCCTCCTTTACCACTTTACTTCACTTCTCTAGCTTAACTTCTTGTTTTCTCTTTCCACTTTCTTAGCTCATCTTAGCTGTTTACTCCTTCACTCCCCTAACTGTTCTGCCTGGTTTCTCCCGCCTCCAGAGCTGTGTCCTCCTCGGTGGGCGGAGCCAACCGCCTGGCCCACCCCCTGGTGTGAATCATCAGCCTCTGGAGGAAGGCAACAAGGATTTTTGGTTAGCTTTGGTGTTCCTAACTGGGATGTAGGGTGTGGTGGTGTGTGACCTGTGTCCCCTGGCTTGCCCAGGGCGACACACTGCTGCTTTTTAAATGTAGAATCAAAGCTTTTCTGTACTATTAAGCATTAGAAACGCCTCAGTTCCATTTTTATCACACTTTTTCAAGCACTTTAAAAAAGTAAGTATTCTAATTGTTTTCATTATTTTTATACTTTAATTTTCTCTCCAGAATACAGTACAATCATCTGTCTATGGGGCCATAGCCTGCACTGCACACGCAAGTACCGTAAAATCTCCTATATTTGTCAGTGCAGCCTGTGGCTTATAACTGTTGCTACTGTGACGCCCTGGGCAAGCCAGGGGTCACAGGTCATGACACCACCACACACCCCACATTCCCTGCAGGCACACCAAGGTCAGAACACAAATCCTTGTTGCCCTCCTCCAGGGGCTGATGTCCACACCAGGGGGTGGGCCAGGCGGTTGGCTCCGCCCACCGAGGAGTTCACAGTCCTGGAGGCGGGAAAACCGGGCAGATGTGTTGGAGAGTTGAAGGAAGTGAGAGGAGTTGAAGTGAAGGAGAAAGTGACAGCAACAGAGCCTGAAGTTGGTCCGGGTGTGTGCCCCGGACTGAGACAGCAAAGTTGGCAGACGGCGGTGACCGTCTGCAGGAGTGGCCTATTGGAGTCTACCGTAAGGACCGTGGACGGGTGGTGGCCCGGTGGTACCGGACCGGTACACAAAGAGAAGCCAGCACCATTGGCAGGGGCCTTTTGGATCCCGGCAAGGCTTGGAGTCGCCGTACAATTTGCCAAATCCATCAGTGAAGGGGACCTCCGGGTCTCCCAACAGCCAAAGTCCCGATTGAAGGCAACCGTCCAACCAGATTGGAGAGACACCACCACCGCCAAGGCACCAGTTTCTCAGGGCCAGCGCCTGCGGGCAAAAGAGGGGCTCCTCCGGCTCATATCCAAGCTGGGGAGCGAGTTACCGGTGGGAACCCATCGCTACCAACAACCGTATCTAGGTGCAGGGAAGAGACAGTCACCGCTAACCTGCAGGGAACATCAACACCGCAGCCATCCGAGGGACCCGTCCAACCAGCTGTTTGTTTACCGTGAACTGTGTCATCATCCTTGGGCTGAGTGAGTACCTCCGTGCCGTGCGTCACAGCGCTGCCCCTGCGTCCCTGCACCTCCACAGGCCCCATAACCCGACTGTCAACCATCCTAACTCCCCATCATCGGGCCCCGGGACCACCAACCCCCCTACCCACGGAGGGGAGAGCCAACATCTAGCTGCTCCATACCACCACTCCCGGGATCCCCATACAGAGCAGCGGTGGTGTCCACTCAATCACCACAGCCGTGGGTGGCGTCACGGACAATAAGTCCCCAAAATCCAAATCCCCTTTTCACTCACGGGCGAGGAGCGCCGCTCGAGTCCCCGGGATCCGGCCCATCGCTCGAGCCCCCGGGATCCGGCCCATCGCTCGAGCCACCGAGCAGCAGCGGCCGCGGCAGCAGCGGCAGCCGGACCCGAGCAGTGGGAGAGCGCGGCGTCCCCTCCTCCGCCCGCGACAACTTGGCGTCACGAACAGGATCTTACCGCTCTGCCGTCTGGTAGAGGTGCGCCTTGTTACCGCCGGAGGTGTCCGGCCAGAAAATTTCGGAAGCCGCCATCTTTGGCGCGAAAAGTTCCCGCTCGAGCGTCTTCTCGAGTAGTGGAGGTGCGAAGGCCAAAACCCCGCCCCGATAGAGGAGGAGCCGGAAAAAAGCTAAGGGGGACGAAATGGCGACTGGACGCATGTAGCCGCGGCTATAAAAGCAGGGACGCCAGGACTCTGCAGCCATCTTGTTCCTGGGAGAGGCCGCCAGCAACATGTGGATGCCGTCTCGAAGCACCGTAGCCCCCGCGCCGGGAACCACAGCGTGGCTGGAGATCCGGACCGCGCAGCTCTACCAGAGGCTGCAGGTCAAGATGCAACTCCTCATGGAGGAGTGGGAGACCGACATGGCAGACGTCATAGCGACCGTGTGGAGACGCGAGGAGGAAGCTACGGAAGGGAGGGTGAGTGACCCACGCCCCGATGCCCTCGAAGGGCCGGTCATCGCGGCTGCGGGACCCGGTCTAAACCCTCTCACCCTGCTGCCTCCCTCGCCACCCATCCCGGAAGCCGTGACCCCGCCACTAGGCCCGCTGCCACTGCAACCGGTAGCGATACCCAGCATGCCCGCCCCGGCGGGCCGACCTGCAGCCGGAGCCGGTAGCCGCCTGGAGGTGCTGCCATGGAAAGTCCCGAAGCCCGAACCGGAGGCGTCCCCCGAGAAGTCCCCCGAGCCGGAGCCGATAGCCCGCTCCGTGCCGAAGGCCCAGCAGAGGAAAGCCCCTGCGCCCATCCCCCACACCTCGGCTGAGGTTGCGCCGGGTTGCCGCTGCAAGGCGGCGTCCAAGGCCAAGACACCGCGGGACCTGCCGCCCAGATCCCTAACAGTGGGCAGCGTCCAAAATGTCTCGCGGGGCCCGACCCGTGCGCCGGAGCTCGCAGCAGCGCCGTACTGGGACAGGGAGCCGGTACCGTTGGGCCTGGAAATCGAGGAGAGGGAAAGGAAGAAGGCGGAGTTGGTGGCCCGTGCAATCCGGGAAAAGGGGAATCTCCATCAGGCAACTTTCCGTGTCCGGGGCCCGTTGTATGAAGGGCAGGTGAGGCGGTTTGATGTCCGCCGGGGCTATGGATTCATTTACGAACCGGGCCTGGAGGCCGAAGTGTTCATAGCCCGGCGGGATGTGAATGCCCATCTCCCGGAGGAGCACCCAGGTCGTAACCTGATGCTGGGTGACTTGGTGCAGTATACCCGGCACTGTGGGGAGAGGGGGTGGTTTGCGCTAGATGCAAAGCTGAGGGGCAGCCAGGAGGCCCGTATGAGCGCCGCACCCCTTCCCCAAGGTGATGCCGAGGAATCTGAGTAGGGCAGCGGAGCACCGTTGTCACAGTCCCCGTTGGGACCAGCACTGTGTTTGTTTGAAAAGTTTAAAAGTTATGAGAAAATGAAAATGAATGATTACCGAGCAGTAACCTGATTGTCTACAACCGTGATTTGCACCCAGCCGTTGCCGGCACCGTTGTCCCCGTGGGGACCGCTCAAAGTTGCGTAAGGGACTCCTTACGGACAAGCCCGTGAACTTGCAGGGCAACCACAAACGTTAGTGGCTTGTAAATAAAATGTTTTGTTACCGCTGCCACCGCACCGCCTCCGGAGAGGCAGATTGGAGGGCGGGCCTGCAGTGGAGCAGGCTGGGGCCCAGCCACCACAGGAACCGGTGGCTATCCTCTGGAGGGGAAGGACAGATCCCGCTCGGGTAACTTGGTGCAGGACTGGGGTCAAGGGGTGCTGCCTGTTTCTTAGGGGCAGCATCAGGGCCAGGTTACTTGGGTGGGAGAGAGCGGCAGCAGCAACCGTTTGAAATGTTGTTGTAACGTTTAAGAAAAGTGCCTCCTGTTGTGGGATGAAGTTATTTTGCTTGTATGTCTTGTTTTTATCTTTTCAGAAAAAAAAAAAAAGGGAAAATAAAACCGGCGTTGGACGGGCAGCCCGAGGACGGTCTGCGTTTTGCTAAGGGGGAATGTGACGCCCTGGGCAAGCCAGGGGTCACAGGTCATGACACCACCACACACCCCACATTCCCTGCAGGCACACCAAGGTCAGAACACAAATCCTTGTTGCCCTCCTCCAGGGGCTGATGTCCACACCAGGGGGTGGGCCAGGCGGTTGGCTCCGCCCACCAAGGAGTTCACAGTCCTGGAGGCGGGAAAACCGGGCAGATGTGTTGGAGAGTTGAAGGAAGTGAGAGGAGTTGAAGTGAAGGAGAAAGTGACAGCAACAGAGCCTGAAGTTGGTCCGGGTGTGTGCCCCGGACTGAGACAGCAAGGTTGGCAGACGGCGGTGACCGTCTGCAGGAGTGGCCTATTGGAGTCTACTGTAAGGACCGTGGACGGGTGGTGGCCCGGCGGTACCGGACCGGTACACAAAGAGAAGCCAGCACCATTGGCAGGGGCCTTTCGGATCCCGGCAAGGCTTGGAGTCGCCGTACAATTTGCCAAATCTGTCAGTGAAGGGGACCTCCGGGTCTTCCAACAGCCAAAGTCCCGATTGAAGGCAACCGTCCAACCAGATTGGAGAGACACCGCCACCGCCAAGGCACCAGTTTCTCAGGGCCAGCGCCTGCGGGCAAAAGAGGGGCTCCTCCGGCTCATATCCAAGCTGGGGAGCGGGTTACCGGTGGGAACCTATCGCTACCAACAACCGTATCTAGGTGCAGGGAAGAGACAGTCACCGCTAACCTGCAGGGAACATGAACACCGCAGCCATCCGAGGGACCCGTCCAACCAGCCGTTTGTTTACCGTGAACTGTGTCATCATCCTTGGGCTGAGTGAGTACCTCCGTGCCGTGCGGCACAGCGCTGCCCCTGCATCCCTGCACCTCCACAGGCCCCATAACCCGCCTGTCAACCATCCTAACTCCCCATCATCGGGCCCCGGGACCACCAACCCCCCTACCCACGGAGGGGAGAGCCAACATCTAGCTGCTCCATACCACCACTCCCGGGATCCCCATACAGAGCAGCGGTGGTGTCCACTCAATCACCACAGCCGTGGGTGGCGTCACGGACAATAAGTCCCCAAAATCCAAATCCCCTTTTCACTCACGGGCGAGGAGCGCCGCTCGAGTCCCCGGGATCCGGCCCATCGCTCGAGCCACCGAGCAGCAGCGGCCGCGGCAGCAGCGGCAGCCGGACCCGAGCAGTGGGAGAGCGCGGCGTCCCCTCCTCCGCCCGCGACAACTTTCCTCCGCCCGCGACACTACTGCCTACAATGAGGCAGGGTGGCAGTTCTAATCCTGGCGAGTTCCGATCGCAGAAAAGAGAAGAATTGTTTAATTAATGGTTACACTTCTGTTTTGGATCCACTGCGCGTCATGCTTTACAGGCAGCATGGACTCCTGAAATTGGCTGTATTACGCTGGTTTCACATCAGTGTTTTTCTGACGCACTGCTGGGCACGGCACAAATGCAATACAGTTCAATACAGTTCACAAGCATCTCGGCAACCTCCAGTCACATGTGGTCATGTGACCGGAGAATGGGATAGCTTGTGACCAGATTTTGCCGCGATGCCTGTGAACTGTATTGAACTGTACTGCATTTGTGCCTGACCCAGCAGTGCATCGGAAAAACACTGATGTGAAACCAAGCTTACTTGGGTCTTTTAATGGTTTGGAGGACTCTCACCTGTGCCCTGGTATTGATTGACTGATGGAGACTCACCTTGTTTGAGGTCTGAGGGACTAAGCTGGACTTTATTAGTTACTCTGCATCGTGGTGCCTGTCTGTAACCTGCTCCGTGTCTTGCACCTTCTATTCCATGGCTGTCTGACTGTCGTGGCGCTCCAGTGAGTCTTCTGCCTGTTACCTGTCTGCCAGCGGGTTTCCAGCCATCTCTGCTACCAGCCTGCTAGTGGTCTACAACCATCTCTGCTACCAGCCTGCCAGCTGTCTACAGCCATCTCTGCTACCAGCCTGCCAGCGGTCTACAGCCATCTCTGCTACCAGCCTGCCAGCGGTCTACAGCCATCTCTGCTACCAGCCTGCCAGCGGTCTACAGCCATCTCTGCTACCAGCCTGCCAGCAATCTACAGTCATCTCTGCTACCAGCCTGTCAGCGGTCTACAGCAATCTCTGCTATCAGCCTGCCAGCGGTCTACAGCCATCTCTGCTGCCAGCCTGCCAGTGGTCTACAGCCATGTCTGCTACAAGCCTGCCAGTGGTCTACAGCCATGTCTGCTACAAGCCTGCCAGTGGTCTACAGCCATCTCTGCTGCCAGCCTGCCAGCGGTCTACAGCCATCTCTGCTATTAGTGTAGTACCCCTGAGACTGGTCGCTACAGGGTATATCATTATATCCTCCCCGGGCAGGAGATGTTAATCTGGTAAGTTTACACACACCTCACACCACCATACAGCAGGGAGAAGCAGTCACTAGGAAAGGGTTAACAATGTTTCTACACACACAGTTCCTGGCAGACGCCAGGTGGCCTCCACTAATTAGGTCAAGAGTGGTTGCCATAGCACCTTGCAAACGTGGGGGCATGAGCAGTTAGGAGCAGAGAGCATTGCAGTTTCACTTTTAGCCAGACAGAACAAGCTTGGACACGAGGAGAGCAGATGCACGGTGTGTAGCTCCCTGAAGGGAGGCTGTCAGGCCTTTAGGGAGGCAGAACAGAGCTGTCTGGAGGTAACACCGAACAGACAGCACAACCAAGCTGGGGCCAGTAACACCTAGAAAGACAGGACCCGGCACTTGTAATCGTGGACTGAAAGGGGAGCAGTCGCCAGAGAACAGGACTGAGCACAGGAGAGGTACAGAGCCCCAGTTCGGGTGGCCGCTGCGCAGCAGCAGAGAGGGAGCCTGGAGAGATGGGACAGAGGTCAGACCCACGAGAGGCCCAGGACCGAGCCAGGACTGGGGGACAGTACAGAGTTGTGCATGGAGGAGAAAGGCCACAGATTACCAAACCAGATCCAGCCTATGACCTGCTCGGGAAGCGACCGGAGTCTCTGATGGCGAGGACCAGCACCCGGGGTGCGATACCACCTGAGCCAGTAAATAAAGTGACTGGAACCCGCACCTGGTGACTGTGAGTAACTGCCGCCATCTCTACTACCAGTCTGCCAGCGGTCTACAGCCATCTCTGCTACCAGCCTGCAAGCGGTCTCCAGTCATCCTGTGGCCACCTGTCACTAACTCTTCCTCCAGCTAGCCTGTGGTCTCCAATCATCTTACCACCAGTCTGCCAACGGTCATATGTCTGTCTGTTATCTTGCTACGTCCATCAGCATTCTGGTTACCTGTTAACCATCGGCTTCCAGCTACCCGTTAGATTCGCCTATACCTGCCGCTTCGTCTCAAGTTTTCTGCCCGTTGTGTTCTGCCATTCTGTTCCAGTCCATTATTAGTTTATTATTTACTGAACTCTTTATTAAATTGTTAGTGTTTTTTTGTTACACCTGTGTTCTGTTTGACCCCTTGACTGTTGTGCCGGCGCTCACGGATCCACCCCAGATCAGCTGGCTTAGTGAATCCACCGGCATCGCGTGGGCTTGTTCCCACGTAATATTAATCAAAGTAATGCAGAGCAAAGATGTTGGTCCCACCCACAAGGAGGACCTACGAAGCGACGAAGATGGCAGGGGAGAACACGTTGCACAAAGGGAGTGGAAGTCGAGAAACAGTCCGGACCTCCGGGCAACACCCTCAAATTGGAAAAGGCCTGCTGGATTTAAGACGGTCGGGAGCTATGGTTAAATATTGATGAATCCGCCAGTGATGTTATGCTACAGGCCTACAGAAAGTTGGAAGTTACAACATCTGTCCCAGTACAGTGGCATGTAAAAGTTTGGGCACCCCTTGTCAAAATGACTGTTATTTTGAACAGTTTAGCAAGTTGAAGATTAAATGATCTCTAAAAGGCATAAAGTTAAAGATGACACATTTCCTTTGTATTTTAGGCAAAATATATATGCATTTATATTTTCATCTTTTACATTTTAAAGTTACAATAAGAAAAAAAAGGGGCAATACAAAAGTTTGGACATCCATGGAGATTTGTGTGCTCAAATAACTTTGACCAAGGTTTCGGGCCTTAGCTACCCTGTTAGGGTTATGGCTTTTTCACTAGCATCGTGTGCCAAAAAAACAGCAGCCGTGGGTTCTTCTAAGCAGCTGCCTAGCACTCTGAAATGGAAAAAAATGGTGGAGGCCTACAGAGCAGGAGAAGGCTGTAAGAAGATAGCAAAGAGTGTTCAAGTTGCCCTTTCCTCAGTTTGAAATGTAATTAAGAAATTGCAGTTAAGAGTAACAGTGGAGGTCAAAATAAGGTCTGGAAGACAAAGCTAAATTTCTATGATAGCTGCTCATAGGATTCCTAGAGGCAAACAGAGCCCCTGCTTGACTGCAGAAGACCTTCAGGAAGACTGAGCAGACTCTGGAGTTGTGGTACATTGTTCTACTGTTCCGAGAGATCTACACCATTATGGCCTTCATGGAGGAGTCATCAGAAGAAAACCTCTCCTGCGTCCGCACCATAAAATTCAGTGTCAGAAGTATGCAAAAAAAAAAATCTAAAAAGCCTGATGCATTTTGGAAACAAGTCCTGTGGACTGATGTGGTTAAAATAGAACTCTTGGCCACAATGATCAAAGGTATGTGTGGAGAAAAAAGGGCACATAACTTATGGAAAACAATATCTCGCCAACCATTAAGTATGAAGACATTGAAGATCAGCTCACCCAATTCAATGGGCTTTGGACAGACTTTTGCAGAGAAGAAAGAAAGGGGAAGTGATGTGAACCACCGTGATGCAGACAGTGGAAGATTATCCTAAATGTTTCAGTGAAAAGATGCCTTATTCAAGGTGAAACGCTGAAATGTGTAAGATTTATTCTCTACTGTCTGCATCATGGTGGTTCATATCTAGTTCCATGTTTTTTATGAATTTTCAATAAAGAGGGTTTTTTTTAATCTACTCAGCTGTGACTTCCATGGATGCTGGAGACTTCCCCTTTCTTTCAACCATTAAGCATGGGTGTGGATCAGTCATGCTTTGGGGTTGTCTTGCAGTCAATAGCACGGGGAATACTTCATAAGTAGAGGGAGGAAAGGATTCAATGAAATGTTCAACTATCTGTAAAATAGCTGAAGTTGAAAAAAGGATGGTTTCTACAAATGGATAATGACCCTAAACATCCACAATACATGGCCTCAAAAAAGTGCAAGCTTAAGGTTTTACAATGGCCATCACAGTCCCCTGATTGGAACATCATTGAAAATCTGTTTGACCAAGGGTGCCCAAACTTCTACATACCACTGTAAGTAAATAGGTGAATATAAAATTGATGGCTGCATTAAGGCGGGCATTGCACGCTGCGACATCGGTAACAATGTGTTACCGATGCTGCAGAGATAGTCCCACCCCCGTCGCACGTGCAAGATCTAGTGAAAGCTGCCGTAGCGATTATTATTGCTACGGCAGCTTTACATGCACATACCTGCCGTGCGACGTCCCTCTGGCCGGCGACCCGCCTCCTTCCTAAGGGGGCAGGTCGTGCGGCGTCACAGCGACGTCACACGGCAGGCGGCCAATTGAAGTGGAGGGGCGGAGATGAGCAGGATGTAAACATCCCGCCCCACCTCCGTCCTTCTCATTGCAGCCGGCGGCAGGTAAGGTGAGGTTCCTCGCTCCAGCGGCTTCATACACAGCGATGTGTGCTGCCGCAGGAGCGAGGAACAACATCGCACCTGTCGCTGCACCGGCATTATGGAAATGTCGGAGGCTGCAGCGATGATACGATAACAACGCTTTTGCGCTCGTTCATCGTATCAAAATGGTTTTAACACGTTGCGATATCGACTGCGACGCCGGATGTGCGTCACTTTCGATTTGACCCCATCGACATCGCACGTGCAATGTCGCAACGTGCAAAGCCGCCCTTAGTCCTCCAGATCAGAATCCACTCTCCACTTTAGGAACAGAGGGGGTTCCTGAGCCCATTTTAATTATATACATTTAAAGAAGCAAGAAACCCAACTTCCTACATTGCATCCTTCACAGATCTGTATACATGTTGAGTCAGACTACACATGTTCTGAAGGATATATACAATTTATGTGGTGTGCCGGCAGTGAAAGTTGTACATTTTGCCAGTGTTTACAAATGGCGGCAAACAATGGTGGTACATATTGTTTTCTAGATGGTGAGAGACGTTTTCTGCAAACAGATTAACTATAGAAGTATCATTTCCTGTGGTTGAGTGAAGATCTCCGCTGATACTTATACCGGGACCGTAAGTCCACCACAGCAACAAAGTATTATATACAGTCGTATGTGTGTTTATGTGTTTGGATCCTGTGTATATACTCACATATCATAATGATACATTTTAAAGCCACAGTATATATTTATCTAATATATTGTATAAGCCAAAGTATGTGCCCCATCCATGTTACACTACAGGACCATCTCTGATGTACTACTGTGGCGCCCCTGAGTATATCAGGGTGCCATAGGGATCTGTATCCTTTAACCCAGGGTGCACGGCCTACCCCCATGGTTCCAGGTTCCTAGAGACCGGTGTCACTACCATCAGCACCACAAATCCCAATCAACACCTCACATCATGACCTGTTAGACACACCAGTGGGTTGGTCAAGCTGGAATAGGGCCACCCACCTAATCGTCGGGCAGACTGGTGGGAAGGAGGAAGAGAGCAGAGTAGTGAGAGCCCTCAAAGAGTGAGGAGCTGGCGTAGTAGCTGCCGGGGAGCTAGACCGAAGTTGAGTGGCAGACGGTGGTCCGGGACCAGAGGAGTCGGGGACCAGTGGCAGTGCCCATTAGAAAAGGGTGCGACGGACATAGTCTAGGAGGACTGTCGGCATCAGAAACCCAAAAGAACTGACTGGTACCGAGCACGACGGGTACAGGACCCTAGGTCAGGAACCGATTCAACGTCCTGATAATTAACCTGGGATGGAGAGTATCTTCACGAACTTCCCTACGAGTTCAGAGATTAAAGGCGACAGCACACCGCGAGGGATAGGGTTTTCCAGTAAAGCAAGCCCACTGAAATCCCAAGTACCAGCCATCAAGAGCACAGCTACACTACACATAGTGAGCGGGGCCCCAACAGCTTCAAGCCAAGGGGCCACAACAGACAACTAAATTATGCACAGACGTGGGCTCCGGATTACCAAGTGACACCGGTGGGAGCGGATACCTGGACGGCCTCCCTACAGTGACAGTGAGGCACAGAGACTTTGGTTTACCTTCAGTGTGTCTACTTTATAATCCTCATCCAGCACCACGACTACCCACAGTGAGTACCCTGGTCCCCTGCACCCTGCGCTCCCCAAATATCCACCAAAACCCCAGAGGCCGGGGCCTTCCCTACCTGCGAAGGAACTGAAATCTTGCTGCTCTACACCATCTGCCCCGGTACTCCTTCCAGCAGCGGCGGTATTCCTATTACCGCAACCCGCAGGTGGCGTCATGAACTTCTCCCCTGTAAATAATCTCCTTTCAAGGATCGGAGTGTTTGCCGAGCCCGGGTCCGGACCCCTAGAGCCACGACCACCCCAGATCCGAGCATCCCGGTCTGCGCCGGGGCGGCACACCTACTCTAAATCCATAGCAGATAATATTGGGTCAAATACAATGGGAAGTATTCCTATAAGATTTTGGAGTCATCTGTGGATGTTTTTGAACTCACCTTCCATGTGTGTATGGACTTTATGCACTGTGCACATTCATAGGGAACAAAAAAGGGTCTTCCCCAAACTGGTCCACAACAGTGGAAGCTACAATTGTCCACAATGTCTTGTACTAAAGGATTAAGATTTCCCTTGGACAAGGTATTGGATCCTGATGCCCTGACACGCTGGTCATGGCTGGGCGTGTGGACTTATGTAGTGTGGGCAGTATGACCATGCAGCTGCATGTTGCCACTTTTTTGCTTGGCCAGGACCAGATATCGACTCATTCTAACAAGGAGATCACCAGTTCCATTCAAACAGCAAAACTTTATTTAATAGTTCTTCATTAACTACTTTATACACAAGATAGCAGGCACATAACTACCAGCATGGATCAGTAGTACAGAGCATCTGTAACCACACTCCCGGTACTACCTGGGTTATTCTTGTTGTTTCCACTCAACCCAGTCTAACATCAAAGTCCAGTCTAAGAAAGCTATTCTTTCCTCCCAAGGTTGCATGCCTGATTCTCCTGCTATGGGCAGAGTCAAGCTTCAGGCTCTCAGACATCTTAAATCAGCTTATCACACAAATGAGCCCATCTTGGCCCATTACCTTTGAGCTGTAAGTTACTTGTCACTTTCCTGCTAAAGTACCGTCATTCAGATCCTTCTGTCTGAAGCCACTACATTGGAAAGTCGGTTCATAGTCTCAGTGTTGTCTAGTGCTCTGTATCTCAGTCAGTCCTTCAGAATCACGCTATCTCAAGTCTGGTCTCCGTTCTCGCTCTCTTGCCACAGGTCACCCACTGCATGTGGCCTTGATGACATTCAGATCATAGGTCCGCTTTTATCACACATAGGGTCCTAGCTAACTTCTAAAAGGAAACAATCTCTCGCCTTATCAGCTAACTCCTCCCACTGTCGGCTAGTCCCAACACAACTATTTTTTAAGAAAAATATAAAATTCAATTATTGCATGCTAAATGTGTGATGCCTTGGCAAAACCAGGTAGTCACAAATGAGTGAGCTGTGGAGCAGCCAAAGTGCACCTGCAGAGAGGAGGAGCAGGCCACTGAGCGATGGGGCCCACGGCAGTATGAGAGGCCGGTCGTGGGCGGCGCCGAGGGCATCCGAGTGTGTCTGGCTCCTGAGCAGGAGGCGGAGCACGAAACCCGTGCCCCGAAACGACTGTTTAAGGACTGCACCCTTGTTGAACGTCCTCCTGTTCCATGAGGAGGCCATCTGGACCCCCAGGTGGAGGGTGACAGGACAGTTTCATAACGTTTAAAAGTGATGTGCCTCCCCTTTAGGGGGATGAAATGTTTTTTTCATGTAACCTTCTTTTTTGCTTTTCAGAAGCAGTTAAAAATAAAAAAATAAAAGTCGGTGGCCGGACAGCCCGCGGACGGGCTGTGTTTTACCAAGGGGGAGTGTGGCGCCCTGGCAAAACCAGGTAGTCACAAAAGAGTTGATCCTCCTTGTTATCACCTTATCCCACATTGGTACAATCCAACAGACACCCCCCCTAGAACAGTAGGGATGCCCACTCAGGGGATATGAAGTGTCTGGGGAGAAAACAAGCAGTAGGAGTTGAAGAGCAGAGCAGACAGGGGTTGGAGCTCCTGGGCTGCTGTGGAAGCGTGCAGTGTGAGACAAGTTCTGGGAGCTGAAGTGAGGAGTAAGCTCAGGGAACTGAAGTGAAAGTGAGCTCCAGGACCACTGGAACAAGTTGCTGTAGGAAGGAACCCGAAGTGGACCAGGGCAGGGTAGTGACCCGCTGGTATTGTGAGCGGGAATCCGGACTAGTGCAGGTAAGTGGACTTCCCCCATTCCAAGCAGAGGAGTTAAAGTGACTTTCAACTGTGTGCAGGAGAGAGGGCTCTGCTCCATTGTACCATGTGTGGGATCCGAGTGTGACGCCCTGGCAAAACCAGGTAGTCACAGATAGGCCCCCGCATAACACCCTTCCCTCACTTAGGAAACACAGAGCCGACCTGAAACCCTAGTCACCCCCCTTAGGGAAAAATAGATACACCAGTGGGCGTAACCAGGCGGTTGGACACGCCCACCCAGGGGTCTAGACAGCCCGGGGTGGGAAAACAAGCCGTTCTAGTGAGAGACGTTTGGAGCTCGAGTGGAGAGGAGTGTGGGCTGGAGCTAAGTGTGGCTCCAGCAGGGGAAGTTCAAGTTGAACGGTGCCAGGGTAGGAGCCCTGGTGCCTTTGGCTGGGTGGCAGACGGTGGTCTCCATCAGCAGGAGGCGGGGAGAAGGCTCGGCATAACCAAGGTGGACCGGGGCAGTGTTGTAGCCCGCTGGTACCGACACGGGGAACCGACCCGGAAACCGGAGCACAAAGGGGAGTACTTGGACCCTGAAGCAAGGACCGGAAACCAGCGGCCTGGTTAATTAACCGTTTGAGGCCAGGATTATAGGTCCTGTCCCACCCAAAGTCCCTCATAGAAGACAACAGCCCACCAAAAGGGATAGGAGGTCACCGCCAGGGCCCATAGATCCCACGAGCCAGCGTCTGTGGGCACGGCTCCTTAGGCCACATCCAGCCGGGAGCGGACTCCTGAGTTCCAGACTAGCAAGTCCAACTTACATAAAGTCAGTGCAGAGGAAAAGGATAGAGACCACCAGCTCGGGTGGGGGATCCGAATGCAACCGGCCCGGCGCCAGCCACCAGCACCTTGGTTTACCAAAGACTCGTGTGATTCATTGACTGTGAGTAATCAAGCACCCCCTTGCCGTCTCTATACCCTGCACAAAGACACTTGGTTTCGGGGCAACCATCCCTACCCACGGAGGGGTTAACATCTAGCTGCCACAACATCTCCCCCGGGTGCCCCACAACAGCAGCGGTGGTGTCCCTCTTCACCACACACCGTGGGTGGCGTCACGAACTTAACACGTCCTAGCCCGTACATCTACGTCTCCCCCTTTTTATTCGGCGTGTCCGCGAGACCCCCGGGTCCGGAGACCCTCCAGTCATTACCCCAGAAGGCCCGGATCCGAGCAGCGCTGGCTGCTGGCACGGGGGCGGCACACGAGCACCACCCACCCAAGGGCCACGGACACCGGCAATTTCTGGTTTACTTCATGGACTTGTGTGAAGTTACTGCGTCATCCTCAGAGTGAGTACACCAGTCCCCTCCTGTCCAATTCTGCGGACGGCGTTCCGCTGTGCTATCCCTGCCACCACCACAACTCCCAACTGGACCCCGGGACAACACCTCCCCTATCCGTGGAGGGGATACCATCTTGCTGCCCCACACCATCGGTCCCGGGCACTGTCCCCAGATGCCACCATCTCATCACCGCAATCCACGGGTGGCGTCACAATTTCCCTTGTAAATAAACCCAGTTTTCACTCGTGGGCGACAGACGGCTGTGCGAGCCCCGGATCCGGCTGCCACTCGAGCCACAGCCACCGCCCGGATCCGAGTGCCTCGAGCGGTCCCCCAGTTGTGATCTGTCCCCCGCCCACGACAATTGGAAGTGGTATTTAAAAGACCAAAATAAAAGAGTTAAAATGTCAAAGCCTGCACATACAGTGCTGGCCAAAAGTATTGGCACCCCTGCAATTCTGTCAGATAATACTCAGTTTCTTCTTGAAAATGATTGCAATCACAAATTCTTTGGTATTATTATCTTCATTTATTTTGCTTGCAATGAAAAAACACAAAAGAGAAGGAAACAAAAATCAAATCATTGATCATTTCACACAAAACTCCAAAAATGGGCCAGACAAAAGTATTGGCACCCTTAGCCTAATACTTGGTTGCACAACCTTTAGCCAAAATAACCGCGAACAACCGCTTCCGGTAACCATCAATGAGTTTCTTACAATGCTCTGCTGGAATTTTAGACCATTCTTCTTTGGCAAACTGCTCCAGGTCCCTGAGATTTGAAGGGGGCCTTCTCCAAACTGCCATTGTGAGATCTCTTCACAGGTGTTCTATGGGATTCAGGTCTGGACTCATTGCTGGCCACTTTAGTAGTTTCCAGTGCTTTCTCTCAAACCATTTTCTAGTGCTTTTTTGAAGTGTGTTTTGGGTCATTGTCCTGCTGGAAGACCCATGACCTCTGAGGGAGACCCAGCTTTCTCACACTGGGACCTACATTATGCTGCAAAATTTGTTGCTAGTCTTCAGACTTCGTAATGACATGCACACGGTCAAGCAGTCCAGTGCCAGAGGCAGCAAAGCAACCCCAAAACATCAGGGAACCTCCGCCATGTTTGACTGTAGGGACCGTGTTCTTTTCTTTGAATGCCTCTTTTTTTTTCCTGTAAACTCTATGTTGATGGCTTTTCCCAAAAAGCTCTACTTTTGTCTCATCTGACCAGAGAACATTCTTCCAAAACGTTTTAGGCTTACTCAGGTAAGTTTTGGCAAACTCCAGCCTGGCTTTTTTATGTCTCGGGGTAAGAAGTAGGGTCTTCCTGGGTATCCCACCATACAGTCCCCTTTTCATTCAGACGCCGACGGATAGTACGGGTTGACACTGTTGTACCCTCGGACTGCAGGGCAGCTTGAACTTGTTTGGATGTTAGTCGAGGTTCTTTATCCACCATCCGCACAATCTTGCGTTGAAATCTCTCGTCAATTTTTCTTTTCCTTCCACATCTAGGGAGGTTAGCCACAGTGCAATGGGCTTTAAATTTCTTGATGACACTGCGCACCGTAGACACAGGAACTTTCAGGTCTTTAGAGATGGACTTGTAGCCTTGAGATTGCTCATGCTTCATCACAATTTGGATTCTCAAGTCCTCAGACAGTTCTTTGGTCTTCTTTCTTTTCTCCATGCTCAATGTGGTGCACACAAGGACACAGGACAGAGGTTGAGTCAACTTTAATCCATGTCAACTGCTGCAAGTGTGATTTAGTTATTGCCAACACCTGTTAGGTGCCACAGGTAAGTTACAGGGGCTGTTAATTACACAAATTAGAGAAGCATCACATGATTTTTCAAACAGTGCCAATAATGTTATCCCTTTTTTATGTTTGGTGTGGAATTATATCCAATTTGGCTTTATGACAATTTTTTTAATTTTTTTTCATTGAAGACAAATTAAATGAAGATAAAAAATACCAAAGAATTTGTGATTGCAATCATTTTCAAGAAGAAACTGAGTATTATCTGACAGAATTGCAGGGGTGAAAAATACTTTTGGCCAGCACTGTATATTAAAAGTTAATATTCAGAAAAGATTTTACAAATTGCATTTAGCCCAGACTAAAAATGATTAGTGTCTTCATACATACAGCTTGAAGAGTATCAAAGTGATATAAACCAGTATTCCTAATTGTGAATGGAGCCCTAGCCGGTGGCTAGCATCCACTAACAATCAATAATATTTCCACTGTGGTACCAGAACAAATTCAAATAATTAGTGGGTCAGATTCTAAGGGGGGCTTTACACGTTGCGACATCGCTTCCGAAATATCATCAGGGTCACGTCGTTAGTGATATCCGGAGACGGTAACGACCTCGCAACGTGTAAATCCTAGATGCGCCAATAAACGATCGCAAAAGCGTTGAAAATCGGTGATCTGTGTAGCGTCGGTCATTTTCATAATGTCGGGTCGACCGCAGGTACGATGTTGTTTGTCGCTCCTGTGGCAGCACACATCGCTGTGTGTAAACCCGCAGGAGCGACAAACATCTCCTTACCTGCGTCCCGATAGCAATGCGGAAGGGAGAAGGTGGGCAGGATGTTATGTCCCTCTCATCTCCGCCCCTCCGCTCCTGTTGGCCGGCCAATTAGTGACATTGCGGTGACGTTGCTGTGACGCCGAATGCACCTCTCCCTTGAAGGAGGGATTGTTCGGCGGTCACAGCGACGTCGCCAAGCAGGTATGTGCGTGTGAAGCTGCCGTAGCGATAATGTTCGCTCCGGCAGCAATCACCACATATCGTATGTGCGATGGGGGCGGGTACTATCTCGCTCGGCATCGCTAGTTGATGCTAGCGATGTTGTAACGTGTAAAGTACCCCTAAGCCTCCTAGGTGCTATGCACCAATTGTCTGATGTGTAGTCACAAATTTCCTGTGCCGTGATATCAGGTAGGCCCAAAGTTGCGTACCCCAGGGGTGGGATTCAGCCGGTTCTGTCCGGTTCGGGCGAACCCGTTGTTAAAATAACAGCCAGTTTGCCGAACCGGCAAGAATCGGCATTGCGACCTTTTTCCCTATGTTCATTTGTATCGGCGTCTTTAAGATTACCTCACCATGCTCCCGCCTGTCAGTGTCTGTATGCAGAGTGCCGCGGAGGAGGACGGAGGATAGGCCGCCGGCACTCGGAGAAGGTAAGTGCTCAGTGAGCCGAAGATGCGACTCAACAGTGGAGGAGGCCACATGGGTTGGGAGCCTGCATGGTAGTGGAGGCCACATGGGGTGGGAGCCTGCATGGGAGTGGAGGCCACATGGTATGGGAGTCTGCATGGGAGAGGAGGCAACATGGGATGGGAGCCTGCATAGGTGAGGAGGCCACATGGGGTGGGAGGTCTGCATGGGAGAGGAGGTTACATGGAATCTTCATGGGAAAATATACTGCATGGGATGGGATCTAGCAAAAAGTCAATTGAAGTAGGTGCATGATAAACTATAACATTTGCAATATAAATGTAAATAATACATAATAGTATTTGCACCAAGATGTAGGACAAAGTAAGGACAATCGCAAAATTGACCAGAAAGAAAGAGAAAAAAATTACCAAACGTCCAAAATATAACAATAAGGTATTTATTGTGCCAAAGGAGGAGGAAAAAGGTGACACCTGGGCGGGGTTTACAGAGAACCTGTTGTTAAAAATTTGAATCCCACCCCTGGCGTACCCCACCCGGGGTTGACTCAGATCTCACACTCGACAGTGATACCAGCTAGCCGGTACCACACCGGAGTGTTAACGGGGTTAGAGAGCAGCAAGTTACTGCGATTTGAGCCTGAGCACTAGTACCTGTTCTGTGATCGTCTGCCAAGGTAGCATAGGATAACGCCGGTCCTGCATCTGGAAGCAATGTTGGCGGACTGCCATTGACTCACAACTGGTGATTCAGGATACGATGACTGATCTGTAGATCTTGCTGTGGCATAGGTTCACTAAAGCACCGCGAGGATTAACTGTGCAGAGCGTCTGCCACATGGATCCTCTGTTAGATACTTCCATTACTGGAAACCAATTTGTATATGGGAAAATGGGAGGACTCCTTTATATATCTCAATGGTGTGCATCGTGAGAACCTGGTCCACTGGTGCCATTTTATTGATGACATCCTATTTATTTGATGGGGGACCAAGCTTCTTTAATGCAGTTTTTTAATCAAATGAACACAAATGAATTTCATTTACAGTTTACTCCCCACCTTCAGTAAAGACTAAATAAATTTGTTAGATATCACTGTATACATTGAAGAGGGAGAACTGCACATGTCTACCTACTGTAAACCTACAGATAGCAATAGCTACATTTCGCTAACCAGCTATCATCTTCCAAGTTGGCTCCTTAATGGGCCAAAAAGCCAGTTTGTAAAAGCTGGAATTAAATAGATGCACAATAGGGTCTTATCCAGATATAGCAATAATGGAGGATCTGGGATAGACCTTTTGTAGTCGTGAGACTCACAATCATTGAAGAAGCACAAATGGTTGCAGCAGAAACCCACTTAGAAGACAAACGATGGTAAAGAGAAAAGGGTTAAAAACTCCATGCTGCCGTAGGGATGTGTTATGCTCTCAGGACAAGCAGGGGATTAGCAGACCACAGCTCACAGAAAATCCAGAGGGGTTTAACTGTGGAACCACACCTGGTTTTTACCAGAGCCTCTAATGGTGAGGTTGTTACGCTGCAGTTGTGAGACTGGGTGCCGCTCGGGAAGGCTGATGCTGCGATGGCTCACCCCAGGGGTTCGGGAAGGACAGTTTCTGATGAAAAGTAACAGCAGCTGCAGGTATTGGGGTTTCCACCGGGATGGATGGATGTGGCAGCAGCTGTCGGTAAACATACTTGAGGCAGCAGGTATTGTGGTGAGCGGCTGGCATGACAGCTTGTAGCAGCAGGAGTAGACTTGGTTAACAGCAGCAATGGATCAGCAGCACACTGAAACACAGACACAGATCAGCAGCTGAATATAGCCCACTAGAGCAGCAGTAGAGACAGCGGCAACAGTGCTATAGGACCTAAAAACTGGCAACGTATCTGACTTGTTGCCCAGGCACCTCTTGCAAGGGAAAGGTGCCTTAAATACTTGAAACCTCTCAGCTGACCTGAGGGGCACTTCTGCATCAGGGAGGGCTGGCCCTTTAAGAAAGGGGGTGTGGTCACGTGCTCATCCTTTGGGAAGCACCTTGAAGCCTGTGAGGTGTACACCAGCTCTGGGAGAAAGCAGCATGAACCGGGGATGGGGAAGCCACCGCAGGACGGCCAGACAGGTGAGAGATTTGACATCTCCGCCAGTGGAGGGGGGCAGGACACTGCGGGCATGCTGGTAAGGGCATTACAGGATGAAGAATCAGTACACAGATGAGATCGATGTACAAGTTATGATTTATTGTCAACGCGTTTCAGAGCCTTCTAGGCTCATTCCTCAGGACAAATCATATACCTATACTATGTACATCAATCTTATCTGTACTGATACTTCATCCTTATGGAAGCGCAGAGTTTTTAACCCTTTTCTCTTTACCATTGTTTAAAAAGCCAGTTTATGAGGGGGTACATAAATTGTAGTAAGATGGAGAATTTTGAAATTGAATTAAATGTAGAGAAAAGTTGAATGGGGAGGATTTTTTAAATAAAGTTTGCCAGGAAATAAAAAAAATTCTGAAAACTGAATTACTTCAAAATCAGCCTAATGCCACAATTGATTATGCCTAAAATAGAAGAAACTGATATACCAATAATTAAAAAAAAAACAACAAAAAAAAAAAAAACACAAAATATTAAGAAATGTCATAAATAAATAAATATTGGAACCTATTACGGGACGATACAATTATAGTGGTCTTTTTACAATCCTGCCCAATATTTATTTCTAGAAAGGATAAAAATATTGCCAACTTAGCAGCTACAAAAAGTGGAATTAAAACTAACAGCGCATTGCGAAATTTGGCAACATTGAAGGTTCTTTCCTTGTAAAAAAGTGTATAGCCTGCCGAAAAATGAATAATAAAAAACGGAAACACTTTGCAGAAGAAAATCTAAAAATTGACATATGCGATCTAATTACATGTCAAACAAAAGGGAATATACAGTGCCCATGTAACAAGAGATACATAGGTATTACTATCCCACCTTTATATGAACACATAGGTGAACATATAAGGAGGAATATATCTAATAAATGAGATAACCCCCCTCTATTCACTATCTAAGCATTATGCAGTCAAACATGAGGCTCATTTCTTGGGTCTCAAGTATGGGAAGTCCAGAAAATTGAAAAAGACTAAAGAGGGGGGAATTTATTAAAAGAATGTCTTGGGCAGAGAGCGAACGGATTTTTTAACTGGATACATTGAAACCAAGGGGTATGAATAGTGAAACAGACCTTGTCGCTTTCTAGTAACAAAAGTTTTGGGAAGTGATCAATTTCTATGCTAATTAATTGATGATCTATAAATTAATGTGCACAATCAATCTGGGCTATCTTTGAGGAAGGGAGCCATTTATACTACCGAAACGCGCGTCGGAATAAGCCCAGCTTCTAAATCACTGTGGTGTCTAGTAACAGGATGTATCTAACGCATGTATCTATCAGAGGATCTTCATGGCAGATGCTCTTCGCGGTGCTTCAGTGGACCTATGAACCAGGAAGAACTACAGATCAGTCATCGTCTCCTCAAACACCAGGCAATTCTTCCAGATGCAGGATCGACATGATCCCAGGCTCTACCTTAGTAGACGGTCGCAGGACAGGTACTGGTACTCAGACACAAACCGCAGCAACTGGCGGCTCTCTAACCCACCGTAACACTCTGGTATGGTCTTGGCTGGCTGGAATTACCGTTGAGTGTGAGGATCTCAGTCAGCACCTGGAGTGGTACGCAATTTTGGTCTACCTGGTATCACAGCACAGGAAATTTGGGACTAAACATTGAGATCTTTGCTCACTGAACAATTAATGCCTTGCACTTAGGGGCCTAAGAATCTGAACCACTGATTCTTGGAATTTGTTCTGGTACCACAGTGGAAACATTAATGACTAGTAGTGGATGGTAGCCTTCAGCCGGGGCACCATGCACATTTAGGAATACTAGTTTATATCGCTTTTTAAAGCTTTATGTATGAAGACACTAATACTGTTTAGTCTGGACTAAGTGCAATTTATGAAATCTTTTTGTTTTAATCATTTTAAACTATTAATATATGAGCGTGCAGTGAGATTTTAATTATTTTATTTTGGTGTATTAAATATCACTTCCATTTAGCGCAGAATTATTGAATTTTATATTTTTCTTATTGATTGGAGCATTAGCAGGGATTTGCTGTAATCCTGCTGCAGTGAAAGTTGGAAGGGTACTAGCGCTCTGACCATGTCCAATATCTTTAACTAATTTTTACCCTACAGTATGGCAACCACAGATAATATTGGGGTAAATATCACAGTTCACAAGGCACTTTTTTTACAAAGACGGAAAAGATAATACACATTACATAACGCGATTGGTGTCTTCAGGGAAAGGATCATGACAGTAAGCAATTATTCTCCTTACATTATTCCCCTCTGGAATAATGGTTGGCCTCAACCATTCAAACACCTAAAAGACACCAGTACATCTCTACAAATAACACTAATAACAATACTCTCTTTTCTTCAGAGGGTAAATAATGTTGTTTTTGTTGTTTTTCCTTTTAGGTTAACACAAGCCCGATCCTACTGGGTTAGGACCCAGGAATTTTAACAAGGGGCCTTCAAGCCAACACAAAGTAGTCTTTCCTGTCCAAAGTCATAGTCCATTTCCCCAATACAGTCTATATCTCCCATCTGACTGTAAGATGGGGGTACAGTCCTTAAAGTTGTGTCCTTAAAATGAAGGCATAGTCTTTAAGCATAGTCCTGTTGGCACGACAGGCTCATAGTTCCTTAGGATTCCTTCACCCCTCCCCATTAGTCCTTATGATAAAGACACAATCCATTAGAAGCAAAGTCTATAGCTGAATGGGGCGAAGTCCATGGTTAAAGGGCATGCAGCCCATTCGCAGCTTCAGTGTTCCTTAATCCTGCAGGGGGTAAACAATGTTAGCCATCCCTGGCTAGCAATGTAGGGAAGTCAATATAACAAAATACCCCAATTTATTTTATTAAAAAACTTTATTATTTATTCACTAAAAACACCCACAAACACAGAACAAAGGAGCATCAATAAAGGCATCAAGTTATCCACTTTACACAGATATTACGATTTTTTTATATCAGTTGACGGAAGGCCAAAAACCTCATAAAACTCTTCCCATCAAATCCCCACTCCAAAGGAAGATATAACATACACTACACTGGTCGCATGAAATCATGCAAAAAGACCAAAGGTGGATGAATGTAAGGAGAAAGGGAGTAAAAGACAGAATTAGTTATATTTAGTAAGGTGGATCATATCGAGACTGTAATTGTACCATCATAAAGTCAATCTGATTATACTATTTACAATGTAGGGAAGTCCCAGATAGATTGGTCTTAGACCCGCTTAAACATTCGTCCTCTTGAAGCTTCAAGCTGCTCCAGACAAAGATGTAATGAACACAATGTGGACTTAAACTTACAACTCCGTTTGGGGATACCTGTCAAGCATCCTCTAGAACTCCTCCATCTTCTTCTCTTGATCCACAGGTCATCTGGACTCTGATGTGAGATTTGAACAGGGCATGAAACCTCTGGTGAGGTTACGTAGAAACCCACTTGCCACTGAGCCTGAAGGACTGTAAGCTGCTCAGCCTGTCGGCGAGCTGGGGGCAAAGCGTACGTGTACACTTCAGGCTCAGACTCGGACTGTGGAACTGGGTGACCTTCTCCACCAGGCAGCCCAGTTGTACCTCCTCCATAAGAGCCATCAGCTGCCACTAACACCCGCGGGACAAGGGTTAAAGCACTCGTCGCCGGGCCGGTGATATTGGGTCTGGGATGTCACTGGTCGCCCTGCCTGGTTTCATAGTCCCAAAGTGTACACCAAAAGGGGATGAATGAAGGATGGAGAAAGATGGTGGGATGATGAGGATGTTGGGAGTTGTAGTTGTCTCGTGACGCCACCTGTGGTGTGCAGCCAGGGATTAGCCAGGATGGTTCAGCTCCCCACAGGTGGAGCTGGGCCCCAGGGAGGATGATGGGGGTAGTAGTGACCTTTGGCGCCGGAGTGCGGGGCACAGGCAATGAAGGGCTGACTCAGTGGTTGCGGTTCAAGGTCTTTTACTCACAGTCTGGTTGTGTCACCCTTGGAGTGCCGGTCTCTTCTGTGAAGGGCCCCAGCCGATCCCAGATAATTTGGAGGTCACCGCCGGTGTTGTGGAGTGTGGGCTCTTTCATTCTTGCGTTTTCTGTATGAATCACCGTGACCTAAAAATGCTTGGGAACTCCTGTTCAGTGTTAAAGTTCCCGTCCCGTCTGCAGGCAGCGCAAGTCCATTTTGGGGCCTGACTGTGATCACAACTCCGGGTTCTATGTTGCTACTGTCCTGCGGATTCTGATGGCACAACTTGAAATATACACCACCCTAGGGCTCCGTACCATGAACTGCTCCAGTTCCAAGGGAGCAACTAAACTATCAAAAATATACCAGAAAAGGAATCCAATAATAAACCAAACCAAGAAAAAAATTCCTATTTAAAATACCAATTCTTTATTAGTCAACTCACTAAAAAACTGTCAATGCAGTCACATATAATAGCCACAAACACAGGTGGATGAATGGTGAGCGGGACCAGTGCGCCAATCGTGTCGATACTAAATGATGTTTAGAGATATTGGTTAGGCAGGGGTAGGGGTAACCTAGTACTGACCCTATGATTTTCCCCTACCTACCAGCGGAGTGTAAACACCCTAACACTCGGTGCCCCCGCTCCTCGGCGGCTGTCCCTTACTGACTCTCCAATCCACATATACTACCACCATCACCATACACCGTGTATATATATATTGTGCAGGTCATATAGTTGTCTGGTAGCTGCTCTCTAAAGTCAGTGAGAATGCTTTAATTATACCAACTAGAGAAATATGAGAGAAAATATCTCATGCTTGTGCCAATGCACATATATTCAAAAATGCAGCACCACAATGACTGTACATTCAAATATAAAATATAAGTTAGTTGTACTTATCCCATCGCATACAAATCCCATCTCAACGCGTTTCTCCCTCAGGATATCTGGGGGTTCATCAGGAGATGTTCAAATATTAAATCCAATGCCGGTCACACAGTGGAGATCCGGATAGTATCGTGACTAGTGGCGTCACTTCGGACCGCACAATCAGGGTCCTATCTCGTTGGTGGTGTCAGGGTATTATCAGTGGTATTATCCCTGACACCACCAATGAGATAGGACCCTGATTGTGCGGTCCGAAGTGACGCCACTAGTCACGATACTATCCGGATCTCCACTGTGTGACCGGCATTGGATTTAATATTTGAACATCTCCTGATGAAACCCCAGATATCCTGAGGGAGAAACGCGTTGAGATGGGATTTGTATGCGATGGGATAAGTACAACTAACTTATATTTTATATTTGAATGTACAGTCATTGTGGTGCTGCATTTTTGAATATATGTGCATTGGCACAAGCATGAGATATTTTCTCTCATATTTCTCTAGTTGGTATAATTAAAGCATTCTCACTGACTTTAGAGAGCAGCTACCAGACAACTATATGACCTGCACAATATATATATATACACTGTGTATGGTGATGGTGGTAGTATATGTGGATTGGAGGGTCAGTAAGGGACAGCCGCCGAGGAGCGGGGGCACCGAGTGTTAGGGTGTTTACACTCCGCTGGTAGGTAGGGGAAAATCATAGGGTCAGTACTAGGTTACCCCTACCCCTGCCTAACCAATATCTCTAAACATCATTTAGTATCGACACGATTGGCGCACTGGTCCCGCTCACCATTCATCCACCTGTGTTTGTGGCTATTATATGTGACTGCATTGACAGTTTTTTAGTGAGTTGACTAATAAAGAATTGGTATTTTAAATAGGAATCGTAGCAACTAAACTATCCCCTCAGCGACTGTATTTTCTCCTGTGTCCCACAGCTTCCATGGGTAAGCTCTCCTGCTTCCTTACAGTCGAACCGTTCCTAACTGTGGAAGCTCTAAAGCACTCTCCACAGTGGCCGTGTTGGTCTGTGTCCCAGACTATTCTGAGGTAAACGTCTGCGTGTCCCTCACTTCCCTCGTGCTGCCCCCACCTTCCTGATGACTCACTGGTGCTGGGGAAGTCCCGTTGCTATGGTGACCACCTCTAGCCCAGTTCCAGTGGGAAAGCACCTGAGCTGTGTGTGTGTTGTGTAAGTGAACACCAGCGGTTAACCTCTTCCTTACCTGGGATGAGTACTGCACTTTAAATGAGATGCAATACCCTGTGGAGACTGAGCCTCAGGGGTGCCAAACCACATCTCTATCTTCTTGTTCTGTCGTGCCATCATCCACTCCCAGTTCATCATTCTGCAGCTCCAGTCTCTGACTTTTTTTCCACAAATGGCACCAGCCTGCTTACCCCTTGTTGGCTAGTTGCACAGCTGTGCCATTATAGGGTTGGGATTATTCTGGCTGACCATCCCGATTCTTCCAGGTCTATGCCCATTCCCTGCTTTCACTCTGTAATGGGGCGACCTACTCTTTTCCTTTTGTATAAAGGGGTGGACACTCTGCATGGTCTGGAGTTTACAGGAGTGGTAGTCCCTCATAAGCATAGCTTCTAAAGAGCTGGACAGATCCTCGCACCCTTCCTTTTCTGCAATGTCGACGATGGGTGGGATTCGCTTTGGGAGCTGTACACTGTCCGATATCTTAGAACCTGTGCTTCTAGCCATCTTCAATTGCACAACAGTTGCCATCTCAAAAGTAACACCAGCCTTCCCCACATCACTCAGATCTTCCGACAACAAGGCACTATCCTGCCAACTAAGGCGTGCTTTACATGCTACGACATCGCTAGCCGATGCTGGCGATGTCGAGCGCGATAGCACCCGCCCCATCATATGGCCGATATGTGGTGATCGCTGCCGTAGTGAACATTATAGCTACGGCAGCGTCACTAAGCGGACGCCCAATCAAAGCGGAGGGGCGGAGATGAGCGGGATGTAACATTCCCCCACCTCCTTCCTTCCTCATTGCTGGCGGGACGCAGGTAAGGAGAGCTTCCTCGTTCATGCGGTGTCACACGTAGCGATGTGTGCTGCCGCAGGAACGAGGAGCAACATCGTTACTGCAGCAGCAACGATAATTGGGAATAGAGGGCATGTCACCGATTAGAGATTTTGAACGTTTTTGCAACGATTCAAAATCACTAATAGGTGTCACACGCAACGACATTGCTACAGCGGCCGGATGTGCGTCACAAATTCCGTGACCCCAACGAGATCGCTTTAGAGATGTCGTAGCGTGTGAAGCCACCCTAAGCCAAGTGTAGAGTACAATAAGGGAACAGCACAGGTGACTACCAAAACTACACTTGGTTTCTTACAACACTAAAGAAGAGATAGTGCTAACTTAAACTTAGGGCGGCTTTGCACATGCGATGTCGGTGGGGTCAAATCGAAAGTGACGCACTTCCGGCGTCACTTTCGAGATTGTAGTGTGTAAGTGCTAGATGATACGATTAACGAGCGCAAAAGCGTCGTTATCGTATCATCGTTGCAGGCTCCGACTTTTTCATAATTATTCTGCAGCGACAGGTACGATGTAGTTCCTCGCTCCTGCGGCTGCACACATCGCTGTGTATAACGCCGCAGGAGTGAGGAACATCTCCTTACCTGCCGCCGGCGGCTATGCGGAAGGAAGGAGGTGGGAGGGATGTTTACATCCTGCTCATCTCCGCCCCTCCGCCGCTATTGGCCGCCTGCCGTGTGACTTCGCTATGACGCCGCACGACCCGCCCCCTTAGGAAGGAGGCGGGTCGCCGGCCAGGGCGACGGTCGCAGGGCAGGTGAGTGCATGTGAAGCTGGCGTAGCGATAATTTTCGCTACGCCAGCTATCACAAGATATCGTACCTGCGACGGGGGCGGGGACTATCGCGTGCGACGTCGCAGCATCGGCTTGCGATGTCGCAACGTGCAAAGCCCACCTTAGTCCCAGGCTTTATGTCGCAGAAGCGGCACAATCCCCATTATCTAGATAATTCAGTCTATCAATACACAGTCTCTAAAGGAGCTGCTAAGTCATAAAGGCCAATTTTAGTGGGTAACTCCCCTCACTGAGTACCGTACACGTCTGGAAAGGAAGTATCGGCACAACTCACTCTATTCTTCTTCTGGAAACAAAGTTTAGTCTTTGGAGTTCAGTCTTCGGTATAACTCAGGTCTTCTCACAGGTACTTCTACAATAATGGTAGTTTGTCATAAAGAAATTGTAAAATTCATAAGACATCTCTCTGGCCTCTAGAGAGGACATATCAACCCCCACACTGAACACATGGGATTAAGTATAGCTAGGGAGAAGGAAACTAATTATAACTGGAGAAAGGAAAGGAGAGATAACACTACATCTGGCTCCTGTTTTGCTAGGACCCCTTGGTGTGGACAGGTATTATGGGAGGGAAATTTGCAGGGAAAGAGATTAGTTTACACAGAGGAGGAGGACTGCCTTCCCAGGCATAATCTTGCTTTCATTAAAGAATCTTTGGTACACACTGTCTCCAGTGTCTAAATATGACTATTGGAGTTTTGCATCAATCCAATATTTATGGCAGAAAGATTTTAGGCATTAGAGTGAAGGGACAAACTGAACGCATTCACCCAAGTCACCATAAGGCCTCTACAACTTAATATCAGCTAAATGGATGATGCAATACATGCCATGTTTCCTATCTACAGATAAAACCGTGATAGGAAAGATGATGGGAATATACCCCACCTGGGAGAAGATATAATATTTGGATCTCATGAAATTCTGTAGGGCCGAGCACATCCCACAAACAACTCCCAGATGAGATCAGGAAGGAGAAGTATGTAAAAGTGATTTTTCGTTACGAAATACAGACGTTTGAATTGACTCATTGTTCATTGCCTGAAGGTACATTGTAGTATTATTCTATGTTCCATTGGATTTCTTCCCTCCATAAATCTGAAGCTATTACAGTGACATCTACTTTGGTAATTTTCATTTGTTTATCCCATTTATTTTATGTAATTATACATGATGTATTGTTTTGTTCCCCTTTGTAACATCTTTTATATATTTTTATAAACACTGCCTACTTTCGGATTAAATATATATAAATTTAAATTAATAAATTTAATTTGTTCCTCTTGCTCTATAGACCACATCCCCGATGCCATACGATATCTGCAACGGGTGTCCAATCGATCTGCGAAACGATTGGTGGTGGCAGCTAGCAGTAGTTTCTTTTGATATTGTGGAGTTGGCAGTGGCTGTACTGAGATATATAGTTTTCATGGCTTGGAATTGGTTGTCTATATACTACATACTCATTGTGGGTTCCCAAATAATCGGTCTAGTAGTGGAAGCTGCTGATGTCTCCTCCATCAATCATCAGTCAACTGGATATTGTCCTCACAATTGAGGGCAGCGGAGTGCTGTTTGTGACAAATTGGTAGCAGTGTTGGTATCTCTACGTGATCTCCCAAGATGTCTTAGGGGTACTTTGCACACTACGATATCGGAGGTGCGATGTCGGTGGGGTCAAATCGAAAGTGACGCACATCTGGCGTCACTGTCGATATCGTAGTGTGTAAATCTTTTATGATACGATTAACGAGCGCAAAAGCGTTGTAATCGTATCATCGGTGTAGGGTCCGACATTTCCATAATGCCGCTGCAGCGACGGTACGATGTTGTTCCTCGTTCCCCTGCGGCAGCACACATCGCTGTGTATGAAGTCGCAGGAGCGAGGAACATCAGCTTACCTGCGTCACTGCGGCTCACGCCGGCTATGCGGAAGGACGGAGGTGGGCGGGATGTTTACGTAACTGTGACGCCGCACGACCCGCCCCCTTAGGAAGGAGGCAGTTCGCCGGCCAGAGCGACGTCGCAGGGCAGGTGAGTGCATGTGAAGCTGCCGTAGCGATAATGTTCGCTACGACAGCAATCACAAGATATCGCTGCTGTGATGGGGGCGGGGACTATCGCGCTTGGCATCGCAAGCATCGGCTTGCGATGTCGTAGTGTGCAAAGTACCCCTTAGTCTGCTGTCCTTGACATGGTTATAGACCCATTCTGCTGCTCACACGTATGCTTTGTTTCAAAGTCTTGGCGCCAACTCAGCCCTCCCAGGTTTTAATATTAAATAACTGCTTTACATCTGTTACATGACCCAGCATCTCTTCTAAACTCGTCTCAAGGTTTTCTTACTGAGACATTTCTATTGCTATTCCATGCATTTTTGTGTGAATCCCTTCCCAGTTCTTTTTCTTTATTTCATTTAGGTTTGGGAGGGTTTCCACATTAGTCTTTTTGGTTTCTTGTATTCCACCATTCCTGAATGACTGTGTACTGCCACGGTGTTGGTCGAGCTGATCCGGGATCGTGGTGGCTCGAGGGGCCCAGGCCTGGCTTGGCGGACACTTGGATCCGTGAAAAGGGGGTATTTACAAAGGATAAGTTCATGACGCCACCTGTGGGTTGCGGTAATGGGAGTACCGCCGCTGCTGTAAGGAGTACCGGGGCAGATGGAGTTAAGCAGCCTGATATTAGTCCCTCCACAGGTAGGGAAGACCCCGGGATCAAGGGTGTTGATGTTTATTTGGGAGCGCAGGGTGCAGGGGAGCAGGGTACTCACTGTGGGTAGTCGTGGTGCAGGATCAGGATTACAAAGGAGACACATGCTGCTAGTAAACCAAGTCCTCTGTGTGCCACAGTCACTGCGGGGGATCCCGTCCAGGTGTCCGCTCCTACCGGTGTCACTTGATAGTCCAGAGCCCACCACCGTGCACAATTTAGTTATCTGTCTGTGGCTCCTGGCTTGAAGCTGTTAGGGCCCCACTACCTTTGTGATGTGTAGCTGTGCTCTTGGGAGCTGGCACTTGGGACTTTAGTGGGCTACTTTTGGCTGGAAAACCCTGTCCCCCGCAGTGTGTTGATGCCCCCAATCTCTGAGCTCTGTGGGAAAGTCCCTGAAGGTCTCTTTCTTCTGCAGGTTAATTGCCAGGACGTTGAATCGTTCCTGACCGAGGGTCCTGTACCCCATTGTGCTTGGTACCGGTCAGTTTCTTTTGGGCTTGCTGGTGCCGACAGTCCTCCCAGACTATGTCCGTCGCACCCTTTCCAATGTCACTGCCACCGGTCCCCGACTCCTCTGGTCCCGTACCATCGTCTGTGACCCAACCACGGTCTAGCTCCCCGGGAGCTCACTCTCCCCAGCTCCTCACTCTTTGAGGGCTCTTACTCGACTCCTGTCCTCTACTCGACTCAACTCAACTTACTCACTTCCCTCCCACCAGTCTGCCTGACCCAGAGGTGGGTGGCCCTTTTCCAGCTAGACCAACCCACTGGTGAGCCTGACAGGTCATGATGTGAGGTGTTGATTGTGATTTGTGGTGCTGTTGGTAGTGACACCGGTTTCTTAGGAACCTGGAACCATGGGGGGTTGGCCCTGCACCCTGGGTAAGGATGCAGCACCCTGTGGCACCCTGATGTACTCAGTGGCGCCACAACTGTATTTGCAAATTCCCAGCCCTGTGTCTCACCCTCTGTCTGTATGCACTTTATTTATGTTTTCTGTTGTTTTTGTGTTGCACATGTCGTGGGTGAGGAGGACGCCACTGCGCTGCACTCGCTAACGCTCGGGTCCGGCGCTGCTGCGGCTGCTTCTCGGTGGCTCGAGCGGTGGGCCGGATCCGGGGACTCGAGCGGCGCTCCTCGCCCGTGAATGAAAAGGGGATGGTTGGTTTGGGGGATTTAGTCCGTGACGCCACCCACGGGTCGTGGTGAAGATGGGCACCACCGCTGCTGGTGACAGGGATCCCGGGAGCGATGGTAGGGAGCAGCTGGGATGTTGTTTTCCCCCTCCGTGGGTAGGGGTCGGTGGTCCCGGGGCCCGGTGGTGTGACGGGGAGGCAGGGTTGGTGAGGTGCAGAGTTGCAGGGGCAGCGCGGCACGGTGCCGGATGGCACGGGCGTACTCACTCAGCAAGAGATGCACAAAGTCCTCGGTAAACCAAACGGCTGGATGGACGGGTCCCGCAGCCGGCTGCTGTGTCTCTCCCCGGACAGGTGATGGCGGCTGTCTTTCCCTGCACCTTAGTGTACTGTCTTGACTACGATGGGTTCCCAACGGTAGTCTGCTCCCCGGTGTATGGGTGCCGGAGGAGCCCGTTTGCCCGCAGGCGCTGGCCCTTGGGTCTCTAGCCTTAGGCGGTAGCTGTTTACCCTCACGGTGTGGGCGGTTGCCTTCTAATGGGTTTTTGGCTGTTAGGAAACCCCTGGGGTTCCTGTCACACTCGGATTTGACTGTTGACGGCGGTTCCAAGCCTAGCCGGGGTCCGATGTCCCTGCCTGTGTGTGCTGGCTTCACTTCGCTCCCCGGTCGGTACTGGCGGGCCGTCGCCCATCCCCAGTCCTACGGTTCCACGTCGATCCACCACTCCTGCAGACGGCCACCACCGTCTGCCAACCTTGCTGTCAGTGTCTGGGCTCCAACCCAGACACTCTACCCTTGAATCCTCTCACTTCAACTCCCTGAACTGATCTGTCACTTTTTCCCGCCTCCAGGCCTGTGAACTCCTCGGTGGGTTGGGCCAACCGCTTTGCTCCGCCCCACCTGGTGTGGACATCAGACCCTGGAGGGAGGCAACAAGGGTTTTATGTTTGGCTGATGTTACTGTCTAGTGGGGGTGGGGGTGTGTTTGTGTTACCTGTGACAACCTGGCTAGTCCAGGGCGCCACACACATGGCTTATTGCTTAGGGTGCAGTTAGGGAAGCTCAGGATCAGCTGTTGACAAGAGGGGTCACCAATAAATTATCTTAGGTGCAAACCTCCGCATGTCAGGCAGGGACAAATTAGGGTCAGGTCTAGGGCAAGAACTCGCCTGTTTTGGATCTGTGGATCTCTGGTTTTACATCTACCCTGGTTTGTCAATCCCCATGAGAATGTTAGAAGAAAAAAAGTAAAGAATAAATATTCTTTAATAAAGCCAGCTTACCAATAGTATATTTTCCCCTTGTAAGAAATAGTTCATTATGCTGCTCTACGATGGAACAAAAGGCAGGAGTCCGTGCCACCATCCAAGTGTAAAGAAATAGCAGTATCCAGTGAGCCAGTAGGTAAAAAAGATATACTTGTTACTTTATTTTGAAAAATTATTCTTAAAAATCTTTAGATTCAATTTTATCACAGGTAATAAATGGCAAGAGTGAAAAATTATCGTCCACTAGGGATAAACAGGAGACGCGTTTCGGCTACGTCTTCATCATAATCACGGTAGAAAATACTGACTCCCTAGGAAGTTAAAAAAAACGGCAAATTCACGTGACTTCTTACAAAGAGTGGTAATAATATAGCAGACAAAAATTAACATTCTTATACATGAGAACAAAAATATCTTATACAATACATAATTCAGAACAATATACCAATATATTTTTAAGTAAGAAAATCTTACTAGGGGATATCCTAGTTGGACATTAAACAAAGCCACTAATATAGTTAATGATATTAATAGAAAAGATCTCCTGAAGAAAAATATGAAAAATAAAGATGATTCGCTTAATAAAATGTACTTTTCAACACCGTATAGTTTACAGTATGACAGAATAGTGAGTTCTTACTGGGCCCACGCCATTAAAGGGAGGCCGACATGACAGGCTTTGGCGGGAATTATTCAGAAATTATGTGTTTGTGGTTAGGAAGGGGTTAAAATGGCAGGGAGTAAATCTATGGGTTGAATAGGCATTTGGGGCGTAGTTTGGAGGAGGGGTGGAGTTAATGGGGGGGTTTATAAAGCAGAGTCCGTTAAGGAAGGCAGCCATTTTAGGCACGACGAGGAAACAATCTCCCACCCACCCTCCCTATTGTGTCCGGTATTTCAGGAATTTGTTATAATTTATATTTAATAAAAAAAAAAATGTGATTGGTTGCTAAGAAGTTGGGGTGGTTGTCTTTATTTGTCATAGCAGCAGGAAGAGGAGGGTCCTCAAAGTTGGTAATTTTGTGACTAATGATGAATCGGTGGGGTGGGGCACAAGGTTCTGGACCCCTCAAGTGGAATTTTATATGCTGGCAGGTGGAGGTATTCCCGTGGTAGGCCCGGATGGGCCGCGGGATGGGGACATGTGGTAAAGTGAAACCATGTTGCTTAACTGGTGCCTCTAAGCTGGTGCTTGAATGGCTAGACGTAAAGGATGAACCTAGCTATGCTATTTGATTGTACCACCCGTTGGCAGATTTGGGGGTTTGAGGACTACCCTCCAGGTTTCTGTATTTTACATGTTTATATTTGTTTGTTATAATAAAAGGCTGATGTGGCCATTTAAATCCATGTCGGTGTGCAGTCTGGTCATTTCTCGGGGAACGAGGTGCTGGGTAAGGTATTTTCGGCCATAATGACTCGACAATGCCCATTGTCATGTATCTGTAGTGAAAAAATACATGCCAGTTCTCCATTAGGATCCCGTTTTGAAAAAGGTCATAACTGACAAAGCTAGAATAGTGCCCCCTTTGCTAAACAAATTATCACCCAGTCTGTTTTTGGACTCACCGGCTAATTCTAGTAGCACATGGTTGAGTCTCAAAGGTTTTTTGAGGCGTGGAGTGTTATGATCCGATGTTCAATGACTACAATGAGCACAATCCACCAGAGTCGTAGGTAATAACGTACCGACCGCAAGCCCTGAACTTAACACCACACTAAAAGTAGCCGGGCAGCATACCTGACAATCCTAGATGCCTCAAACCCAGCCGGAGGACTACATAACCTACAAGGCAGAAAGTGAAAAGAAACTATCTTGCCTCAGAACAGATTTCCCCAAAGACAATAGGCAGCCTCCCACATATACGGACTGTGAGCGAAGATGAAAAGACATGCACAGTAAGAGCAAGATGGAGCAAAGAGAGGCCACTCTATACTAAATAAAAAGGCAGGATAGGGAACTCTTGCGGTCGGTAAGAAAAAACCCTATCAAAACTTCCTACACGGAATGTGCAAAAAAGGAGTAATCTAATACTCGCACGTTCACAATCCGTACAAGACTCTGGTGAAATTGTAGGGAAAAACTAGCAATTACCCTGCTGACTAAAGGTACCGTCACACTAAGCAACATCGCTAGCAACATCGCTGCTGATGCACAACTTGCTAGCGATGTTGCTGTGTGTGACATCCAGCAACAACCTGGTCCCTGCTGTGAGGTCGCTGGTTGTTGCTGAATATCCTGGACCATTTTTTAGTTGTTGCTGTCCCGCTGTGAAGCACAGATCGCTGTGTGTGACAGCGAGACAGCAACAACTAAATGTGCAGGCAGCAGGAGCCGGCTTCTGCGGACGCTGGTAACCACGGTAAACAGCGGGTAACCAAGAAGCCCTTACCTTGGTTACCCGATATTTACCTTCGTTACCAGCGTCCGCCGCTCTCAGTGCCGGCTCCCTGCTCTCTGCACATGTAGCCGGAGTACACATCGGGTAATTAACCCAATGTGTATTGTGGTTATGTGTGCAGGGAACAGGGAGCCGGCACTGGCAGTGTGAGAGCGGCGGACGCTGGTAACTAAGGTAAATATCGGGTAACCAAGGGAAGGGCTTGTTCGTTACCCGATGTTTACCATGGTTACCAGCGTCCGCAGAAGCTGGCTCCTGCTGCCTGCACACGTAGCAGAGTACACATCGGGTAATTAACCCGATGTGTACTGTGGCTAGGTGTGCAGGGAGCCAGCGCTAAGCGGTGTGCGCTGGTAACCAAGGTAAATATCGGGTTGGTTACCCGATATTTACCTTAGTTACCAAGCGCAGCATGCTTCCACGTGTAGCGACGCTCCAGCGATCCCTGCCAGGTCAGGTTGCTGGTGGGATCGCTGGAGCGTCGCTTAGTGTGACATCTCACCAGCGACCTCCTAGAAACTTACCAGCGATCCCTATCAGGTTGTATCGTTGTTGGGATCACTGGTAAGTTGTTTAGTGTGACTGGGCCATAACCCTTGCTAAAATAAATAGCAAAGACTGACAAGGAAGATAAATCTTCCTCATCTGAAGGCACAAACAAAACAGGATACGATACAAAAAAACCTTCAAACATAATTCACAGAAGCATAAGCAAATAACACATGAAAAGTATGAAGCAAAACCATGAACTTAGCTTAGATTGGTAGTGGGGAAGCCAGAGGGACAAGAGACAGACTCCTATAGTCTCTGGAATTTCAGACAACTGGCAGAGAAAAACAGCCAGCACACACCTATATTCAAAATCAAGGTTTGAGCTGAAAACCAGGTGTGTAGAACTGGGGAACAGAATCTAACCACTAACCTCAGCGACCACAGGAGGGAGTCCAGGAGCAGAACTCCACCAGACAGTATTCACAACAGGGGAGCAACCAGGTGCACTTGTTATCAGTATGTGCATAAATCTGACAGTTTTCAGTCTTGTATAAATGATAAAATCGTCAAAATTGATGTTTTTTTCAAGATTTAAGAATAATTTTACAAAACAAATTATCAAGTATATCTTTTTCACCTACTGGCTTGCTGGATACTGCCTTTTCTTTATACATAAGAATGTTAGGGTTCAGTCGTAACATCCCCGTGAGAGAGTTGTAACAGTATTTATCAGATTTACCTATCTTTTATTGAATGATTAAGTCACTTTCTTTTCAGAACATAATACATGTAACATCTCCCACCCCCCCCCCCCCCCGTAGTCTGTGTACTGTAACAGGAACCCCACCAGTTTCCTGAGCCTATTACTTACTGTACGTCAGTCCATTTAACACAAGGTCAAGTACAGATGTCATGATATATGATACAATCGGGCTGTGGAATTTGTGAAAATATGCAATTGCCTCAGTTATTATCTTAATAGAAGTTTTATCTCTAAAGAAACCTCTGAAATACGTTTCTGATTTCACTGACTCATAAATGTGTGGAGTTGTGAGAGGTTGGAACCACCGGAGATATGAGAGGTGAAGTAATGACCATGGGGCGAGGGAGACTTTATCTGAGGTTCCGCTCAGTGAGTCCATGGAAGAACACTATGGTCAACTCCCACCTAACATGAAATGGTTGATTCCAAAATACAAACTAGAAAAAATTGCCGCCACTTCCTAATCTCATAGTTTGATCTGTTCTGAACAGTTCAGACTATGAGATTAGGAAGTGGCGGCAATTTTTTCTAGTTTGTATTTGGCCCCTTTCACATTGCGTTTCAGTGGCTCCGTCGGGGCATCCGTTCGAAATCCCATCCCTCCCCCCACAAAACATGTTTCGGACAAAGCCATTGAGTATAATGGAGCAGACTGAGCATATGCTCTGTCTTGCACCATTTTCGGGTGTATACGCTTTTTGCAGGCGGACACCCTAACGTACTCTGCTACGTCTGGGCATCCGCCTGCAGAAAGCGTATACACCTGAAAATGGTGCAAGACAGAGCATATGCTTGCTCAGTCTGCTCCATTATACTCAATGGCCTTGTCGGCGCATGCGTCTGAAACATGTTTTGTGGGGGGAGGAGCGGGATTTCGGACGAATGCCCCGACGGAGCCACTGAAATGCAATGTGCAAGGGGCCTTATGGAGTCCTGTCCTTTGTCTGCGCACTACTCCCAGTTATTTCAAGTATTTTTAATTTTCCTTTTGTAGGTTCTATTCTGTCACACTCCCCAGGTCACGGCGCTGTCTGTCACTCACCGCTCCGGTTCCCGGTCCTTCTGCCCGCGGCTGCCCCCTCACTCTCCCTCCTCTGAGTCCTCCGTGCCTCCTGCCCGCCGGTCCCGGCGTCTCCCTGCGACCCAGGACACTCTGTCTGGTCCCCCTGCATCTCCTGCACCGCTTCCTGCTCTGGTCTCCGGCACACGAGCCTCACGCATGCGCATTAGGGCGTTCACTCACCTCTTCTTAAAGGGCCAGCGTCCCGGAAACAGGATATGGTCAATTACAGGTACAGGGTATATTAGGACTTCCTTTCCAGATGGGCGGTGCCTGATCAACATGTTCCCATAGCTTGGTGTTCAGGTCCCTCTGTGTCTTGTACCCAGATTAACCCTGTCTCTGCCGTCCTGACCTGGTCCCAGAGTGCCGATTACCCAGGAGGTGTCCCAGTGACTGTTTGCTGAGGATCCTGCCAACTCCCGTCAGCCTGAACCCGTCACCTGGACTTTACCTGGAAGCTCCAGCCTGCACGTCCCGCTGGATCCGGACCCCGTCGGCTGTGACTACTCGGCACCTGTACCCGGTTCCCGTCATCTGTCCTGCCTCCGGTTCCCGTTGGACTATTAGTCATCTCCCGTGCTGATCTCTGAAGGACCCGTACCCTGTACTCCCTGTGTTCCGGCTGCCGTGCATTTATGCCCTCTGGTGGGGTGACCAGACAGTCCCTGTATAGGTGTTAGCTCTTGGTTGCCTCTCTGGGGGAATCCAGTGCACGGTCCCGTGAATCCACCTCCAGGACATTACATATTCTAGCCCATATAATAGTTCAGTTTGGACAAAAGAGGCATAGCATTTAGAGTAGGACCCAGATGAGAGTTACACCTTGACGTGGTGTCTGGGCACAAGTGAATTTGGTCACCTTTGTTTGCTAAGTAACTCATATTTCTCAAATACATTTTTTCATGTTTTCTTAGCAGTAATGCGTATTTACATTCCAATATTCACCATCTACATTCTTGTTTTTTCTCCTTCCCTTTACTTGAGTGTAACTGCTATTTTGAATATGAAATGGGTGATAACAAGGAGCAATGGATCCAGCAACATACTATTATTCTAGAATACAGTTTTTGGTAATATTTGAACTTGATGTGGTGAACTAGTGGTGACTAATGTAATATATTTAGAGCAGAAATCTTACTTCTGCTAATGTGACGCCCTGGACTAGCCAGGTCGTCGCAGGTAGGCCCTTGCACAAACACCTCCCCCTATTAAGGTGACAGCAGCCAACCTACAAAACCTTGTCACCTCCCTCCGGGTTTGATGTTCACACCAGGGGGCGGACCGAGTAGTACACAGTCCCTGAGGCAGGAAAAACAGTGCAGTTCCCGTGGGGAGCACAGTGTGAGCACAACAGGAGTCTAGTCTGAACAGTGAAGTGGAGTGGAGTTCAAGTGCAAACCTGTGTCCAGGTCTGCCATAGTCTACACCAGGTGTCTGGGTTGGAGCCCAGTCACCTCTGGCAAGGAGGCAGACGGTGGTGGCCGCCTGCAGGAGCTGGGATTGCAGCCGGTGGAACTGTAAGGACCGGGGACGGGTGGTGGCCCGCCGGTACCGAACCAGGGGAACCGATTGGAAACCGGAGCACCAGGAGGGGTACTCAGACCCAGTACAAGGCCCAGAAACAACTGGGCTGAGTCAAATCAACTGATTGAGGACTGGACTTTAGGCCCTTTCCCACCTAAGACCCGACTGAAGACAACAGCCCAACCATAAGGGTAGAAAGCCACCGCCCAGGCATCGAGACCCGACGGGCCAGTGACTGCGGGCAAAAGGGCTCTACCGGCACACACCAGGCTGGGGAGCGGACTACCGTTGCTCAGGCATAGGAGTCATCATTTCTACAAAAGTGAGGTGCAGGAGAAAGGTGGAAACCACCAACCTGAAAAGGGGGAAACCACAGCCGGCTGTGGGCACCGTCCACCATCTTGTTTGGTTTACCAGAGACTCCAGCGTGTTTGTGATAGTGAGTACAACAGTGCCTTCGGGCGTCGCACCGCACCGACACGCCAGCACACATCCAATCCCCCGCCTCAGCACCTCCCTCGGGCCCACGGGACCATCATCCACCTACCCACGGAGGGGTCAACACCAAGCTACGCAACACTGTCCCCGGGAGCCTAGTCAACGGCAACGGTGGTGTCCATCCATTCACCACAACCCGTGGGTGGCGCCACAAACTCAAATCCCCTACAAACAACCACGGCTCCAGCCGTGGACCTCCCACCAAAGTCCCTACGTGTAGCGCCAACCCCCCCTTTCAGAGCGACGTGACCCCTGGGAGAGCTCGAGCCACCCACCAACGAGCACGGATCCGAGCGGCTCGGCAACCGGCCGAGCCCCGGGTCGGTACACATCGACTCTTCTGGCATCACGAATAGGATTGAACCCATCCACTTACCTGTGGGAGTGCGCCTTGAAGTTATCGTCAGCGGAGTTCCCGTTGAAAAATTGCAGAATCCGCCATCTTGTCACTATCCTGTGGCACGAAGTTTCCCGCCCAAGCCGTCTTCTCCAAGCAAAAAGGTGCAAAAGTAAAGCCCCGCCCCTGAGAACAGAGCAGTGCAAAAAGAAAGCAGAGTGCCCCGAAAAGACCACGGGGGGACACATGGAAAAATGTCGGCGTTCCCGGACGGGAGCGGAGTGGCGCCCGCTGCTGGAGCGGCGGGACCCAGAAGGAGCAGAGGTGGAGTAGCCTTTGAGGATGAGGACTGCGGCCCGGGTGAGCTCCCTGCCGGAACTGCTGTATGGTTGGAGCAGGAGCTGGGTTGAATCTGCGTGAAGGTGAGGGCGCAAAGTTTGCAGCAGGTGCTCGACTGGAAAGCGGACGTAAGGAGGATGATTGCCGTGGTGTGGGCCCGTGAGCAGAGGGCCGCCGCAGCCGTGCAGCTCCGAGATAAAGCCACGCAGACCCCCATGTCGACCCTCATCAGCAGGGAGCTGGAGCCTGCCAGTACCATGACCAGCGAGCCCGGGGTAGCACAACTCATGGAGGAAGAGGTACCGTGTACGGTGCCCCCGCCGCCGTTCCCGGTAGCGGCCTACAGCCCCGGAACCTACTGCACCTGGAAGGGGACCCCGATAACCCATCCGACGATGGCGCAGTACGGCCCCCTGCAATGGTGAGAAGTACCGCAAGTTAACCCCTGAAGTTTCAACGTTTTAAAGTTTTAAAGTTGTAAGTTTTAAAAGACTCGCTTCTGCAAAGACCTCCTGCCTTTGTTGAACGTCCCTATATTACCGGGAGACGCCATCCAGCACATGGGTGGAAGGAGGAGGACCCCACCCGACTTGTTGAACGCCGCTGCGGTTGGAGTCCGAGTGGGCGCCATCAGGGGTCGGAGCCCCTGGTGGAGGATGGCAGGGAGTTAAAGGAGTGAGGACAGTTCCTGTTTCAGAGCCCGGTTCACCGTACCCGCTCTGCAGGCAGTGGACAGTCTTTGTGGACAGTGTCACTGTGAGTGAATGTGGCATTGGGGACCCGTGCTGCCCTGTAGTGGACTGTGGGAAAGTGACTAGAGGAGGCTACGTTGGCAACAAAGTCCCGCTTGTAAATAATCCCTTCACCGACCTATTCCGTTTCACGACCTCCGGAGAGGCAGACTGGAGGATGGGCCTGCGGGAAAGTCATGACCGAGGGCCCGTCACCAATGCAACCGGTGGTGAACCTCCGGGTCCGTGGGTCCCCTGGACGTGGGGCCCCTGAGAGACAACTAGGTGTGAAACCCTGCACCCGTCCCGTAAAGCAAACCTGGGCCCGTTCCTGGACTGGGGAAAAGGGGTGCTGCCCATTTCTTAGGGGCAGCATCAAGGCTAGGTTTGTTTGGGTGGGCAAACAGAAGGACCCGTTCCCGTTGGTAATAAAAATGTTTTATGTTTGCAACGTTTAAGAATATGCCTCCCGAAAGGGAAGATTTCAAAACGTGCTTGAATTGTACAAAGTTTATTATACTTGTAACCTGTTTTACTCTTTTGCAGTTATAAAGCAACAAAATAAACCGGTGGTGGACGGGCATCCTGCGGACGGTCTGCATTAAACCAAGGGGGAATGTGACGCCCTGGACTAGCCAGGTCGTCGCAGGTAGGCCCTTGCACAAACACCTCCCCCTAATAAGGTGACAGCAGCCAACCTACAAAACCTTGTCACCTCCCTCCGGGTTTGGTGTTCACACCAGGGGGCGGACCGAGTAGTACACAGACCCTGAGGCAGGAAAAACAGTGCAGTTCCCGTGGGGAGCACAGTGTGAGCACAACAGGAGTTTAGTCTGAACAGTGAAGTGGAGTGGAGTTCAAGTGCAGACCTGTGTCCAGGTCTGCCATAGTCTACACCAGGTGTCTGGGTTGGAGCCCAGTCACCTCTGGCAAGGAGGCAGACGGTGGTGGCCGCCTGCAGGAGCTGGGATTACAACCGGTGGAACCGTAAGGACCGGGGACGTGTGGTGGCCCCCCGGTACCGAACCAGGTGAACCGATTTGAAACCGGAGCACCAGGAGGGGTACTCAGACCCAGTACAAGGCCCAGAAACAACTGGGCTGAGTCAAATCAACTGATTGAGGACTGGACTTTAGGCCCTTTCCCACCTAAGACCCTACTGAAGACAACAGCCCAACCATAAGGGTAGAAAGCCACCGCCCAGGCATCGAGACCCGACGGGCCAGCGACTGCGGGCAAAAGGGCTCTACCGGCACACACCAGGCTGGGGAGCTGACTACCGTTGCTCAGGCATAGGAGTCATCATTTCTACAAAAGTGAGGTGCAGGAGAAAGGCGGAAACCACCAACCTGAAAAGGGGAAAACCGCAGCCAGCTGCGGGCACCGTCCACCATCTTGTTTGGTTTACCAGAGACTCCAGCATGTTTGTGATAGTGAGTACAACAGTGCCTTCGGGCTGCGCACCACGCAGCACCTCCCTCGGGCCCCCGGGACCATCATCCCCCTACTCACGGAGGGGTCAACACATTCACCACAACCCGTGGGTGGCGTCACGAACTCAAATCCCCTACAAACAACTGCGGCTCCGGCCATGGACCTCCCCACCGAAGTCCCTACGTGTAGCGCCAAACCCCTTTCAGAGCGACGTGACCCCCGGGTCCATGAAGAGCTCGAGCCACCCACCGACGAGCACGGATCCGAGCGGATCGGCAGCCGGCCGAGCCCCGGGGTGGTACACTAGTATTCAGTTGTCTACAAATGGGACTTTAGACTGTAGGTACACTGGGCACATGCTCAAGGTGCCAGGGCCTAACAACCCTGAGTTTGGAGATAATACTTCAGGCATGTAAGTTGGCTATAAAGCAATAAGCATATGTGATGCCATATAACCTATGCTATAAACGTTGGATCATTTGTAGGGTTATAAATCAAGTGACGCAGACCTCTGCAAGTTTGACAATAGTAGTAAAATCTTCCCTAGTGATACCTATAACCAGGTCAGGGACCTCTATGTATGCCGAAGTTCTACTGAAGTCAGAGTGCACCAATAGACTTTTGTCTGAAATTTCATCCAAGTCCCTGCTACCGCCTGCTTCACTTATACACAACCCATGGGGTTTATGAGTCACTTAGAATGGGAACAGTTCTGTGCTCAGACACCACGTCTACTTCCTTTCACAGATCCCTGACCACCAATGCACCGATGACTGTGTCTAGTATGTGCATCATGCAACATTCATCACACAAAGAATGTCATGGGTAGTATGGAGCTAACAGGAGACCAGGGCTCCTATACTGGCCCTCTGGCTAGGGGGGCCCTAACTATCCCAGTTCCCAGAGATACCTCTAAAGTTGAGGCCATCTGGACCGCCTTCCTGGCAATGCTCCTGGTCAGCACTGATCTAATACCCTCTCTCCCACTCCCCAGGTGGTAGCCAGGACAGGAGTGGCTAAACTCACTGAAATAGACAAATAGGGGAAACCAAAACTCAACGTCGGACGCGGCATGCTAGAGAAAGAGGATGAAGATGGCCGAAAGAGGCGGCACCGTCACCGGAGAACAGAGACACCCATCTGGCCAACCGAGCGACCGTTAGGTAAGTATTATAAAGTGTTTTTTATGTTCTCACAGCGGCCTTGGCTCTTATATACAGCATGTAAGAATGCTGTATATAAAAGCCCGGTGGTGGTGGCCGCAGCTTATAGGCCAAAAAAGTGGTGACAAGTTCCCTTTAAAAGAGATCCCAAACATAATCGGTCTAACACAAGTAACAGGTTGATATGAACATAGATGGTTACATTTTCAGCAACTTGCAATGATCTGCTGACATTCTCCTCAGCTGAACCTCCTTCACTCTGGCATAGTCTCTGTCTTTCTTCCCAGAAAAATCAGCCTAAGGGCGGCGTTACATGCAACGATTTATCCTGCGATCGCATGAGCGATCACACCCGTCCCCGTCGTTTGTGCATCACGGGCATTCATTCGTTAACCCCCATCACACGCACTTACCTCCCTAATGACGTCGCTGTGGGCGGCGAACATCCTCTTCCTGAAGGGGGAGGGACGTTCTGCGTCATAGCGATGTCACACAGCGGCCGCCCAATAGAAGTGGAGGGGCGGAGATGAGCGGGACGTAACATCCCGCCCACCTCCTTCCTTCCTCATTGCCGGCAAGACGTAGGTAAGTTGTTGTTCGGCGTTCCCGGGGTGTCACACATAGCGATGTGTGCTGCCACAGGAATGACGAACAACCGGCACGCAGAAGGAGGAACGACATTATGAAAATGAACGACGTGTCAACGAGCAATGATAAGGTGAGTATTTTTGCTCGTTAACAGTCGTTCGGAGGTGTCACACGGTATGACATTTCTAACGATGCCGGATGTGTGTCACGAATTCCGTGACCCCAATGACATATCTCACGATATATCTTACCGTGTAACGCCGCCCTAAGGTAAGACCATGCAATACTCAGAGTAATTGCAAAAAACTCAAAAAGTAAAGCTCTGACTATAAAGGCCTCGGTTAGCATGTTAAGTGTTCACGTTCATGACATTACAAAAGGTCTCAACAGGTATGGCTTGTTTGTAAAGGTGTCCAGGAGAAAACCTCTTCTTTTTAAAATAAACATGGCAACAAGAATAAAGTTTGTAAAGTTGCATGTGAATTATTTTTTTTTTCCAGAACCATGTCCTTTGAACAGTTGAGACCAAACTTGGCATGTTTTGTTATAATGCCCTGCACCATGTTTAGTAAAAACCAACACAGGATATTAGTGAAGTGATCACCGAGTAACTAACGCGGTGGAGAGCAAGTCACGGAATCAGACCGGTTGACGGATAAAACCAGGGTAGATGTTTATTTAAAGGGGGTTACAAGCACAAGCTGCTGAGAAGCTGTATAAACTACTAATATATACTGTATAAACAGCAATCTGACAAAGGACCCATGCGGACACCGTACTCTGACTACAGAGGCCAATCCTATTCCCTAACCGCTGCACCCACATGCACACTCACGACACTATCCACAAGACCGATCCTCTCTCAGGTTCCACGGTGCGTTGGTGTGCCCTTCCCTCAGGACAGACGGTGAAGGACTTTTCTTCCCTTGGTTCACCGGGTGCTGGGCTCATCCAGGTGATGTCTTCTACCAGGTCGGGTGCCAACTTTCTCTGGCCGCGCCTTCTCACATGACCTCTCCGACGCTGTCCCGCTCTTCTTCTCTTCCCGCACTTTTTCCCAGGCCAGACCAAAAAGAACACACACACAAGGGGTGGTGTGAGCCAACCCATTGAGCGCAGTTGGGAGGAGCCCTGTTCTCTTAAAGACACAGAGAATCAAAGTCCTTCCTAGGGGTTACACCCCCCTACATTAGCATAAACACCTTATACCAAATGATGAGTGTTGGTGGAGAGGTGATGATTTGGGTTTGTTTTGCCGTCAGAGGACAAAGGCAACTTGCAGTCATTGAGTCGGCCAATAGTAGAGTCAAATGTGAGGTCATCTATCCAAAAGATAAAGCTTGGCCAAACTCAGATGATGCAACAAGACTATGATCCTACCTACACCAGCAAATCTACATTAAAATAGCCAGAAAAGAAAATTATCACTGTGTTGGATTGGCCCAGTCAAGACCTCAGCCCAATAGAAATGCTGTAGTAAGACCTAAAGAGATGTAATGCACTCTGATGAAAACACGGAGTATAAAATCAACCAATTTTGGTCATGTGGAGAGCTACTGGATGCCTTAAAAGCTGCAATCTTGCTTGAGATATTTCATGCTAAGCACCATTTTTCTACTATCACTCATCTGGGAGGAACCCTAAGAAGGTATGTACTGTTACGCACCTGTCTCATTTTTATTTTTTTACATATCATGGAATTTAACAGGAAGAAATGCTAAATTCTACATCTGGGCAAAATAAAAATGAAAATAATATCTATAGAATGGGAGGAATAGAAATAAGCAACAGCATGTGTGAAAAAGACGGGTGTACTAATAGATCACAGACTACACATGAGTTAACAGTGTGATGCAGCAGTAAAAAAGGCAAACACAGTTATGGGATGTACTAAGAGAAGCATTGAGCCTAGATCCCATGAAGTAATTATCCCCCTCTACTGTCACGATGTGGCTTGTTGAATAACAAGGGATAGGGGCCCCTATGCTGCCCTCACGCTGCGGGACCCTATGGTATCCTTAATTTCAGGGATACTCCTAATGGTGGAAAGGCCTTTGTCCCATTCCTGGTCCTGTTCCTGACCAAACCTAGTCTAATTTCCCCCTTCTCCCTCCCACCAGGGAAGGATTGGGCAGGATTGTGATGTTAAAGGGAACCTGTCACCAGATTTTTCCTTTATAAGCTGCGACTAGCACCAGAGGGTTCCTATATACAACAATCTAGAATACTGTATATAAGAGCCAATGCCATTCTGTAGAACGTAAAAAACACCTTTATTATACTCACCTAATGCGGGCGTCACACGATCTATCGTGCGATATGTCGTTGGGGTCACGGTTTTCGTGACGCACATCCGGCATTGTTTACGACGTCGTCTCGTGTGACACCTACGAGCGACGCAGAACGTTTGCAAATCGTGTATCATTGACACGACGCTCATTTTTAAAAAATTGTTTATTTTTCTTTGTGCCGGTTGTTCATCGTACCCGGGGCAGCACACATCTCTCCATGTGACACCCCGGGAATGATGAACACAGGTTACCTGAGTCCCGTGGCTCCCGCCGCCGGAAATGCGGAAGGAAGGAGGTGGGCGGGATGTTTACGTCCCGCTCATCTCCGCCCCTCTGCTTCTATTGGACGGCCACTGTGTGACGTCGCTGTGACGCCAAACGCCCCACCCCCTTCAGGAAGTGGATGTTCGCCGCCCACAGCGACGTCGCTCAGTAGGAAAGTACGTGTGACGGCGGTTTAACGACTTTGTGCGCCACGGGCATCTAATTGCTCGTGACGCACAAACGACGGGGGCAGGTACTATAGCTCATGCGATCGCACGATAGATTGTATCGTGTGACGCCCGCACAAGGGGCGGTTGGGTCTAATAGGCATCACTCTTCTTGGTCCGGCGCATCCTCTATTTTGTGCAGTCACCATCCTCCTTCCCAGCCCTGTGTTGAGGATGCGTCCTATGTCATCCACATAGAGGCTGCCATCACACTCCTGCGCATCCGCACTTTGATCTGCCTTGCTGAGGGAAGATTAAAGTATTGTACTGTGCACGCGAGGGCGTTCTTTGACCTTTCCTTATGCATTACAGTACTTTGCTCTTTTTTTTCTTATTTTTTGTGTTGATCCAATACACACAAAGGAAATAAACATGTGCATAAGAAAACGTGCAATTGTGATATTTTTCTGGGAGAACTAGTAACCCGATGTGTACTATGGTTACCAAGCACAGCGTCGTTACACGGGTCGCTGGTGGCTGGTCTCTGATCGCTGTGGAGATCTGCCTGTGTGACAGCTCACCAGCGACCATGTAGTGATGCTCCAGCGATCTCTGCCAGGTCAGATCGCTGGTGGGATCGCTGGAGCGTCGCTAAGTGTGACGGTACCCTAAGGAACTGAAGCACTGTTGTATAGAAAAGCGGACTAAAATAACTCAGTTCGTCCTGTGAGACTGTGACCGGGGTTATCTATGACGGCCGATATGTCTCGCCCCGGTTGTGCTCACTCCATGATAGAAAGTAAATCCACTCTAGGGTTAATGCTGTTTCCCTACAGGCTGAAGGAAGGGTTAAATGGAAACAGGAACAAGGGCAGGTGTGCCGGGTGTGAGGGAGTGAACAGAACTCCCTGAGTTCTCTGCTGGAGAGGCACATGTATATTGTTGTGGACTTTTGTTTGGACATCAAACCGTGTGCTGTGAACCTTAATGCCTGGATCCCGTGTCTTCTGCTGCGCAGCCGACCACGCTACCTCACATATGGTGGAGAATCGGCGGGCATGCCAGCCCGGTGAGGTGTAGCTTCCATTGCTGGTGACCCGGTAGCACATGTCCTGGATTCAAGCGGCTATACTACAGCCCAAACCCGGCAACGCCATGGAGGACATACTAAAGCAGCTGGCTCAGGCTACTGCACAGCAACAACAGATGAATACACACCTGCTCCGGACGTTGGATCATCAGCAGCAACAGCACCAGCAATCCTTGAAATTGCAGGAACAGAGGCACCAAGAACAGATGGTCCTCCTGGCCAAGTCGATCCGTGCCGGACCGGCAGCAACAACCCCGGGACCGGGTGACGACGGCAGCGTCCGGAAAGCGGTAAGACAAGCGTTGCAAAAGATGACCCCGGGGGATGATGTGGAAGCGTTCCTGGCGGTGTTTGAGCGGGTGGCAGAGCGGGAAAAGCTGCCGACCCCCCAGTGGGCTGAGGTATTGTCGCCCTATCTGACGGGGGAACCCCAAAAAGCGTACCTGGACCTCTGTACCGAGGACGCCATTGACTATGCGACCCTGAAAGCCGAAATACTGGCTCGGTTGGGGGTGAATACCTATGTACGGGCTCAGCGGGTTAATCAGTGGTTCTATGAGGAAGCCAAACCCGTACGCTCCCAGGCCTATGACTTGTTGCATCTTGTAAAAAAGTGGTTGCAGCCTGACACTCAGAGCCCGGCGCAAATGGTGGAAAGGGTAGTAGTGGATCGTTTTGTGCGTACTTTACCCGTCATCATTCAACGGTGGGTAGGACAGGGTGACCCGAGTACCCTGAACCAATTAGTGTCCCTGGTAGAGCGGCATGTGGCTACACAGGACTTGATACGGGACACTGAGACTTTGCGTACCGCCCGTCGGTCCGGCCCCTCCAAGCCTAGGGCCAAGGACCCACCGCTGACAACGGTGCAGGAGTCCGCTACCGTCCCGGCTGAGGCCGCGCCCGCCGTTCCTGAGGTCCGGAAGGTTCTGTACCCTAAACGACAACTTGTCAAGGGGGTTTCCTTCCCTATTAGATGTTGGCGGTGCCAGCGGGTGGGACATATGGAAGCCCAGTGTCCACTGACCACGGAGCCCATGGATTGTGGGGTTACCCGGCGGGGTTCAATGTATGCTCAGGTGGTGTGTACCGCTGACCTGGTCTCCCCAGAGACTGAGCCCCACTTGTGCCAAATACAGGTGAATGGATGTCCGGTTACAGGATTGTTGGATTCCGGAAGCTTAGTGACCCTGGTGCGATCCACCTTGAGGGCTAAAGTAAAGGCCACAGGACGTACCGTGGGGGTGGTTTGCATACATGGGGACCGCCGAGACTATCCCACGGGGATTGTCACCATCACAGCACCTTGCGGTCAGGTGCAACATGAGGTGGGACTTCTTAACACTCTTCCCTATGACGTGATCCTAGGAAGGGATCTGCCCTATTTTTGGACTTTATGGAAGGGACCCCCTAAGTCTCCTCAGATATTGGTCAGTCCGGGACCTGAGCCCTACAATCCTGAATCCGGGACACCTGCCGTAGGGGTCCCCATGATAGGGACAGAATGTGAACCCGATAGGTCGCCCCTAGAGGTATTGGCAGGAGAGGCTGAGACAGTCGAACCCATCCCGGAGTTGGAGGCGTCCCCGGATACGTTTGGGACAGCCCAACTCCAGGACCCTACATTAATACATGCCCGGAGTCGGGTGACAGTAATTGACGGGGTGGCACAGCTGCCCGGTGCCCAGGTAAGGTACCCCCATTTCGCTCTTAAGCAGGATTTACTCTACCGGGTAGATGAAATACGGGGCGTGGGGGTAGAGCAGTTGGTGGTGCCCCAGCCGCATCGCCGGCGGGTCCTCGACTTGGCTCATAAACACCTGATGAGTGGCCACCTAGGGGTCAAGAAAACGCAGGAGCGAATATTGCAAAGGTTCTATTGGCCCGGGGTCTTTGGGGAGGTAAAACGGTTCTGCGAAACCTGCCCGGAGTGTCAGCTTACCGCACCCCTGACCCATTTTCGCAGTCCATTGGTACCGTTACCCATTATAGAAGTCCCTTTTGAACGGATAGGGATGGATCTGGTGGGGCCCCTCGTAAAGTCCGCTCGAGGGCACCAACACATCCTAGTGATCGTTGACTATGCCACCCGGTATCCCGAGGCGATACCTCTCAGACATACTGCAGCAAAGCTTATAGCTCGGGAGTTGTTTGCTGTGTTCTGCCGGGTGGGGTTGCCCAAGGAGATCCTTACGGATCAGGGGACCCCATTCATGTCTAAAGTGACCAAAGAGCTATGCCGACTACTCCAGATCAAGCAGTTGCGTACGTCTGTGTATCATCCTCAAACGGACGGTTTAGTCGAGCGTTTCAATAAAACCCTGAAAACCATGCTCAAAAGGGTGATTTCAAAAGACGGGAAAGACTGGGATATGATGCTTCCCTATTTGATGTTTGCCATCCGTGAGGTGCCACAGGCATCCACGGGGTTTTCGCCTTTTGAATTGTTATACGGGCGACATCCCCGGGGATTGTTGGACCTGGCAAAGGAAACATGGGAGCAAGAGCCCACCCCCCATAAAAGTGTGATTGAACACATTTTAGGAATGCAGAACCGCATAAGCGCGGTCATGCCAATTGTGAAGGAGCATTTACAGGAGGCTCAGGCCGCGCAAAGCGGCCGCTACAATAGACAAGCCACCGTGCGGACCTTTAAACCCGGGGATCGGGTGTTGGTATGAATCCCCACGGCGGAGAGTAAATTCCTGGCTCAGTGGCAAGGCCCCTACGAGATAAAGGAAAGAGTCGGGGTGGTTAACTATAAAGTATTGCAGCCCGGTAGGCGGAAACCTGAACAAATATACCATGTCAACCTATTAAAACCTTGGCAGGAACGGGAAAGCCTGATGGCTGTTTTTTCCCCACCTCCCTCCTCTTCGGGTCGTTCACATCCGGCTCCAGCGACCTCCGGAGAGGACGAACCGGAAGTAAGGATTGGAGAAGCCCTCACCAAGACACAGAGGCGAGAGGCCAGACGGTTGGTTCAGCAGAACCCCGATGTCTTCTCCGAGCTGCCCGGTAGGACCAGTCTGATACAACATGATATTGTCACCGAGCCCCACCTGAAGGTACGCCTGAAGTCATACCGGGTACCGGAGGCTCGACGACAAGCCATATCAGAGGAAGTAAAGACAATGTTACGCCTGGGGGTCATCGAAAAATCCCGGAGTGAATGGGCTAGTCCGATTGTCCTAATACCAAAACCCGATGGCTCCTTAAGGTTCTGCAATGACTTTAGGAGATTGAACGAAATATCCAAGTTCGATCTCTACCCCATGCCCCGGGTGGATGAGCTGATTGACAGGCTGGGACAGGCGCGATATTTTACCACGCTCGACCTGACCAAGGGGTACTGGCAGGTGCCACTGACAGAGTCCGCCAAGGAGAAAACCGCTTTTGTTACGCCGGAGGGTCTCTTCCACTATGTTGTCTTGCCTTTTGGGTTACATGGCGCTCCGGCCACGTTCCAGAGGTTGATGGACTTAGTGCTGGAACCCCACCAGGCGTATGCATCAGCGTACCTTGATGACATCATTATTTACAGCTCCGATTGGCAGACCCACTTGGAACAGGTACAAGCGGTGGTGGACGCGCTTCGAACAGCCGGATTGACAGCCAATCCCAAGAAATGTGCGTTGGGACTCACGGAAGCCCGCTACTTGGGCTACGTGATAGGCCAAGGAGTGATTAAGCCCCAAATTAACAAGGTTGAGGCGATCCAGAAGTGGCCTAGACCCCTGACCACGAAGCAGGTTAGGGCCTTCCTGGGTATCGTGGGGTACTACAGGAGGTTTGTAAAGGATTTTGCGGGACTATCAGCCCCCTTGACGGACCTTCTCAAAGGCAAGAAGTCTGTCATGGTGCGCTGGACTCCGCAGGCCGAGGACTCCTTCCGGGCCCTGAAGGGGGTCCTGTGCGGACAGCCCGTTCTTGTACACCCTGATTTCCTGAAGGAGTTCATAGTACAGACTGACGCCTCAGAGGTCGGCCTGGGGGCAGTGCTGTCTCAGGTGGTTCAGGGGGAGGAACACCCCGTCACCTTCTTGAGTAGGAAGCTCACCCCTCCCGAGCGGAATTATAGCGTAGTGGAGAAGGAGTGCCTGGCGATCAAGTGGGCCTTAGAGTCCCTACGCTATTACCTGCTGGGACGGCAGTTTCGCTTGGTGACGGATCACTCTCCACTTGTCTGGATGAGGTCCGCCAAGGAACGGAATGCCCGGGTTACCCGGTGGTTCCTTTCTCTGCACAACTTCCGGTTTACGGTTGAACATAGGGCCGGTGGGTTGCAGGGCAACGCCGATGCCTTGTCCCGCGGCCCGTGTTTGATGGCGGGAGTTCAACCCCGCTCGCTTGAACTGAGGGGGGGGTATGTGAGACTGTGACCGGGGTTATCTATGACGGCCGGTATGTCTCGCCCCGGTTGTGCTCACTCCATGATAGAAAGTAAATCCACTCTAGGGTTAATGCTGTTTCCCTACAGGCTGAAGGAAGGGTTAAATGGAAACAGGAACAAGGGCAGGTGTGCCGGGTGTGAGGGAGTGAACAGAACTCCCTGAGTTCTCTGCTGGAGAGGCACATGTATATTGTTGTGGACTTTTGTTTGGACATTAAACCGTGTGCTGTGAACCTTAATGCCTGGATCCCGTGTCTTCTGCTGCGCAGCCGACCACGCTACCTCACAGTCCGTATGTATCTCTGTGGGGTTTGCGCGCACAGGATTCCACAACATGACATCCCACAGGAGATCTGCCAACCTCCACACACAGACATCAAAAGAAACTCCTCATTTCCATTTTAAGACATGTGTCGCGGGCGGAGGAGGGGACGAGCGGCGCTCCTCGCCCATGAGTGAAAAGGGGTGATTTGGTTTTAGGGATATTGTCCGTGACGCCACCCACGGTTGTGGTGATTTTTGTGGACACCACCGCTGCTCTGAATGGGGATCCCGGGGACGGTGACAGGGAGCAGCTTTGTTGTTACTTCTCCCCTCTGTGGGTAGGGGGGGGTTGATTGTCCCGGGGCCCGGTGATGGGGTAGGGATGGATGACAGGCGGGTTGCGGGGGCCTGATGAGGTGCAGGGTCGCAGGGGCAGCGCTGTGCCGCACGGCACGGAGGTACTCACTCAGCCCAATGATGAGGACACAGTTCACGGTAAACAAGCGGCTGGATGGACGGGTCCCTCGGACGGCTGCGGTGTTGTTGCTCCCTGCAGGTTAGCGGTGACTGTCTTTTCCCTGCACCTACACTGTCTGTATGGTTTCGATGGGTTTCCACCAGTAACCCGCTCCCCGACTTGGATATGGGCTGGAGGAGCCCCTTTTGCCCGCAGGCGCTGGCCCTGAGAAACGGTTGCCTTGGCGGTGGCGGTGTCTCTCTCACTGGGTTGGACTGTTGCCTTCTGTCGGGACTTGACTGTTTGGAAACCCAGGAGGTCCCCTTCACTGACGGATTTGGCAAATTCACGGCGACTCCTAGCCTTGCCGGGGTCCGAAAGGCCCCTGCCACTGGTGCTGGCTTCTCTTTGTGTACCGGTCCGGTACCGCCAGGCCACCACCCGTCCACGGTCCTTACGGTAGACTCCAATCGGCCACTCCTGCAGACGGTCACCACCGTCTGCCAACCTTGCTGTCTCGCCCGGGCCACACACCCGGACGCTCTACAGACTGTTTGTTTGCTCTAGTACCACTTCACTTCCTCACTCTTCCAACTCCTGAACTAATCTGACTCTTTTCCCTCCTCCAGGACTGTGAACTCCTTGGTGGGCGGAGACCAACCGCCTGGCTCCACCCCCTGGTGTGGACATCAGCCCCTGGAGGAAGGCAACAAGGGTTTTGTGTCTGACCTTGATGTGCCTGCTGGGAGCGTGGGGTGTGTTGGTGTTGTTCTCTGTGGCCCCTGGCTTGTCCAGGGCGACACACATGCATCACATCAAAGAGAGGGGTATGTGAGCAGCCAGACCCGCTTGACTCTACAGCTGCTTGTAAAACCTGGTCTTAAATTATCTCAGTACTAAGTGTACTAGAGCTTGCATCCATGCTTACATCACAGAGGATAACTGCCTCTGCAATACATACCTCCCATCAACTATATGTCCGGCAGCCATCTTACAAATCATAGTATTCAAACTATTTTTTACATGATTGTTTATCTTCACCTATGTGGTATATGTAATCTTTATATGCAGGGATAACTCTCTATACTTCTCACAGTTATGGCTATATATACACTTTCTCAGTAATGCACTTGGGTTGATTTGTGTCACCTGGGACAAAACACAGACAACCACTTATATGTAAGATTTTTTATGTGCTGCACTATGGCCCTCATTCAGCTCTGTGTTAGTGCGACTTTATAGTGAGTGCTACTCATCCTTACTTGCTAGCTATCTACAGCGCAGGCTCTTCTCTCTCTGCACAACAGCTTTTTTCTCCTCTGATGGGCATGAGATAATGTTAAGCTTTGTGCTCTGGTGCAGTGTAATATTGGAATGATTACCCTAGGCAGTGCTGTCCTGCACAGGGATACACCAAAAAGATGCCCAAAAACCGTGAGGCAACATTGACGCACAAAAATGGAAAAACAATAACATTTAAAGAGAATCAAATGATTTTGCCATATGGAATGAAATATAAGGTTAGATGTAAACAAATTCCACATTAACTTCCCAATTTCTCAGGTTTCACTTTCCTCCACTAGAATCACAATCACAAAGTTGAAGCATCTCAATTTGAGAGCCCACGTGGCACTGCTTCGAAACTGTCACTATATGATCACATTTCCAGGGACTTCTGAGCAAGTACATCTCAACGTGACCAAAGGAAGCAAAGCAGCTGCTTTACAATGGATTGGTTCAATTCTGATAATCCAGCAGGCTCAGGTCTGGTGGGACGTCAGTCTATCACTATAACAATACATTCCACATGTGCTATTGTTCAGCAAAACCCCCCTTCTTAGCAGATCTTTTTGGAGTCAAAGAAGGATTTAGTGCCCAAGGCAACTGCTCTCCTTTTCACAGGGAAGATTATGGATTATTGTAGGCCTAATGATCTCATACACCTTTAGATACCCTAGAAAGGGCCATTACAAAAGTTTGTGCATCATAGGAGTTGTGAGGTTGCACACCGTTCACACAGTGCATAATGGGGGGGTTGACTCGCTTTTGCTGCGGTGCAAGGTAGCACAGGAACACACAGTTCATTAAAGGGAACCTGTCGCCAGTTTTTTCCCTATTAAACTAAAAGAATCCCCTTCTGCAGCTCCTGGGCTGTTTTCTGTGAAGGTGCATGTGACAACCTGGACTCTGTCAGTGCTTAGCAAGGGTTAAACTTCTTAAAATTCAGCCAGACGTGACAATAGTTTGTTTATAGATGGGGATAAGCCCTCATTGTTTTTATAAGACTTTTGTTAACTCATGTAATTGCCTTGGTTAATGAAGGCCAGACACACAGATAAATCAATTATGCGAACTCCCCATTGTATTACTAAGGGGTACTTCACACACAGCGAGATCGCTACTGAGATCGCTGCTAAGTCACGGTTTTTGTGACCTCATTAGCGATCTCGCTGTGTGTGACACTGAGCAGTGATCTGGCCCCTGCTGTGAGATCGCTGCTCGTTACACACAGCCATGGTTCGTTTTTTTATTGTTGCTCTCCCGCTGATAAGCACACATCGCTGTGTGTGACAGCGAGAGAGCAACAATCCTGAATGTGCAGGGAGCAGGAGCCGGCGTCTGACAGCCTGCGGTAAGCTGTAACCAAGGTAAACATCGGGTAACCAAGGTGGTTACCCGATATTTACCTTCGTTACCAGCCTCCGCAGCTCTCACGCTGCCAGTGCCGGCTCCTGCTCCCTGCACACGCTAAGTTAAGCGGTGTGAGCTGGTAACTAAGGTAAACATCGGGAAACCATACCCGATGTTTACCTTAGTTACCAGTGTCCGCAGCTTCCAGACGCCGGCTCCGTGCAAGCGCAGCGTCGCTTGCACGTCGCTGCTGGCTGGGGGCTGGTCCCTGGTCGCTGGTGAGATCTGCTTGTTTGACAGCTCACCAGCGACCATGTAGCGATGCAGCAGCGATCCTGACCAGGTCAGATCGCTGGTCGGATCGCTGCTGCATCGCTAAAGTGTGAAGGTAACCTAAGTGAATTGCTAGATGTGATGATGTAACTTACCTGTCTCACTCTTGTCTCTGGATATTTGAATATGGCTTGAAATCTAGCCAATAAGAGCCCAGTCTTTATCACCAATCGTGAAGACCCCAATGGTCTGAATGGAGAGCTCAGTGGTATAAGAAAGAGGACTGTCCATTGCCCAGAGAGACTCTACTACATGTTACCAATCTAGGACCTGCGGATCCGATTGGCAAGCCATAGCCGAACCTGGATTATAATACTACATTGACTTTAGCATTGAATGCAAGGATTCGGCTGAGATATCAAGGACTACCTAAGGAAGGAATCCAGCTTGGGACAATCCAGTCATCTCACTACAGACTTTGCAGACCTCACCCAGCTTCCTAAATCTGGCATTATTCCATTCTCGGTGGGTGCCCGCCAAAAGTGGGGTGCTGCTGGATTGGAGTAAGTAGCCCTGGAACCTCTGAGGCACGGATATTCTAAATCCCTGGTGAGCCAGTGGAAGGGTGAGACTCTGTTGCCTGTTACATTTGTGTGTTTTGCTGGTTATGTTTCGTTAATTGTTTGGAGATCCAATAAAGTCTTAATATTGTGGTTCCCTCACCCTGTGTTGTCTGAGTAGTGTTCCGGCCACGCTTAAGGAGGTCCGCGTTCAGTTGGGATGAGCCCTGGGCCATGCTGTCTTTCTAAAGGCGGCCAGGCCAGCGGACGACAACACCCACTGACCCCCGTGTCTCCACAGTGCACCTTGGCCCTGACGCCCCTTCAAGACCCTTTTTAGTTTTATAAAGGTATTTTTATACCTTTATAAAACTTGGCCCTTAGGTATGCTAGTTACCTGTGTTGGCCAGATGGGCGGGCTCATTTTCTGCTCCTTTCCCCCCTCCTGCCGATGATCGCCTTCCTCCTGTCTTGATTAATGGGATGGCGCCCTCCGTCATGCTCCTCGTCGTATTTTCAAATCTCGCGCCTGTGCAGTTAGGTCGGCTCGCGCAGGCACAGATCGCTCTGCCATATCGCGGGCATAGCAGAAAACATAGCTGCCCTAGCTCGTGCCGGTGAGCTAAATGCGCAGGCGCAAGATTACGGGCGGGTACGAGCATGGCGCTGGTGAGGTCCTAGGACCTTCACGCACTGGAGTGTAGTAGTGCGCTGAGGTGTATGGTGGAAAGGAGACTAGGTAAGGCAGAAACAAGTGAGCTTGAAGAAGTAAAGAGACTGTATGAACATGCTCCGTGTTGTAAAGGACACATTTGTGAAGCTATGCACCCATTATTGTAGATAATTCCCACCAAGTGGCTGTTTAGTAGAAGATTTTATTTTTGCACTAGTAGTCTCCCTCATTGAACCTTTTAAGTTTTAACATCTGGTTTTGACCAACCAAAGTCATTGGTAGCATGCACCCCTTTATACGAAGTCCACACCCCAGAAAGGATTCTCACCTTTATGTAACGTGCCTGGGCATAAGAGACAAGTTCCTCGCCTACGGCTACCGCCCCGTGCCACGTTACACACATTTAGAGGTATGATGGCTTTCATATTTGGCTGAGGTCCTCCTCCCATCAACCTGTTTTTAAAAAGTGCTGGATTTAATCTACCCTTTAAATTGGTAGAAGTATGTTTGGGTTCCATCAATGAAAAGGCCACCTTGTTGTGGCTGGTGGGCACACAGGAATTGCTCAATTTGTGTCCTAAGTACTTAAATTTTACAAGTATAGACTATATGGCAGTATTTTTTTTTACTTTTTTATTAGTATTCATTGCAGTCGTAGCAGCTTGCCCTTGTTCACATTTGTGGTGACGGTCAGTCTTTGTTTCTGAAATCTCATTGACTTTGTTGGTACAGTAAAATGTGTTTTTGTTTTTTTTGTGGTAGAAATGCAATGTGTGAATATACCGCTTAGGAGGAATTCTATCTGGTTCTGCTTCGCCTGTATAAAGTGACACGTCCGCAGCACATTTTATTTCTCCGTTGGGATGATGTTATGATGTGTCGTCTGTTTGCAGGTTGGAGTAGTGATAATATATGAGCTCACGCCCCGGTGACAATTAATGACCGGGCACAGGGTCGGCAGTTCACACCATTTATTTCTGCCATTAACTCTAAATTCAGACCCAACTGGGAATTTGTAATTTTTCCTCCAATTGATTTAGTTTCCTGAAGTTTACACCATGTCCCTGGGCCGGTCCTGCTTTGTCTGCACAATAATCAGTGGCCTACAGCATATTTATTACTAAAGGGATTATCTGACATTTCTTCAGAATCTGAGTCACTGTCGTGTGCCAGCTCTGTAGTATACCTAACAACTTTTAAAGAACATAAAGAGGATACATTATGAGGGGTGCATAGTGGTAAATTTTGACCATACCCCTAACCACACCCCAGGCCACACCCCTTTGTCATTTCTTTCTATCTTGACAGGAGAAGATGTCAGAGGGGCGGTGGTAGTGAGGGACACTCTGCAAACGCTCAAGGCTACAGAGCATAGATCCAAATCCGGGGCTGTCAGCTGTTTCTAGGACGTTGTGACTAGAGATGGGTAGATCGATTCACGGGATTCCGGTCTGGCGTTCAGGTCAGTGGTTCCCGGCGGCTGGACAGATGTCATGAATCTCTTGCCGTCCAGTGTCCCCGGCTTTTGATTATCCAGGACAGGAGCGATGTCATCTGTGCGTCCTGCTCATCTCTAGTCGTGACCTGAGGAGCCATCACCCAACTCCCCTCTACATGATCACGGCTTTAGCGTTACATTTTTATTCAATTTTTTATGGGTTTAATAGTGAATAATAATCACTCCGCCATGTAAAAAATCAGATCACTGTGTTGTGCTGGTTTTTATGATTATAAGGACATCAAAAATGACCATGTTATTTGATGATTTGTAATGTTTATTAATTTTTTTTAAAAAGTGTATTAAAATGTAATTATTTTAATAGTTTTTTATTATTTTTTAGTAATTTTATAGGAAGAAAAAAATCTTTCTTTTATTATTCGCCTAGAATACAGGGACATAGAAATACACTGCTCTGTACAATGTATCTCTATGTACCAGTATAAAAAATTGTTTAAAAGAACTGAAGTCCTCAGTGGTTCCTTTAAACAATTTTTTATATCTACTGGCTAACACGGTACAAAGATATATTTTACCTGTACCAGTATAATGTCACAATGTGACAGCAGGTGTTACACCAGGTTCGAGAGGACTCCAGTGGAGCAGCGTAACACACACGGAAACCCAAGGTAGCAATCCAATGGAAGGCCCTGGTGCTAGGGAGAAGGGAGCGGGGTCACCTCCTAACACTCACCTGAGGCTGATCAATGCACTCCCTAAAATCTGTAGATGGGTCCTTTCCCCCGTGTGCCATCACGTGCCTAGTCCCTCCCTGGTCCTGAACGCACCCTGAATAGTGAAGGCTAGTGTCGCCACTTCAAAAACACAACACAAGGAAGGTAAGACAAACAGGTGTGGAAAGACACAACAAATTACATTCCACAGCTTCTCCAGCAGGAACTTCTCAGTTGAGACAGAAGCAACATCTCAGCTTCTCCAGAGACGCTCTCCTTCAAAGTGGACAGCATAGGTATAAGCTATAGCCGGTATAGGGAGGAACAGATATTTATAGCAGAAGGGAGTGGCTGCAGCTGAGGTTAGAGCTACCTGTTAGATCACTGCAGGATAGAAATGAACATTAACCCTTTCAGTACCAGATGGAATGAAATAAGCTCCAACTAAGGGTAACAACGAGTGGGCACTAAAGCAGATCTCCGATCAACAACACACTGTCACCTTCTGATTCCAGATCACCTCAAGATCACATCAGGCCATGATACACTTCTGACATATTCTGCCTGTGTAGTCATGTGGCGCCCTGGGCAAGCCAGGACGTCACAAGCACTACACCAACACACCCCACACTCCCGGTCAGGCACACCAAAGTCAGATAAAAACCCTTGTTGCCTTCCTCCAGGGGCTGATGTTCACACCAGGGGGTGGGCCAGGCAGTTGGTCCCGCCCACCGAGGAGTACACAGTCCTGGAGGCGGGAAAAGTCTAGAGTTGAGTTTTGGAAGTGAAAGTGGAAGGAGTGGAGTGGTAAAGGAGCAGACAGAAAGTGGTCCGGGTGTGTGGCCCGGACGGATCAGCAAGGTTGGTAGACGGTGGTGACCGTCTGCAGGAGTGGCCTATTGGAGCTAGCCATAAGGACCGTGGACGGGCGGTGGCCCGGCGGTACCGGACCGGTACGCAAAGAGAAGCCAGTACCATCCGGCAGGGGCTTACGGACCCCGACAAGGCTAGGAGTCGCCGTGAATTTGTCAAATCCGTTAGGGAAGGGAACCTCCTGGGTTTCCCAGCAGCCAAGTCCCGACAGAAGGCAACAGTCCAACCGAGAGAGGGAAACACAGTCACCGCCAAGGCTAAAGTTCCCAGGGCCAGGGCCTGCGGGCAAAAGGGGCTCCTTCAGCACCCATCCAAGCTGGGGAGCGGGTTACCGGTGAGAACCCATTGGAACCGTACACACTACACAGGTGCAGGGAAAGGCAGTCACCATCAACCTGCCGGGAGGAGAAACACCACAGCCGTCTGTGGGACCAGTCCATCCAGCCGTTTGTTTTACCGGAGACTCTGTGTACATCATTGCCTGAGTGAGTACCACCGTGCCGTGCGGCACAGCGCTGCCCCCGCGTCCCTGCACCTCGCCAGGCCCCGTAACCCGCCTGCCATCCATCCCTACCCCCTCACCGGGCCCCGGGACAACCAACCCCCTACCCACGGAGGGGAGAACTAACATCCAGGCTGCTCCCTGTCATCGCTCCCGGGATCCCCGTCCAGAGCAGCAGTGGTGTCACCAATCTCACCACAACCGTGGGTGGCGTCACGGACAATAACAAATCCCCACAATCAAACTCCCCCTTTTCACTCACGGGCAAGGAGCGCCACTCGAGTCCCCGGGATCCGGCCCACCGCTCGAGCAACCACCGAGCAGCAGCCGCAGCAGCAGCCGGACCCGAGCAGTGGGAGAGCGTCCCCTCCTCCGCCCGCGACAACTTGGCGTCACGAACAGGATCTTACCACTCTGCCGTCTGGTTGAGGTGCGCCTTGTGACTGCCGGAGGTGTCCGGCCAAAAATGTTGAGAAGCCGCCATTTTGGGCGCGAAAAATTCCCGCTCGTGCGTCTCCTCGAGCAGTGGAGGCGCGAAGGCCTAAACCCCGCCCCTGTAGAGGAGGAGCCGGAAAGAGACTAAGGGGGACTGATGGCGTCTGGCCGCATGTAGCCCGCGGCTATAAAAGCAGGGACGCCAAGACCCTGCGGCCATCTTGTTGCTGGTTCCTGGAAGAGGCCGCCAGAGCCATGTTTATGCCGTCCCGTAGCCCCCGCGCCTGGAACCGCGGCGTGGGTGGAGATCCGGACCGCTCAGCTCCAACAACGGCTGCAGGTCAAAATGCAGCTCCTCCTGGAGGAGTGGGAGGCCGACATGGCGGAGGTTGTGGCGACCGTGCGGAGACGCGAGGAAGAGGAAGTTTCGGAAGGGAGGGTGAGTGACCCACGCCCCTGTGCCCCTAGTGGGTCGGTCATCGCGGCCGAGGGACCCGGTCCACACCCGCTCGCCCAGCTACCTCTCCCGTTACCCGTATTGGCCGCTGCGACCCCGCCACTAGGCCCGCTACCACCGCATCCGGTAGCGGTACCCCGCACGTCCGCCCTGGTGGATCGGCCTGCAGCCGGAGCCCGCGACCGATCGGAACTGCTTCCATGGAAGGTGCCGAAGCCTGAACCGGAGGCATCTGCGGAGACTTCCCCCGAGCCGGAGCCGACAAGCCGCTCCATGCAGGAGGCCCGGCAAAAGAGGAACCCTGTGCCCATCCCCCACACCTCGGCTGAGGTTGCGCCGGGTTGCCGCTGCAAGGCATCACCCCAGGCCAAGTCACCGCGGGACCTTCCACCTAGATTGCCAGTGGTGGGCAGTGTCCAGAAGGTCTCGCGGGGCCTGACCCGTGCGCCGGAGCTCGCAGCAGCCCCGTATTGGGACAGGGAGCCGACACCGCTGGGCTCGGAGATCGCGGAAAGGGAGAGAAAGAAGACAGAGTTGGTGGCCCGCACGATCCGGGAAAAAGAGAGCCTCCGGCAAGCGACTTTCCATGTCCGGGGCCCCCTGTATGAAGGGCAGGTGAGGCGGTTTGATGTCCGCCGGGGCTATGGCTTTATTTATGAGCTGGGCCTGGAGGCCGAAGTCTTTATAGCCCGGCGGGATGTCAATGCCCACCTGCCGGAGGAGCACCCAGGCCGCAACCTGATGCCGGGAGACCTGGTGCAGTACACCCGGCACTGCGGGGAGAGGGGGTGGTTTGCGTTGGATGCAAAGCTGAGGGGCAGCCAAGAGGCCCGAGTGTTTACCGCGCCCCCTCCCCCGACCGACGCCGAAGAATCTGAGTGATGGCAGCGGAGTCCCGTTGCAAGTTGTTCCCGTTGGGACCACCAACTGTGTCTGTGTGTGTTGAAAGTACCGTTTACAAGTTTTGAAAATGATAAGAGTAATTACCGAGATGTTACCTGATTGACCATCCCTGATTTGAACCGGTCGTTGCCGGCATCTGGTCCCCGTTGGGACCCCTTACAAACCACTGCGTAGGAACTACTACGGACAAGCCCGAGAACTGGCAGGGCAACCACAAACTTGTGGTCTGTAAATAAAAATGTTTATGGCTAAACCGTTACCGCCTCCGGAGAGGCTGATTTGGAGCATGGGCCTGGAGGGAATTGATGGCCCAGGCACGCCACTACCGCAACCGGTGGCGATCCTCCGGGGGTTTCAGGGTTCCCCATGGACGTGGGTCCCCTGAAAAGGACAGAACCCGCTCGGGTAACTTGTGCTGGACTGGGGTCAAGGGGTGCTGCCCATTTGCTTAGGGGCAGCATCAGGGCCAGGTTGCTTGGGTGGGAGAGAGCGGAAGCCGTTACCGTTAGCAACGTTTAAGTAAATGTGCCTCCCGATGTGGGAAGAGGTTGATATACTTGTAATATGTGTTTACCGTTTATCTTTTTCAGTTGGGAAAATAAAACCGGTGATGGACGGGCAGCCCGCGGACGGTCTGCATTTTACTAAGGGGGAATGTGGCGCCCTGGGCAAGCCAGGACGTCACAAGCACTACACCAACACACCCCACACTCCCGGTCAGTTGCCTTCCTCCAGGGTTGATGTTCACACCAGGGGGTGGGCTAGGCGGTTGGTCCCGCCCACCGAGGAGTACACAGTCCTGGAGGTGGGAAAAGTCTAGAGTTGAGTTTTGGAAGTGAAAGTGGAAGGAGTGGCGTGGTAAAGGAGCAGACAGAAAGTGGTCCGAGTGTGTGGCCCGGACGGATCAGCAAGGTTGGCAGACAGTGGTGACCGTCTGCAGGAGTGGCCTATTGGAGCTAGCCGTAAGGACCGTGGACGGGCGGTGGCCCGGCGGTACTGGACCGGTACGCAAAGAGAAGCCAGCACCATCCGGCAGGGGCTTACGGACTCCGACAAGGCTAGGAGTCGCCGTGAATTTGTCAAATCCGTTAGCGAAGGGAACCTCCTGGGTTTACCAGCAGCCAAGTCCCGACAGAAGGCAACAGTCCAACCGAGAGAGGGAAACACAGTCACCGCCAAGGCTAAAGTTCCCAGGGCCAGAGCCTGCGGGCAAAAGGGGCTCCTTCAGCACCCATCCAAGCTGGGGAGCGGGTTACCGGTGGGAACCCATTGGAACCGTACACACTACACAGGTGCAGGGAAAGGCAGTCACCATCAACCTGCCGGGAGGAGAAACACCGCAGCCGTCTGTGGGACCCGTCCATCCAGACGTTTGTTTTACCGGAGACTCTGTGCACATCATTGGCTGAGTGAGTACCACCGTGTCATGCGGCACAACGCTGCCCCCGCGTCCCTGCACCTCGCCAGGCCCCGTAACCCGCCTGCCATCCATCCCTACCCCCTCACCGGGCCCCGGGACAACCAACCCCCTACCCACGGAGGGGAGAACTAACATCCAGGCTGCTCCCTGTCATCGCTCCCGGGATCCCCGTCCAGAGCAGCGGTGGTGTCACCAATCTCACCACAACCGTGGGTGGCGTCACGGACAATAACAAATCCCCAAAATCAAATTCCCCCTTTTCACTCACGGGCGAGGAACGCCGCTCAAGTCCCCGGGATCCGGCCCATCGCTCGAGCCACCACCGAGCAGCAGCCGCAGCAGCAGCAGCCGGACCCGAGCAGTGGGAGAGCGCAGCGTCCCCTCCTCCGCCCGCGACAGTCAGAGCCTGCACAGCAGCTTAAAGTATAAAAAATTATCCAAGTGACATCAGCAGACTTATTTATGTTTGTTTATATTATTTGTTTTATTTTTAGTAATTTTGTAGGAAAAAACAATCTGATTATTTCTTCTCCTCTAGAATACTGCACTTCAATCTACAGAGGTATCTCTGTGTTCCTGTGTAATCTGCTTCTGGGTTTACTGCCTGCACTATAGGTCAAGTATACCAAATCCTCCTATCTCAGTGTGGGCTGTGGCTCTCTTCCGTAGAAGAAAGCTGTTTATTTAAATTATGTCTGTGTGCAGAGATACAGCCCTGCCCCCAAGGAGGAGAGGTGAGAGGAAGTTGGGACAAAAGCCCTGATTGCCAGGACAGCGGGACTGAGCCCTCAAATCAGGACCAGGTTGGTTGGGATATATGTCTGTAGCACAATTGATACTATGATTAAACGTGCTGGAAAAGACAGTAAGTGTAAATAGGGTCTTATCCTAAAACACTGTCAGCAATGGTGCTGTAAGAGTAGACTCACTTGGTGTGGTTGTGAGAGTCTCAACCACTGTAATGGTGTAAATACGGCTGCATCAGAACCCATGTGGAGATGCAGTTTAAATATGGAGAGAAAAGGGTTAATAAACCATGCTGCCGTAGAAAGGAGGATCCATGTAGAAGGAATGATTTTATTTGTCTAAGCGTTTCATAGCCTTATGGCTTCTTCTCCTGGACAAATCATATACTTTATATGATATAGGCAAGGGTGTAACTACCGCGGTCGTGATTGCGACCGGGCCCAGGAGGTTAGGGGCCCGCGGCCGCCCGGCAGATCAGCAGCCAGCTCCTTTCTGTGAGAGGAGCTGCCCTGTTCTGCCGCAGACCACGCAGCGCGGCAGCCGCTATATGACCCGGTCGCTGCCGCTGACACCGGGCCTCCCTGCCTGGTGTCAGCAGTGGTGTCACCACGCTCCTGTCACCGCACACTGCTTTGATATTGCATAGAGCGGCCGGCGCAGCTCTATGCATCATCAGTCTTCCCCCGTGCCTGCGCGATGACGTCACTCCTGTGCGACTGCTGTGTATGGTGAGAGCACAGAGCGCAGGAGGACGCCGACCGGAGCCACGGGGGAACGAGGACAGAAATGAGGACGAGCAGCGGTGAAACAAGTAGAGGTGAGGACAGAGCTGCGGTGGAAGGAGAAGAGAGGTGAGTACTTGTTTTTTTATTTTTTTTTAATAAATCAGTGAGTACACGGGGAGGCTGGCTGCAGGACACATGGAGTCCTTGGGGGCGGCCTGGCTGCAGGACCCATGGAGTCCTTGGGGGGGCCTGGCTGCAGGACACATGGAGGCCCTGGGGGGCTGGCTGCATGACACATGGAGGCCCTGGGGGGCTGGCTGCATGACATATGGAGGCCCTGGGGGGGGCTGGCTGCATGACACATGGAGGCCCTGGGGGGGCTGGCTGCAGGACACATGGAGTCCTTGGGGGAAAGGCCTGGTTGCATGACACATGGAGGCCTTGGGGGGGCTGGCTGCAGGACACATGGAGTCCTTGGGGGAAAGGCCTGGTTGCATGACACATGGAGGCCTTGGGGGGGCTGGCTGCATGATACATGGAGGCCCTGGGGGGGCTGGCTGCAGGACACATGGAGTCCTTGGGGGGGCTGGCTGTATGACACATGGAGGCCCTGGGGGGGGCTGGCTGCATGATACATGGAGGTCTATGGGGCTGCATGATACATAGAGGTCTATGGGGCTGCATTATACATGGAGGTCTATGGGGATGCATTATACATGGAGGTCTATGGGGCTGCATAATAAACATGAAGGACATCTTATACATGGACTATATGGGTGCATTATACATGGAGGAGTATGGGGCTGCATAATACAATATGAAGGTTTATGGGGCGGCATTATAATACATATAGGACTATGGGGGCTACATTATAATATATGAAGGACTATGGAGGATACTTTATACATGGAGAACTATGGGGGTGCGTTATAAAACATGGAGGACTGTGGTGCAGTATAATATATGGAGGACTATGGGGTGAATAATAATACATGGAGGGCTATGGGAAATGCATTATAATACATGGAGGACTATGGAAGTACATTCTAATATATGAAGGGTTATGTGGGACCCTTTATACTATATGGAAGGCTATGTGGGGGCCATTATAGTATTTGGAGAACTATATATGAGGGGGGACAAAGATACAAGTATGGGATAGTAATGTTTTGTGCTGAGGGAAAAAGGCTCTTTCCCTCAGCACCCAGCTTTCCCATGCTCTGATATAGGAAAGCTGGGTGCTGATGGAATGATGTATAGCAGAGCATGGGAAAGCTGGGTGCTGAGGACAAGATGGATATCAGAACATGGGAAAGCTGGGTGCCGAGGACAAGATGGATATCAGAACATGGGAAAGCTGGGTGCCGAGGACAAGATGGATATCAGAACATGGGAAAGCTGGGTGCCGAGGACAAGATGGATATCAGAACATGGGAAAGCTGGGTGCCGAGGACAAGATGGATATCAGAACATGGGAAAGCTGGGTGCTTTGGGTAAGAGCCAAGTGTCAGCATCATTATCCTGTACCCCGAGTATCAGTGTCATTATCCTGTACCCTAAGTGTCAGAGTAAATTTTGCACCAGGGCCCATCAAACTCTAGTTACGCCACTGGATGTAGGTATATGATTTGTCCTGAGGAAGAAGCCATAAGGCTATGAAACGCGTAGACAAATGAAATCATTACTTCTACATGGATCCTCCTTTCTATGGCAGTGTGGTTTATTAACCCTTTTCTCTCCAAATTTGAACTGCACAATTGATACTACGTGAGACTGGTACATTATGGGTGCTCATAGGGGAATAGTACGGCACTAATAAAAGAAACTGTGGGGTTACATTAGAGACAGCGAATGCCTAACATTTACTCCATATCTGTGTACTATTTATTTAGGCATTGTTCGACATCATATGGCGCTATTCATTTTTGCAATTCAGGACAAGAATTAGAAACCCATATCTAGTGTTGAGCGGATCTGAACTGTAAAAGTCCAGATCCGCGCGGTTTCAGGGTCCGATCCGGGTCCGACCTGGACCCGACCTGGACCCGGGAATCCGGCTGCACGATCCGGATCTATCCTTCCGAATGTAGATCGTTGACAACCATGTAGATCGGTAGTTCGAAAATGACTGCCCTAGCCGCAGGATCTTCCCAATGTTATACCCAATCTCCGCCCATTCTGCACTTTTCAACCCTTGGTCCTTTTCTTTGGTGGCACAAGAAAACTCCCCAATTCCTGGATTTTAGAGAATTTTCCTCAGGGCTTTGAGAGGTACCAACACTTCCAAGAGTTGGGACGTCTCCACTTTTTCCAGGAACCTAATGGATGTTATATCTAAGAATTGGCAAAAATGTTATATAATTATGAGATCAAGCCTGAATGACAAAATATCAAAATATCATACACCTATCATGACAAAGGGACGAGTCCTTATGCTATTAATATGCCTGCACAAAAGAGACGCATCTGCTGTGCTCTTATATTGCTCCCGTTCACTTGAGGGAGAGCTGTACAGAGAGGATTTGTATAGATTTAGCTCCCCCTGGTGGCTGAAGACAGCCATGAAATTTCCTGCCTCTGTTTTGCGGGCAATCTGCTGGCATTCTCTAACACCAGAGTCTTTTATGGCACTATTAATATCTATTTAACAGAATTTTACATACATACATGCTAATCATTTTTGTAATTGGGTTTCATAAAACATTTTTCACCTTTTACTGTCTCTGTCCTGTGTGTCGCTCTGTGAGCTCAGTCCAATTGGGGAGTGTCTACGTCTTATCTGTCCTTTGTTCTTTATTTTAGCTGTTCTCAGCTGATTTATGACCCCAAACCATATCAATGTTGTAAATGTGAAGTTCATGAAAAAAAAAGTACCCTTAAAATGAAATTAATTCTTAAAAAATTAAACATATACAATTTTTTATATTGACATTTTAAGGCAATCTTTCATCAGGTTTTTGCTCCCTCATCTGAGAGCAACATAATGTAGGGACAGAGACCCTGATTCCAACAATGTGTCACTTACTGGGCTGCTTGCTGCAGTTTTGATATAATCCCTGTTTTCTCTGCTGCAGATCTACCAGTTCTCTGAATGCTGAGCCCTGTATAGCCCCTCCCACAGTACTGATTGGCAGCTTTCTGTATACACTGTGTGTGACGCCCTGGCCTATCAGGTCGTCACAGGGTATTGTGCAATCTGTCCTTCTGCACGGTATCCACTCCTCCTTGGTTACGGATCCTGGTCCTTTGGTGTTGCTAACAGCTTTGGCAATCAAAATCCTAGGAACACTTTGCACCAAACCCACCAGACACACCATTGGGGGGCCTGAAGGGAATAGGGCCGGCCGCCCAGATGGGGGTTGGTAGGGGAAAGTGAGAAAGTGACAGGGAAGTGAAACAGGAGTGAAAGGAGTATGAGGTAGAAGGTGCTATCTGACGGGGAGAGGTCACCGGTCCGGAGCAGGGCTCCTGAAATTACTAGGTTGCAGATGTTGGTCTGGGCCTTATAGGAGCTGGAACCCCGGTCACAGGGGATCGCGTCAAGGGGCATGGACTGCCGAGGAGGGCAGCCGGCGGCCTTGAGCCATCACCGGGCAGGGGCCAGGGCACAACGGGTTACGTGGACCCTAGGCCAGGAAGTAGCTTCACGCGTCCTGGTTATTTACTCAACCTGGGTGAAGACTTCAAGATTCATCCCCAACACGCTCCAAAATCGGGGTACTAGCGCACCGATGGGATAGGACTTTCCCAAATTACAGTCCAAAGAAATCCTACGTGTGAACCCTGAGAGCAAGCTCACACCGTTAGCCATACGGGTGAGCGGGACCCAAAAAGTTTCAAGCTTGAGGGTCCAACTAGTGAGAAGGTGCCATGGAAAAGGCCACAGGCTAACAGCAACACCAAGGGCACGGATCCCAGCGTGCTCCCTCCCTGCTGCAGCGGTGCTCAGAATTCTGGTTTACAAGCTGATGGAGTTGTTATTCCTGGACTGAGTGAGTATGCTGAAAAACCCCTTTTCCTCTACCCAACGGCACCCCAGTCACCAACACCCAACTGGCCCCGGGGCACAAACCCCCTACCCACAGAAGGGTTTAACATCCTGCTGCTACACCATCGTCACCGGGCTCCTCAACAGCAGCGGTGGTCGCCGACATTACCACGCACCGTGGGTGGCGTCACAAACTTACACATCCCCTGTACATACCTATCCCCTCTGTTTTAAATTCGAGTGTCCGCGCGAACCTCCGGGTCCGGAGACCCCTTGAGCCACCATGGCTCCGGATCCGAGCGGCTCGGCCGCTGGCACGGAGGCGGTACACTTCCATAGGTAGAAAGCAACCAATCATTGGTATGGGCGGGGTTATACAGAGTTCATGAATATGGAGGACCATTTGACTGTAGCTCTACTAGTGAAAATCTCCTGCTTATAAAATTGTGATTTTATCAAAACTGCAGCAAGCAGCCCAGTAAGTGATATTTCACTGGAATCAGGGTTTCTGTCCCTACAATATGCTGCTCTCAAGTAGAAAAAACTGGTGACACATTCCCTTTAATTGGACTTTTGCTTATGCAGTGTGCCAGTATTATTTGAGCATTTTGTATGGGATATGTATTAAATTGGGACTTTTGACAGTATTAATTAGATATTGTATAAACCTATTTAGACAAACTATGTGTCATACATACAAATCAAAATCCATAAGGCATCTCTAGAGAGGGGACATATCCATGGAACATATGGGATTAATTATAACTGAGAAAGAAAGACAAAGCTAACACTACATATGGCACCTTTTCAGCTAGACAACACTTGGAAAGGGAGAAATGGACCCAGCACCGATTCCAAATATATTAAAAAGTTTTTCTTTATTGATGCATGGTTAAAATTTTATATGAAGACCATAATGAAAGATGTAATGCATAGCACTTAACGCGTTTCGGACTCCATAAAATTAAAAGCAAAAAAACTAGACCTTAATCATAAGTGGTCTATGTCTGGTGATCGATGGACTTATATAGTGGTTTTTAACTGAACAGAGGGATGGAACGGAAGTTGATTCTATACTATGGTATATATGCTTGAAGGAATATGAAAAGAATATTATTGAACCTTTCAATAATATTCTTTTCATATCCCTTCAAGCATATATACCATAGTATAGAATTTCCATCACCACACACACATTTTTTCTTTTATCTAATTAGCATATGCAGAACACACACCCATGCATGACTAATTCTTGAACTTCCGTTCCATCCCTCTGTCCAGGTAAAAACCACTATATAAGTCCAGGGAACCTATATAGTCACACTCACATGAGTACACTACCTCTTAGGCTTTATATGTCCCTCACCATGAGAATAATTTACTGTGATTTTCCGCAGCCCTCCTTACCTTGTATGTGACTTTTGGACTCACTGTTTGTTCACCCAAGTCTCATCCTACTTATTTTATTTATATGGTTTTTTTTACCTATGTTATGCCATTCAATTGTTACTCTAATATATAAAGCTGAGTGTGTGTGTGTATGTGTGTATGTCCGCTAAAGGAATCCGCACCGTCGCATTTACAATCACAACATTTTGCACAGACGCCTCATGTGACCTAGGGAATGTCGTAGACTATGTTTTAACAGGAAAATTTAACTCCACGCTTTACAGTTACTTTCCAAAAAGCTGCCTCCATTAAAGTGAATGGAGCCTGGAACTACAGGTTATTAATAGGAGCTGTGATTGGTTGCTATAGGAACAAAGGACAGTGTTAGTATAAGAAGCTTATGTGTGAGGTAATATGATGTCGGTGGGAAGATGGATAGAGAGAGACAGAAAGAGATAGACAGAGACAGACGGGGAAAGAGACAGAGAGATAGAGACAGACAGAGAAACAAACAGAGACAGACGGGGAAAGAGACAGACAGAGGCAGACGGGGAAAGAGACAGACCTGGAAAGAGACAGACGGGGAAAGAGACAGACGGGGAAAGAGACAGACGGGGAAAGAGACAGACGGGGAAAGAGGCAGACGGGGAAAGAGGCAGACGGGGAAAGAGGCAGACGGGGAAAGAGGCAGACACGGAAAGAGACAGACGGGGAAAGAGACAGACCTGAAAAGAGACAGACGGGGAAAGAGACAGACGGGGAAAGAGACAGACGGGGAAAGAGGCAGACGGGGAAAGAGGCAGACGGGGAAAGAGGCAGACGGGGAAAGAGACAGACGGGGAAAGAGACAGACGGGGAAAGAGACAGACGGGGAAAGAGGCAGACGGGGAAAGAGGCAGACGGGGAAAGAGGCAGACGGGGAAAGAGGCAGACGGGGAAAGAGACAGACGGGGAAAGAGACAGACCTGGAAAGAGACAGACGGGGAAAGAGACAGACAAAGACAGGTAGGGAAAGAGACAGACGGGGAAAGGCACAGACCTGGAAAGAGACAGATGGGGAAAGAGACAGACAAAGACAGACGGGGAAAGAGACAGACGGGGAAAGAGACAGATGGGGAAAGAGACAGACGGGGAAAGAGACAGACGGGGAAAGAGGCAGATGGGGAAAGAGAGAGACACACACATAGAGACAGACACAGAGATAGAGAGAGACAGACACAGAGATAGACAGATAGACTAATACAAATACAGACAGAGAGATAGAAACAGACAGACAATGAAAGAGACAGACAGAGACAGACAGACAGCAACACACAGACAGAGACTGGGAAAGAGATAGAGAGACTGTTACTATCCCGGGCAACGCCAGGTAGTACAGCTAGTGTTAAATTAAGCTACTGTTGTTATTATGGACCCATGACTCCGATGGTTTTTGTATGGTTATATTATGTGAGAATTACAGTATATGGAAAAATATATGGAGTTCTATGGAATATTTAGGTATAACCATTAGGACGCAGCCAGACGGTCGTACAGGCTCTCCTGACCTGAATGTGACAGCATGTATTTCTATGCAGCTCTCACGCTCGGGTCAGGAGAGCCACCTAGCAGGCCAAGGATTTTGATGTGATTGTCGTTCATGTTATACGGTATTGTTACTGCACCCTGACAGTTCTTGCACACGAGCGTATAAATCAAATGAGTGTGAGACAGGCAATGGAGGAGATGGTGAAATTAATCTGTCTATCTTCTACGCAGCTGTGATACAATTCTCACATAAGAGGGAATGAGATCACATTAGATGACTCTCGGTCATGCTCGCAGCAAAGATTGAGCCGAGTGTTGTTAGCATAATCCATCCAATTCTCACATCGGATCCTATACGCTCATGTGACCACAGCCTTAAGGCCCTGTTATACGCTACGATTTATCTGCCGATGTGTCGTTGGGGTCATGGATTCCGTGACGCACATCCGCCATCGTTAGCGACGTCGTTGCGTGTGACACCTACGAGCGACTCCGAACGATCGCAAATAGGTTGAAAATCGTTGATCGTTGACACGTCGTTCAGTTTCAAAATATTGTTCGTCATTTGGAATGCAGCAGACCTATTGGTACGTTTGACACCCTGCCAACGACGAACAACATCCACACTACCTCCTTGGTCAAACAATATATCGCTGAACGATGTTGCGTCGTTTGTGAGATGTGTACGCGTGACCGCTAATAAACGACCTATGAGCGATCTCGGCAAATCGTAACCACGATCTGGGCGTGTCACATCGCTAATGAGATCGTCAGATAAATCGTAGCGTGTAACGCCGCCTTTAGAGTAAAAAATGCATGAGTATAATTATTTTACAAAATTTTGGGATCTGTAGGGAGTTCCTGGCTGGTTCTTCTTCCAATAACATTACCTAATAGCAACATCCCATGACATTGTCCTGACCACTTACTTCCACCACAGGTGGTTTCCTCTGCTGGTTTACGTGCTTTGATGTTGGATAAGATCTTGGAAAGTCTCCAGTATTATTTCTTGCAAACCCAAAGAGATCTGGACACTGTGTCCTCTGCACTAACTGCGATTCGGACTCAACCCAAATGCCAAATATGAGGCGTCACTCACACCAGGGTATAAATGGTACGAATGCAATGTCAGAAGATCTTACACTGCACTCGGACCAATGTTAGTGAAGGGGTCATTGCTTTCCTGCAATTTTCTCTCATCTGTGATTTATGCCATCTAAATACTCTACTGAAATAAAGCGTAATTATTGACTACACTTACAGGCACTAAATGGAAGGGACAACTGCCTTATGGTGAAATGAGACTTGAAAAAACTCAGATAAGCCATTAGGTGTAAGTCTATCTATGTTTTCTCTATTGTTTCAGGGACATCCTGTCGAATAATAATCTCTATTTCTATAACGCCAACATATTCAACAGCGCTTTATAATTCAGAGGTTCAAATGCAAACAATTAACTGTTATAGAAGATACAATAATTAAGCAAAAATAAAAACAACCCTGGTCGTAAGAGCTTACAATCAACAATGGGGTGAGATGGGGGTGATACAAGGTGCAGATGCTTATTTACAACAATCCAGCCATCTCTAAAATATGTGTGGCACCCCTGCGGCCTCAGGCGCCACAGGGTACTGCACCTCAACCGAGGTGCAGTATTCATCCCGGGTAGGGAGGAGGTTATTCACCGGTGTGCATCACAATGCATTCAACCAACACATAACATGGGAGCTCTTCCCCTGGGATTGGGCTAGGGTAGGTGCTGGGGTGGCCATCATGAGGTATGGGACCTCTTGCCCACTAATTCAGGAACCCGGGAGGCAGGGCACCAACAGGGGAAGTTAGGAGAAATCACAAACAGTATTCAGTCTGTTCCGGGCGCAGCAAGTGCCAGGTCGGACTCAGGAGGAGATTAGCATAGACATGGACAGTTCGGGGCTCATGGTCTGGAGCTGGAGGCTCGGACCAGGTTCTTAGGAAGGAAGGGGGATCCCAGGGTTCGCGGGGAGTGCAGAAGGCACCCGTGACCCATTCCACGGCCCAGGAGCTGGGGGTGGAGGGAAACTGTTGAAAGGAAATGCACAGAAGGAAACACTGGCCTCGACCTCCAAAGTATCTGGGATCGGCTGAGGCCCATCACAGCGTAGCTCAGTGCTCCAATGGCAGTGTGCTTCCAGTGACTAAAGAAGTTGAACTGCAGCCTCTGTGACGTCCTGTTACTGCCAGCACTTCTAACATTGCGCCCCTTCGCCATAGGTCACCACCACTCCTATCATCCTCCCTGGGGCCTAGCTCTGCCTGTGGAGAGCTGCAACACCCGAGTTGTGTCACCATCCGCCCCAGAAGAGGGAGGTCCTGCAGCGGTGGCTAATAATTGGCCGCACACCACAGGTGGGGTCACAAACAATTACCCCCATCATTCCCATCCCCCGTTTTATTGACACTGCCGGGGTCACAGAACCGGGCAAGGCCACCACGGCGACCCATGAGAAGAACCACGGCCCGGTGATGGGTAACCCCATACCTCGTGAGCGGGTAATATGGGGTGAAAGATAAAGGCTGCATGAGCCCGTCACCAGCCAATCTTCATAATGCTTTGTGTACAGTGGAGTGTGAGGGAGAATGTGTTCTAAAATAGTGAAGGGCCTAAATATATGAATTAACTTCGATTAGGGAGTGTGATAGGCCACCCTAAAAAAAAGTTTTTTTAAGGAGCATCTGAAGCTTTGTAAGTTGTGGTTCCTCCTAGTTTCCTGGGGTATAACATTCCAGAGGACTGGTGCAGCTCAAGAGAAGTCCTCGTTCCGGGAGTGGGAGGTTCGGATAGAGTGCCTTGCGAAAGTATTCGGCTCCCTTGAATTTTTCAACCCTTTCCCACATTTCAGGCTTCAAACATAAAGATAAAAATTTTAATGTTCTGGTGAAGAATCAACAACAAGTGGACACAATTGTGAAGTTGAACGAAATTTATTGCTTATTTTAAACTTTTTAAAAAAATAATAAACTGAAAATTGGGGCGTGAATATTATTCATCCCCTTTACTTTCAGTGCAGCAAACTCACTCCAGAAGTTCATTGAGGATCTCTGAATGATCCAATGTTGTCCTAAATGACTGATGATGATAAATATAATCCCCTGTGTGTAATCAAGTCTCCGTATAAATGCCCCTGCTCTGTGATAGTCTCAGTTGTTCTGTTTAAAGCGCAGAGAGCATCATGAAGACCAAGGAACACAACAGGCAGGTCCGTGATACTGTTGTGGAGAAGTTTAAAGCCGGATTTGGTTACAGAAAGATTTCCAAAACTTTAAACATCCCAAGGAGCACTGTGCAAGCGATCATATTGAAATGGAAGGAGTCTCATACCACTGCAAATCTACCAAGACCCGGCCGTCCAGCCAAACTGTCATCTCAAACAAGGAGAAGACTGATCAGAGATGCAGCCAAGAGGCCCATGATCACTCTGGATGAACTGCAGAGATCTACAGCTGAGGTGGGAGAGTCTGTCCATAGGATAACAATCAGATGTACACTGCACAAATCTAGCCTTTATGGAAGAGTGGCAACGAGAAAGCCATTTCTCGAAGATATCCATAAAAAGTGTTGTTTAAAGTTTGCCACAAGTCACCTGGGAGACACCAAACATGTGGAAGAAGGTGCTCTGGTCAGATGAAACCAAAATAGAACTATTTGGGCACAATGCCAAACGATATGTTTGGAGTAAAAGCAACACAGCTCATCACCCTGAACACACCATCCCCACTGTCAAACATGGTGGTGGCAGCATCATGGTTTGGGCCTGCTTTTCTTCAGCAGGGACAGGAAAGATGGATAAAATTGATGGGGAGATGGATGGAGCCAAATACAGGACCATTCTTGAAGAAAACCTGTTGGAGTCTGCAAAAGACCTGAGACTGGGACGGAGATTTGTCTTCCAACAAGACAATGATCCCAAATATAAAGCAAAATCTACAATGGAATGGTTCACAAATAAACGTATCCAGGTGTTAGAATGGCCAAGTGACAGTCCAGACCTGAACCCAATCGAGAATCTGTGGAAAGAGCTGAAAACTGCTCTTCACAAACGTCTCCATCCAACCTCACTCAGCTCCAGCTGTTTGCAAAGGAAGAATGGGCAAGAATTTCAGTCTCTCGATGTGCAAAACTGATAGAGGCATACCCCAAGCGACTGCAGCTGTAATCACAGCAAAAGGGGGCGCTACAAAGTATTAACTTACAGGGGATGAATAATATTGCACGCCCCAATTTTCAGTTATTTATTTTTTACAAAAGTTTAAAATAAGCAATAAATATCGTTCAACTTCACAATTGTGTCCCACCTGTTGTAGATTCTTCACCAGAACATTAACATTTTTATCTTTATATTTGAAGCCTGAAATGTGGGAAAAGGTTGAAAAATTCAAGGGAGCCAAATACTTTCGCAAGGCACTGTATGTACACAGGGACTGCACCAGCAGAATAGAAAGTTTAGCTCTGGAGTATAATACAGGAGGTAACTCAGGATCAGTACAGGATCAGTAATGTAATGTATGTACACAGTGACTGCACCAGCAGAATAGTGAGTGCAGCTCTGGAGTGAGTTTAATACAGGATGTAACTCAGGATCAGTGATGTAATGTATGTACACAGTGACTGCACCAGCAGAATAGTGAGTGCAGCTCTGGAGTTTAATGGAGTTTAATACAGGATGTAACTCAGGATCAGTGATGTAATGTATGTACACAGTGACTGCACCAGCAGAATAGTGAGTGCAGCTCTGGAGTTTAATACAGGATGTAACTCAGGATCAGTGATGTAATGTATGTACACAGTGACTGCACCAGCAGAATAGTGAGTGCAGCTCTGGAGTTTAATACAGGATGTACAGTAAATCATGATTACTATAGCAAGGTAACATAATGCAATTAAATTTGCCCTTAATAGAAACATTATCTTGTTTTTTTTTAACCATGATAAAACAAACAATTATGTTACAAATTAATTAAATATATTATGAACCAAATGTAACAGAGAATCTCCCTGAGACGGGGATAATATACACATAATACATTTTAACATCACATTTTTGACATTTTTAAAATGGATTTTCAAGTCACTATGAGATCCTTCCTTGTTTGCCCATTAATTGGGGTTTTTCTACCACCTTAAAGGATGCTTTAGACGCTGCGACATCGCTAACGATATATCGTCGGGGTCACGGTGTTTGTGACGCACATCCGGCGCCGTTAGCGACATCGCTGCGTGTAACACCTATGTGCGCCCTTAAACAATCGCAAAAGAGGCAAAAATCGTTGGTTTGTGACACGTCGTTCATTTACCAAAAATCGTTGTCTGGTGAGTAGTGAGGTTGTTTGTTGTTCCTGCGGCAGCATACATCTCTGTGTGTGATACCGCAGGAACGAGGAACATCACCGTACCTGCGGCCGACCACAATGAGGAAGGAGGTGGGCGGGATGTTCGTCCCGCTAATCTCCGCCCCTCCTCTGCTATTGGGCGGCCGCTTAGTGACACTGCCGTGACGTCGCTATGACGCCGAACGCACCTCCCCCTTGAAGGAGGGATTGTTCGGCGGTCACAGCAACGTCGCTGCAATGGTATGTGCGTGTGACGCTGCCATAGCGATAATGTTTGCTACGGCAGTGATCACCAAATGTCGCACGAACGACAGGGGCAGGTACTATCGCTAGCGATGTTGCAGCGTGTAAAGCACCCTTAAGGACGTGTTCTCACGTTGCACTTTTGCTGCGGGTTTTTTTTTTTGAAGGATGTCGATACTTTCAGCGGTTTTGCAGTGTTTATTTAATTTTTACATCATTTTTTATGAATACAACTAACTTTACTAACGTACTGTAGATAAATCACACATTAGCTGCACCAAAAAACAACTCCACAGCAAAAAACGCAGCAAATAGTGAAGGCTTTAGCTGCAGAAAAAAAAGCTCCAAAACCACTACGTGTGAACCTAGGGTGAGGTTCACTGTCTTAAGCGGGCTTTACACACAGCGACATCGCTGGCGAGCGTACCCGCCCCCGTCGGTTGTGCGTCACGGGCAAATCGGTGCCCGTGGCGCACAACATCGCTAACACCCGTCACACATACTTACCTGCCTAGCGATGTCTCTGTGGCCGGCAAACCGCCTCCTTTCTAAGTGGGCCGTCACAGCGGCGTCCCTAAGCGGCCGCCCAATAGAAGCGGAGGGGCGGAGATGAGCGGGCGTAACATCCCGGCCACCTCTTTCCTTCCTCATTGCGGGCGGCCGCAGGTAAGGGGAGGTTCCTTGTTCCTGCGGTGTCACACGTAGCGATGTGTGCTGCCGCAGGAACGACGAACAACCTGCAACAGCAACGGTAATTGCGATAGGAACGACGTGTCAACAATCAACGATTTGGTAAGTAATTTTGATCGTTAACGGTCGTTCCTGAGTTTGACACGCAATGATGTCACTAACAAGGCCAGATATGCGTCACGAATTCCGTGACCACCAATGACCTCTCGTTAGCGATGTTGTTGCGTACAAAGCCCGCTTTAGGCTTTCTTTGGGCTCGTGCATACGCCAGATGGGCTCAGGTGAGTGTTATCCGTGGTTTTCGCAGATTGCACTCGTATACATGATGGTTTATGGAGTTTTGCAGAAGTCTGTTTTTCTTTCTGTGCCCAAGTGCTCCGAGAAAAAAGTGAGACCTGTCCAATTTTGGTCCAAGTGTCAGGTCAAAATCGTCAATGTGCATCTATGGGTCCTTGGAAAAGATTGGACTGCAATGACATGGAATAGATGAAGATTTTTATTTCCTTGATGTGTGAACCTGCCCTTACAGTGACCTCTGATATTTTTATTGGATTACACTCATTGGATTTATGTGCAGATGTGAGCAAACCCTACCTGGCAGTGTCATTCTATCTCCAGCTTACCATAGTTATCTCTCCCCCACCCAATATGTGGGCATCCAATTCTGCTCTTATGTGCGGAGCTACTCAGAAACGTCATCGTCTGGAGATCTGCTCTTTATAGGCATTTCCTAGACCTGATCTAATACACCAAACTGGCAGACAGCCGTGAGCCACACATCATGGGCCTACAACAAGTCATACATCTCTGGCCCATGAACCACACATCATGGGCCTGTAAACCACACATCACGGGCCCACGAGCCACACATCAATGGCCCACAAGCCACTCATCAAGGGCCCATGAGCCACGCATCATGGGCACGCGAGCCACATATCACAGGCGCACAAGTCACACATCACGAGCCTATGAGCCACATATCATGGGCCCATGACCCACACATCACAAGCCCATGAGCCCATCAGGGGGTGAGAGCCATAAAAAAATAGCTCATGAGCCACACATCACAGGCCCGCGAGCCACACATCACGAGCCACAAATCATGGGCCCATGAGCCAAACATCACAGGCCCACAAGCCACACACCAGAGGCCCATGAACCTCACATTACAGGCCTGTGAGCCACATATAAGGTGTGTGTGAGCCACACATCACAGGCCCGCGAGCCACGCATCACGAGTCCGTGAGCGACACATAATGGGCCCGCGAGCCACACATCATGGTAACGCGACCCACACATCACAGGACTGCAAGCCACACATCACGGGCCCACAACCCAGAGGCTGAGGACCACTGGCCAAAGTCCTAATTCAGAAGGTAGTGATTTTTCTTGTATGTAAAAACACATTCCAAGTTTCATCACTGTTTGGTCATTAGGTCAGTTATTACCATTAGTGTTTCAGCAATGATTTTTCAAAGATGGGGGGAAAAAATCCAAATCTCCTCCTATCCAATAGAATGTAAATCACACCGACTGCCCACTAATGCTGTTCCATGCACAGTCGGTGATTTTCCTGGACCCATAGACGCGTATGACTAATTTTGATCTGCACCTTTGATCCAAAATGATCATGTCTTGATTTTTTTGTGGTACACATGTGAACAGCGCCATATACTGGGCATGTGTTGTGTATGTGAAAGACACCGATGAACAAGTACATGACATACAAAGGTCTGAATAAGGAATGCCTAAATGATGGCAGTGGGGGTCGTTAATAAAGTGATTTTACGCAGGGAACTACAATAATGCCCCATTCTCTTGTATAGTGCTTACCGCTGTGCAGGAAGAAAACCCTGTATGAGGCCTCCTTCACATGTCCGTGCAAAACATTAACATTTTGCACGGTCCGTGGTGAGGGTGCGTGTGTGTGTGTGTGTTCACCGTGTGCTATCTGTGTAACATTCGGATAGCACACAGACAGCATGAGCCGGCATACTCACCTGTCCCCGGTGCTGCTGTTACTTCCTGGTTCGTGGTGAGTGGAGTGAATATTCATGAGGCATAATGAGCGGGCCTGGAAGTACCAGGAGAGTCAGAGTAAGCAGCGCCGGAGACAGGTAAGTATACAAAATCTTTATTTTTATGTCACTTGTGTTTACTCTGTTACGTATCATACTGATGTCACACAGATCACATCAGTGTGCGGTCCATGTGACACCTGTGCTACTGGCAGAAACCAGACATGTCACCGTGCGGAGCTAACTGACACACGGTCCATGTCAAAACATCGACGTGTGCACAAGCCCACGCATGTGTCCGTTTCTCTGGTACGTGTGAAAAACAGGCGTCACACGTACCGGAGACATGGATGTGTGAAGGAGGCCTTAGAGGGTTTCCCAGAGGTAAAAACCCAACCGATCAGTATGCCATGGCATATGCCAGCGATATATCATAATTTTCCAATAATTTTCTCTGAACACGTAGAAGATAAATAAAATTATTTACATTTGTACAGCTGTATACACATCTATTTGCATCCATCCATCTTTTTTTGGTGTACATTTTGCTATTGGCTAGCTTCTTCATAGTCCAAATTCTTTTTATCTTTCCACCTTTGGTAAAATCTAACTAGGGGTACACATATCAACATAAATACAAGATTTACAGTAGTAAGTGAAAAAAAAAAATACAAAAATATTTCTCTGAGAAGGTTATGGGGAGAGGAGTCCATATACAGATAGGTGCGAAGTGGGAATCGTTCTGTTGCTATGGCGAAAAGAACCTTTCTGACATTCTATTTTAAATCGTCAGCCGCATTCTAGTTGCTATAGGTAACCGTGTCCTTGTTCATAGCATCCAGCAATAGCTTGTATCTGATTGGTTACAGCAGGCACACCTCCTTTTCCTATTCGCTAGTGTTCAATATAAATAAAAGATGGTTGTTGCATTGGAGGTGGACGTCAGAGGTCATCCTCGCTGACTGCAGCGCCCTCAGGAGGGCAGATCATGTAGTAGTCCATTTTCACATTGTTCAAGGTTATTGGGTTCCAATAGGACTTTCGGTGACGGTCTCATTTTTAGACGCCCGTTGTTTTATTATTGGGGGATTCTGTTGGGATGTTGTGCTGAGCAGGTTTACGGTTGTTGTGCGAGGTCAGCAGAGCATAAAATCCCTTCCGTCCTTTTTTCCAATAAATATACCCTACAATTCCTATAAATATGGCTAAGGCGATAAATGCAATGACTCCTATTACAATCCATACAATCGGAAGTTCAACTGTAGAAGAAAGAAGAAATACAGATCAATTATTACACATGTTACTATTACTTCATTGTGATAGAAATATCTAGAATTGTTCATTCTGAGCACACAGGTTCACAAATAGAAGGGCAGAAATACAGTGAAGACTTTGAAATGTGAACGAGGGTTTAGCTGTATGCCGGAGATTCCCAGCGTTACGTGAAAGAAGGCAGAACAGACGAAGATGGCCGAAAGAGGAGGCGCCGGCACCGGACAGCAGAGACACGCATAAGGCCCACCGCACGACCATTAGGTAAGTATTATAAAGTGTTTTTTATGTTATACTCCCGGCCTGGGCTCTTATATACAGCATGTTAGAATGATGTATATAAGAGCACGGTGGTGGTGGCCGCAGCTTATACGCCAAAAAAGTGGTGACAGGTTCCCTTTAAAGGGGGATTCTCGTGTCTTCCACTCGCAATTCCATCAATCTTCTGAGACAGGAAGAAACACACATGGGGATTTCTGTTAAACAAACTCACTTTACTAACAACAGTCTCAGGGCACCGGATTTGGTCCCACAGGGGTTCTCCATAAGATTCACATTCACAGTTACAACAGTCTTAACAAACAGGGCACCAGAATTGGTCCCACAGGGGTTCTCCATAAACTTCACATCCCCAGTTACTTGATATAATTTGGTGGCCGCCAGCTTACCTGGCACCTGTGTACCTTCGGGCACTCCTAGGCCCCTCATCCCCCTGACAGACATCACATTAGAACGGGTCAAGTCATTGTAGCTCCTAAGCTCTTCCATCCCACCCACAGGGATTTGCCTACTGCCTAGAAGGGACTTACAGGATATTCCTCTTCAGCTATGCTCTGGCCGAGACCAGATGTACCCTTCTCCGGAGGGCGCAACTGTCCTTCAGTCACCAGGGGGGTTCGTAGAGTATCCCCAGCAGGGGAAGGGTTGCATTCCCAACCTTGTCGGATTGTACCCACAGCAGGGGACGAGGTTCAAACAATCCTTCAGGGTAAGGATCCCTCATTCCGCCGGTCCAGGATTGGCCCTTAGGGCCCAGTAATCTTGCACAATAAGAAGGACTTTCCTCGCACCTACTGCAGGCACGGTATCTATCTGCACTCAATCTGCTCCTGCAGCTTCACTTTGTCAGCCTTGCTCCTCCCCACTATCCCCTCCCCAACTCACAGGACCAGGGAAATGAGTGGCCACACAATACAGTGACACAACATATACAGTGGAACTACAGGTCGCAGCCAGCCTGCAGGTCTGGGGGGGGCAAGCCCTGCACCCCCCTTACAGACTGACACCTAAGGGGTAAGTGATGATCAACATCACTAGAGTTGAGCCAATATATTTACACTGTCCTGATTTGGTGTCTAGTCCTAATCTTCGTGGTTAGGCAGTCTTATCTTGCATGGTCGGTGTCCGAGCCCAAATGATGTCTACTAGGCCCCATGACTTTTGACATGATATTGGGAGCCTAGTAAGCACCAAAGGCTCCCAAATGCTGAAGGAAGAATAGCGACCACAGACATAAAGACTATCCTAGTCCGGCTACCATGGAGAAATTAACTGGACTCTAGAACAGGACAGCACAATATATAAATAACCAACCCATTGTCATGCGATGTTCAGTCCCGCATACACCTGCTGGCACTGTGGCGTCAGACTCTGTTCACACTGCAGAGTCTGAAAGCAACCTGAGGCTTCTGAACTGCTCAGCAAGAGTTGGGCGTCGCCTGGTTCAGGTTTACTGGTTTTCAGCTCTGCAGGAGTTAATTCCTGCAGCTACTGAGTAGGACCTAAGTGCTCATGTTGCTGATTGACAAGTGCAGCTATCACTTTCCTATTGTCACGTCCCCACCGGAGTCCGCTCCTGTGACCTCTGCTTCGGCCACCAGGCGCTGCTGTATTTCCGCCGTGGACAGTGCTGGTAATGATAGGGGGGGGGAGTCGGTGCCAGTGGCTCTGGTGGGTACAGTCTCCGCCTATATCACTTAGCAGGGTTTCTCTGAAACCGGCAGTACCACTGGCTGACTGTAGGTGGCGTGTGTCTTCCAGCTGAAGTGACCACCTTTCGGCTACAGCCAATGGGAAGACACCGCACCCTTCTAATTCCCCCTCCTGTCTGCTGGTCCCTGCTAGATATAGTTTTGTAGTTCTGCTTATCTCTGGTTCACACCCTGCTCCTGAACTTCTGATCCCTGTGTTTGACCCTTTGCCTGTTCACTGACTACTCTCCTGCTTGCCGTGTTCTGTAGTTCGTTGCGATCTCCGGTTTGACCTTAGCATGAATTCCTGACCACCCTCTTGCCTACCGATTTTGTCCATTTTTGTACCTCCTGGTTTGGACCCTGGCTGACGACTACGCTTCTCTGGACTGCAGCCTTCCATAGGCAGCGATCTCCTGGACCTTGTGTAATTTCAAATCCCTGTACAGAGGTTATAGGGTTTCGGGATTCTTGGGATCCTGCTGAGTGGCCAGCTTGCCTTTAGTCTGTCTGTAACAGCCATCCTGAGTCTTTGGTCCCGGGCTCTCTTTCTCTCTCTCTCTCTCGTTGTGAGCATGTGCAAACACCACAACTACAGACAGTAAATGAGACAGTGGCCGCACATACTCGCCACCACTCCATAATCTACAGACAAAAGTAGCTCTTCTCTTTTCTAGCCTCATACAACCTCTCATACAATTTTTTGCTCTACAGTCCCTGACAGACGTTCTGTCGCTTATCCATGTTATGTAAATAAAAGCTTATAACCTGACTTTAAATTCATCCATTGGTTTCATAAATTACTCTTTTCAAAGCTGAAACCCTCCCAAATTTGGTTTAGGTTATGAAAATAAAGTTGCTGCAAAGCTGAAATATTGATCATTTAATGATCACAGAAAGGTCAGATTTTTGCAACACAAAGGTTTTGTCGCCTAGTCATATAATGCACCCAATCCTAGTTTACATGATCACTTGTGCTCACTAAATGATTGGTTAATTAGTGAGTGTTGTATAAAAAGAAACCCAGCACTCCAGACCTTCAGTTGAACTGCAACTTGACCTCTGACAAAATGCCAAAAATCCACTCTGCGACCAAAGCTTTGAATATCAAGAGGCTGAAGAACAGATCCACTGCAGAGGTGGCTGGCACCTTTAATGTGTCTCAGCGTCAAGTACAAAGAATTAAAAAAAGATTTGAAGAGACTGGAAATGTTTTTGATAAGCTCAGGTCCGGCAGACCCGCAAGGCAACTGCTCATGAGGAACGTTTGTTGGCTAGAAAATCCAAAGCCAGCCCCTCTAACACTGCAGCAGAGCTCCAACAGGCCTGGTCACCTCAAGTTCCTGTGTCAACTAGAACAGTTTGTAGGATTCTATCTTGAAATGGCCTACATGGTCGAATCAGTGCCCAGAAGCCAGCACTAAACAAAAGGTAATTAAAAAAAACATGTGGCATTTGCCAAATCCCACAGCCTGATAAACATATGGATGCTGGAAAAGTGGCAGAAGGTGGATTTCTCTGATGAATCTTCAGTTAAATTACACCACAGCCGCCGCAAATACTGCCGGAGACCTACTGGAGCACGTATGGATCCAGAAAACAGTTAAGTTTGGTGGTGGAAAGATCATGGTCATTCAGTATGGGGATGTGCGAAACATTTGCAAGGTGGAAGGCAATATCAATAGCCTAAAATATCAAGAAGTATTAGCTACCTCTTACATTCCCAATCATAAAAGTAGTCAAATTCTGCAGCAGGATGGTGCTCCATCTCATACATCCATCTCTACAACAAAGTTCCTCCTGGCAAAGAAGATCAAGGTGCTCAAGGACTGGCCAGCCCAGTCACCAGACATGAACATCATTGAGCATGTTTGGGGTAGGATGAAAGAGGAAGCTTGGAAGACAAAACCAAAGGATCTAGATGAACTCTGGGAGGCATGTAAGATGCATTCTTTGCTATTCTTGATGACCTCATTAATAAATTGTATGACTCATTGTTGAACCTCATGGATGTAGTTCTTCAAGCTCATGGAAGTCACCCAAATATGGCTCTAATAGCACCACAACTTCATTCACCAATGTTATGCAACATATCTTTGTATTAGAAGTTAATTATTTGTGAATTTCACATTACTTTCTGTGGGCGACAAAACTTTTGTCTTGCCAAAATCTAACCTTTCTGTGTTCATTAAATGATCAATATATCAGCTTTTCAGCAACTTTATTTTCATAACCTAAACCAAATTTGGGAGGGTTTCAGCTTTAAAAAGAGTAATTTATAAAACCAATGGATGAATTTAAAGTCAGATTATAAGCTTTTATTTACATAACATGGATAAGCGACAGAACTTCTGTCAGGGACTGTAATGTGGAGTTTACTATCTGCTCCATGGGGTTTCTTTTTCCTTTCTCTGGATCAACATTTTAAGCTATGGGTTAAACTCGATGGACTTAAGTCTACCTTCAACATTAAAAGTACTCACCGGGTACGATTGTCACCTCCTGTTTTGAGCTCATTTCCCCATGTGCGTTCTTGGCCAGGCAGGTGTATGTTCCATTATGGGTGGATGCCGCTGTGTGGATGATAATTGAGCTTCTATCCGGGGAGTATACCACCTTGGCATTATTGGGGATCTGCCAGCTGTATGTAGGAGCCGGTAACCCATCCGACTGGCACGTGATGTTTAGCGGATATCCTGTTTGAATCGTTGCATTGGTTGATACAGTCACAGTTGGACTCGATGGTGCATCTGAGGAAAAAAGAAAAAAACATTCCAAAGATATCTCTAAATTTCAAGGAGAAATGCAGAGAGAGAAAGATTTATAGAAAGGTGACATGGAGCATAATTTTTTTTATTGAAGTTGTGCCCTTAAAAAGTGACAACGTGCAACATAAAAAGTGCACTAGGATGCTGGTCTACTTGGAACCCTCTTCAAAAGGGGAAGGTTCCCAAAAACCATTCCCTGTCCCTCCAAGCCAGAAGGCCATAGCGAGGGTCTGGGACTAGTATCCTCCATTAGCTAAAGCCAAGGAAAGGCCCAAGCTTGCTGTCACCCCCGGCAAGAACTAGAAGCCATCGACTGTCGACTCTCCTCCCGAGAAAGGGTTGCCAGGGTTCGGGGGGAGCGCAACCTGACATAGAGCAGATATTCTATACACAGTAATAGACATTCCCCATGTTGTGAATATGCAGAGAATTTGTAGGACACTGATTTTCCTTCTGAAGAAATGGTATAAATTATGGCGAATTTAGGCAATGCTTGCTGGGAAAAATCTGCAAAAATATGCAAAATAGTTTGACTCTCCATCGCCACCTATAGGAGGGAGAAAGCTGCTTATCTGTGATTTTTTTTTCACACTTTTTCTTTCTTCTATCAGCTTTGTGGGTAATAATGTTACTAAATGTACAATGTATTAAATGTCGTCAATGTATCCATGCATGATACTGATTTCCATAGGAATCATGTAATGCTTAATTTCCACTTTGGTGGCTGCAGAAAACTGGGACGTGCTGTAAAGTTTATTACCAGAATAGCTGCAGCACCCAGGACAGTAACTAAGTCTCTCTCTCTCTCCCCCTCTCTCTACCTCTCTCTCTCCCCCTCTCTCTACCTCTCTCTCTCCCCCTCTCTCACTTTCCCACTCTCCTACTTTCCCACTCACTTTCCCTCTCTCCCACTCTCTCACTCTCCCACTCTCTCACTCTCCCACTTTCCCACTTTCTCACTCTCCCACTTTCCCACTCTCCCACTTTCCCACTCTCACTCTCTCACTCCCTCACTTTCCCACTCTCTCTCCCACGCTCTCACTTTCCCACTCTCTTACTCTCCCACTTTCCCACTCTCCCACTCTCACTCTCTCACTTTCCCACTCTCTCACTCTCCCACTTTCCCACTCTCACTCCCTCACTTTTCCACTCTCTCACTCTCCCACTTTCCCACTCTCACTCCCTCACTTTTCCACTCTCTCTCCCACGCTCTCACTTTCCCACTCTCCCACTTTCCCACTCTCTCTCCCATGCTCTCACTCTCTCACTCTCCCACTTTCTCACTCTCTCACTCTCCCACTTTCCCACTCTCACTCCCTCACTTTTCCACTCTCTCTCCCACGCTCTCACTTTCCCACTCTCACTTTCCCACTCTCACTCCCTCACTTTCCGACTCTCTCTCCCATGCTCTCATTCTCTCACTCTCTCACTCTCCCACTTTCCCACTCTCCCCCAAAATCATATTACCTCACACATAAGCTTCTTTTACTAAGAATATTCTTCGTTGCCTATAGCAACCAATCACTGCTCTTATTAATGACCTGTAGCAAAATAGCAGAGTGTGATTGGTTGCTATTGGCCACCTGATAAATATCCAGGCTATCAATACAGCCAATATACTACCTCACACATCCAAACTGTAAGTAAGTAAGGTTTTTTTTAGCTAATAACTGTAAAGTGCGGGGTTAAAATTTCCCCTCAAAGCATAGTCTATGACGTTCCCCGAGTCAAATGAGGCAGCTGCGGAAAATTTTGTGATTGTAAATGCGGCGGTGCAGATCCCTTTAGGGGAGATACACACACACACACACACATACACATACACATACAAACTGTGAGACTGTGACCGGGGTTATCTATGACGGCCGGTATGTCTCGCCCAGGTTGTGCTCACTCCATGATAGAAAGTAAATCCACTATAGGGTTAATGCTGTTTCCCTACAGGCTTAAGGAAGGGTTAAAAGGAAACAGGAACGAGGGCAGGTGTGCCGGGTGTGGGGGAAGTGACCAGAACTTCCTGAGCCCTCTGCTGGAGAGGCACATGTATTTTGTTATGGACTTTTTGTTTGGACATTAAAACCGTGTGCTGTGAACCTTGATGCCTGGATCCCGTGTCTTCTGCTGCGCAGCCGACCGCGCTACCTCACATATAGTGGAGAATCGGCGGGCATGACAGCCGGTGAGGTGTAGCATCCATCCCTGGTGACCCAGCTGCGCATGTCCTGGATTCGAGCGGCTATACTACAGCCCAAACCCGGCGACGCCATGGAGGACATACTAAAGCATTTGGCTCAGGCTAATGCACAGCAGCAACAGACCAATGCACACCTGCTCCAATCCTTGCAAGTGCAGGAAAAAAAACTCCAAGAACAGTTGGATCAGGCCAATGCACGTCAGCAGCAATCCTTGCAAGTGCAGGTCAAAATGCACCAAGAACAGATGGAGCAGGCCAATGCACGTCAGCAGCAAGCCTTGCAAGTGCAGGACAAAAGGCACCAAGAACAGATGGAGCAGGCCAATGCACGTCAGCAGCAAGCCTTACAATTGCAGGAAAAAAGGCACCAAGAACAGATGGTTCTCCTGGCCAAGTCGATCCGTGCCGGACCGGCAGCAACAACCCCGGGACCGGGTGACGACGGCAGCGTCCGGAAAGCGGTGAGACAAGCGTTGCAAAAGATGACCCCGGGTGATGATGTGGAAGCGTTCCTGGCGGTGTTTGAGCGGGTGGCCGAGCGGGAAAAGCTGCCGACCCCGCAGTGGGCTGAGGTATTGTCGCCCTATCTGACGGGGGAACCCCAAAAAGCGTACCTGGACCTCGGTACCGAGGACGCCATTGACTATGTGACCCTGAAAGCCGAAATACTGGCTCGGTTGGGGGTGAATACCTATGTACGGGCTCAGCGGGTAAATCAGTGGTTCTATGAGGAAGCCAAACCCGTACGCTCCCAGGCCTATGACTTGTTACATCTTGTAAAAAAGTGGTTGCAGCCTGACACTCTGAGCCCGGCGCAAATGGTGGAAAGGGTAGTAGTGGATCGTTTTGTGCGCACTTTACCCGTCACCGTTCAACGGTGGGTAGGACAGGGTGACCCGAGTACCCTGGACCAATTAGTGTCCCTGGTAGAGCGGCATGTGGCTACGCAGGACTTGATACGGGACACTGAGACTTTGCGTACCGCCCGTCGGTCCGGCCCCTCCAAGCCTAGGGCCAAGGACCCACCGCTGACAACGGTACAGGAGTCCCCTACCGTCCCGTCTGAGGCCGCGGCCGCCATTCCTGAGGTCCGGAAGGTTCTGTACCCTAAACGACAACCCGTCAAGGGGGTTTCCGTCCCCATTAGATGTTGGCGGTGCCAGCGGGTGGGACATATGGAAGCCCAGTGTCCACTCACCACGGAGCCCATGGATTGTGGGGTTACCCGGCGGGGTTCAATGTATGCTCAGGTGGTGTGTACCGCTGACCTGGTTCCCCCAGAGACAGAGCCCCACTTGTGTCAAATACAGGTGAATGGATGTCCGGTTACAGGATTGTTGGATTCCGGAAGCTTAGTGACCCTTGTGCGATCCACCTTGAGAGCTAAAGTAAAGGCCACAGGACGCACTGTGGGGGTGGTTTGCATACATGGGGACCGCCACGACTATCCCACGGGGATTGTCACCATCACAGCACCTTGCGGTCAGGTGCAACATGAGGTGGGACTTCTTAACACTCTTCCTTATGACGTGATCCTAGGAAGGGATCTGCCCTATTTTTGGACTTTATGGAGGGGACCCCCTAAGTCCCCTCAGATATTGGTCGGTCCGGGACCTGAGCCCTACAATCCTGAATCCGGGACACCTGCCGTAGGGGTCACGATGATAGGGACAGAGTGTGAACCCGATAGGTCACCCCTAGAGGTATTGGCAGGAGAGGCTGAGACGGTCGAGCCCATCCCGGAGTTGGAGGCGTCCCCGGATACGTTTGGGACAGCCCAACTCCAGGACCCTACGTTAATACATGCCCGGAGTCGGGTGACAGTAGTTGACGGGGTGGCACAGCTGCCCAGTGCCCAGGTAAGGTACCCCCATTTCGCTCTTAAGCAGGATTTACTCTACCGGGTAGATGAAATACGGGGCGTAGGGGTAGAACAGTTGGTGGTGCCCCAGCCGCATCGCCGGCGGGTCCTCGACTTGGCTCATAAACACCTGATGAGTGGCCACCTAGGGGTCAAGAAAACGCAGGAGCGAATATTGCAAAGGTTCTATTGGCCCGGGGTCTTTGGGGAGGTAAAACGGTTCTGCGAAACCTGCCCGGAGTGTCAGCTTACTGCACCCCTGACCCATTTTCGCAGTCCGTTGGTACCATTACCCATTATAGAAGTCCCTTTTGAACGGATAGGGATGGATCTGGTGGGGCCCCTCGTAAAGTCCGCTCGAGGGCACCAACACATCCTAGTGATCGTTGACTATGCCACCCGGTATCCCGAGGCGATACCTCTCAGACATACTGCAGCAAAGCTTATAGCTCAGGAGTTGTTTGCTGTGTTCTGCCGGGTGGGATTGCCCAAGGAGATCCTTACGGATCAGGGGACCCCATTCATGTCTAAAGTGACCAAAGAGCTATGCCGGCTACTCCAGATCAAGCAGTTGCGTACGTCTGTGTATCATCCGCAAACGGACGGTTTAGTCGAGCGTTTCAATAAAACCCTGAAAACCATGCTAAGAAGGGTGATTTCAAAAGACGGGAAAGACTGGGATATGATGCTTCCCTATTTGATGTTTGCCATACGAGAGGTGCCACAGGCATCCACGGGGTTTTCGCCTTTTGAATTGTTATACGGGCGACATCCCCGGGGATTGTTGGACCTGGCAAAGGAAACATGGGAACAAGAGCCCACCCCCCATAAAAGTGTGATTGAACACATTTTGGGTATGCAGAACCGCATAAGCGCGGTCATGCCAATTGTGAAGGAGCACTTACAGGAGGCTCAGGCCGCGCAAAGCGGCCGCTACAATAGACAAGCCACCGTGCGGACCTTTAAACCCGGGGATCGGGTGTTGGTATTGATCCCCACGGCGGAGAGTAAATTCCTGGCTCAGTGGCAAGGCCCCTACGAGATAAAGGAAAGAGTAGGGGTGGTTAACTATAAAGTATTGCAGCCCGGTAGGCGGAAACCTGAACAAATATACCATGTCAACCTATTAAAACCTTGGCAGGAACGGGAAAGCCTGATGGCTGTTTTTTCCCCACCTCCCTCCTCTTCGGGTCGTTCACATCCGGCTCCAGCGACCTCCGGAGAGGACGAACCGGAAGTAAGGATTGGAGAAGCCCTCACCAAGCAACAGAGGCGAGAGGCCAGACGGTTGGTTCAGCAGAACCCCGATGTCTTCTCCGAGCTGCCCGGTAGGACCAGTCTGATACGACATGATATTGTCACCGAGCCCCACCTGAAGGTACGCCTGAAGTCATACCGGGTACCGGAGGCTCGACGACAAGCCATATCGGAGGAAGTAAAGACAATGTTACGCCTGGGGGTCATCGAAAAATCCCGGAGTGAATGGGCTAGTCCGATTGTCCTAATACCAAAACCCGATGGCTCCTTAAGGTTCTGCAATGACTTTAGGAGATTGAACGAAATATCCAAGTTCGATCTCTACCCCATGCCCCGGGTGGATGAGCTGATTGATAGGCTGGGACAGGCGCGATATTTTACCACGCTCGACCTGACCAAAGGGTACTGGCAGGTGCCCCTAACGGAGTCCGCCAAGGAGAAAACCGCTTTTGTTACGCCGGAGGGTCTCTTCCACTATGTTGTCTTGCCTTTTGGGTTACATGGCGCTCCGGCCACGTTCCAGAGGTTGATGGACTTAGTGCTGGAACCCCACCAGGCGTATGCATCAGCGTACCTGGATGACATCATTATTTACAGCTCCGATTGGCAGACCCACTTGGAACAGGTACAAGCGGTGGTGGACGCGCTTCGATCAGCCGGATTGACAGCCAATCCCAAGAAATGTGCATTGGGACTCACGGAAGCCCGCTACTTGGGCTACGTGATAGGCCAAGGAGTGATTAAGCCCCAAATTAACAAGGTTGAGGCGATCCAGAAGTGGCCTAGACCCCTGACCACGAAGCAGGTTAGGGCCTTCCTGGGTATCGTGGGGTACTACAGGAGGTTTGTAAAGGATTTTGCGGGACTATCAGCCCCCTTGACGGACCTTCTCAAAGGCAAGAAGTCCGTCATGGTGCGGTGGACTCCGCAGGCCGAGGACTCCTTCCGGGCCCTGAAGGGGGTCCTGTGCGGACAGCCCGTTCTGGTCAACCCTGATTTCCGGAAGGAGTTCATTGTACAGACTGACGCCTCGGAGGTCGGCCTGGGGGCAGTGCTGTCTCAGGTGGTTCAGGGGGAGGAACACCCCGTCACCTTCTTGAGTAGGAAGCTCACCCCTCCCGAGCGGAATTATAGCGTAGTGGAGAAGGAGTGCCTGGCGATCAAGTGGGCCTTGGAGTCCCTACGCTATTACCTGCTGGGACGGCAGTTTCGCTTGGTGACGGATCACTCTCCACTGGTCTGGATGAGGTCCGCCAAGGAACGGAATGCCCGGGTTACCCGGTGGTTCCTTTCTCTGCAGAACTTCCGGTTTACGGTTGAACACCGGGCCGGTAGGTTGCAGGGCAACGCCGATGCCTTGTCCCGCGGCCCGTGCTTGATGGCTGGAGTTCAACCCCGCACGCTTGAACTGAGGGGGGGGGTATGTGAGACTGTGACCGGGGTTATCTATGACGGCCGGTATGTCTCGCCCAGGTTGTGCTCACTCCATGATAGAAAGTAAATCCACTATAGGGTTAATGCTGTTTCCCTACAGGCTTAAGGAAGGGTTAAAAGGAAACAGGAACGAGGGCAGGTGTGCCGGGTGTGGGGGAAGTGACCAGAACTTCCTGAGCCCTCTGCTGGAGAGGCACATGTATTTTGTTATGGACTTTTTGTTTGGACATTAAAACCGTGTGCTGTGAACCTTGATGCCTGGATCCCGTGTCTTCTGCTGCGCAGCCGACCGCGCTACCTCACAAAACATACATATGAAAAAGTTTGGGCACCCCTATTAATGTTAACCTTTTTTCTTTATAACAATTTGGGTTTTTGCAGCAGCTCTTTCAGTTTCATATATCTAATAACTGATGGACTGAGTAATATTTCTGGATTGAAATGAGGTTTATTGTACTAACAGAAAATGTGCAATCCGCATTTAAACAAAATTTGACCGATGCAAAAGTATGGGCACCCTTATCAATTTCTTGATTTGAACACTCCTAACTACTTTTTACTGACTTAATGAAGCACTAAATTGGTTTTGTAACCTCATTGAGCTTTGAACTTCATAGGCAGGTGTATCCAATCATGAGAAAAGGTATTTAAGGTGGCCACTTGCAAGTTGTTCTCCTATTTGAATCTCCTATGAAGAGTGGCATCATGGGCTCCTCAAAACAACTCTCAAATGATCTGAAAACAAAGATTATTCAACATAGTTGTTCAAGGGAAGGATACAAAAAGTTGTCTGAGAGATTTAAACTGTCAGTTTCCACTGTGAGGAACATAGTAAGGAAATGGAAGAACACAGGTACAGTTCTTGTGAAGCCCAGAAGTGGCAGGCCAAGAAAAATATCAGAAAGGCAGAGAAGAAGAATGGTGAGAACAGTCAAGGATAATCCACAGACCACCTCCAAAGACCTGCAGCATCATCTTGCTGCAGATGGTGTCAATGTGCATCGGTCAACAATACAGCGCACGTTGCACAAGGAGAAGCTGTATGGGAGTGTGATGCGAAAGAAGCCGTTTCTGCAAGCACGCCACAAACAGAGTCGCCTGAGGTATGCAAAAGCACATTTGGACAAGCCAGTTACATTTTGGAAGAAGGTCCTGTGGACTGATGAAACAAAGATTGAGTTGTTTGGTCATACAAAAAGGCGTTATGCATGGAGGCAAAAAAACACGGCATTCCAAGAAAAGCACTTGCTACCCACAGTAAAATTTGGTGGAGGTTCCATCATGCTTTGGGGCTGTGTGGCCAATGCCGGCACCGGGAATCTTGTTAAAGTTGAGGGTTGCATGGATTCAACTCAGTATCAGCAGATTCTTGACAATAATGTGCAAGAATCAGTGACGAAGTTGAGGTTACGCAGGGGATGGATATTTCAGCAAGACAATGATCCAAAACACCGCTCCAAATCTACTCAGGCATTCATGCAGAGGAACAATTACAATGTTCTGGAATGGCCATCCCAGTCCCCAGACCTGAATATCATTGAACATCTGTGGGATGATGTGAAGCGGCTGTCCATGCTCGGCGACCATCAAACTTAACTGAACTGGAATTGTTGTGTAAACAGGAATGGTCAAATATACCTTCCTCCAGGATCCAGGAACTCATTAAAAGCTACAGGAAGCGACTAGAGGCTGTTATTTTTGCAAAAGGAGGATCTACAAAATATTAATGTCACTTTTATGTTGAGGTGCCCATACTTTTGCACCGGTCAAATTTTGTTTAAATGCGGATTGCACATTTTCTGTTAGTACAATAAACCTCATTTCAATCCAGAAATATTACTCAGTCCATCAGTTATTAGATATATGAAACGGAAATAGCTGCTGCAAAAACCCAAATTGTTATAAAGAAAAAAGGTTAACATTAATAGGGGTGCCCAAACTTTTTCATATGACTGTACATATTGGTAATGTTGTACTTTCCAGGAACCACAGGTAGCGGCACATTCTGCGTCAAGGACGGAGCAGATGTCAGGGTCACGGCAGAAGACTTACATTGCACGGTGATGCTGACAGCTTTCTCCTTCTCTCCTTTGTCGTTTGCTGCCTGACAGGTATATAATCCGGACATGTCTCTCGTTAACGTTTCCGAGTTACGGATTATATGGTTCCCATTATAGCATCTTACTGTTGCCTGTGGGTTTCCGTCCGCCTGACACGAAAATGGTCTGCCTCCTTCTACCAAAAGTACTGATGAGGGGCACAAGGTTTCAGAGAACTCTGGGGGATCTAAAATGAAAAACATATCACAAATTATTGTTGGCCGACACACCCCATGAGCTTTTATGTCTGTAGTCTGCCAAATGATCACATATATCCATGAAATACCCACAGAGGAAAAAATATCTCTTTCATATGTGTCTATTGTAAGGGCAAACTCTTCATACGGAACCTGTCCTGTGAAAAAAAAAACCCTATTATCCTGCAGATATGGGGTTCATCTGCAGGTTAATAGCTCTCTGAAACTTCCCGGGACGAGCACATAGACCCCTATGTTTATTCCTGCCTTCTCATAGGGGTGGCGCCAGGTTCTGTCCAGTGGCCAGCTGGAGCCGCCACAGTAACCACACCCCCGGCACTGACTGACAGCCAGATGTGTATTAGAGTCGGCTGTCAGTCAGTAATGGAGGCAAGGTTACAGATGCTGTTAACTATATACTACATGGTGACTGAACCCGCCCCAGTGCCCCCCAGATGACTGGAAACCAAACACTGTTGGGAGGAATAAAATTAATTTCCTCCTGGCAGCGGGGCTCGAAGTGCAGGCGTCAAGCAGATTCGGAACACTATTAACCTGCAGATAAACCCCATATCTGCAGGTTAATAGGGTTTTTTTTTTACATGACAGGTTCCCCTTAATATATCACACTTTGACACTCCACTTAATAGGCCCCAGAGAAACCTCTGTACAGGGCTCTGGACTTACAACAGGGTCTCCTGGGCTGCCGGCTGTTGGAGTGACATTGCAAAGGAGAGGTGACAGACATAGGACAAAGTCAGAAGTCAAGGACAAGATCAGGAGATAGCCGAGGTCTGAACCGGAAACACAGGGAGAGAAGCAGAATTCTCCAGGAAATATAAGGTTAAACCAGTCCTGGGTCAGCAACAAGCAGCAGCGGGGTATGGCAAGACAGAGATCAGGGTCAGTATCTATAACCGGCAACTCTCAGAAAACTGCTGGGAGTTTAAATAAGGTGTGGCCCTGGCCAAATCTCACAGCAGAAAGTTATTTACACCTGCTAATTAACAGCTCTGCAAAAGCATTCAGGCTTGATGGCTTTGTGGCACAAAAAGTCCCAGCAAACTACTGGGAGTTTAAATAAGATGTGGGATGTGCGATCCATGTCTTTTTCTCTATAGCATGTTATACAACATCCTATCCCCCTCTTTTTTTGCTTGGATCTGCACTCCCCCTATTTGACACAGGTGATTTTAATCAGCAGGAGACTGCAAGAGGGGTCAGCCTTTTTTTGCTCCCAGTCCACATATGGGAGTCAGTGGGAGGTGAGTGCACAGCTCCTCTCACTGAGTGCTGGTACTGTGTAGTGGCCGCTGTTGTGGTGGTGTCGTGTCGGTGGGGCACTGCGACCTGGAGCCTTGGGGGCTTTGCCTTGCAGCATGGGTGCTGTGAGGCACCGGGTCGCCTGCCCTGCTGGTGCTTTGTCGCTGCAGCAGTGGTTGGTGCACGGTGCCACACTATAAGGTTTAGGATAGGGACCTACACAAGAGGTTTGCCGTGACGTGGCAGTGGGCTTAATACAATCTGATCAGAATGGTAACAAAAGAACCTCATGTTCTATTTAATTAATTTTTTGCCTAGCATCTTTAGACCATTGTATTTTTGTGGGATGTGCGATCCATGTCTTTTTCTTCATAGCATGTTAAATAAGATGTGGCCCTAGCCAAATCTCACAGCTAAAAGCTATTTACGCCTGCTGAGTAGCTGCTCTGCAGAAGCAATCAGGCTCAATGGCTGGGCAGCACAACCAGTCCTAGCAAACTGCTGAGAGTTTAAATAAGGTGTGACGCTGGCCAAACCTCACAACAGAAACCTATTTACACCTGCTGATTAGCTGCTGTGTAGAAGAACTCAAGCTTGATGGCTGGACAGCACAACAAGTGCCAGAAAACCGCTGAGAGTTTAAATAAGGTGTGACGCTGGCCAAACCTCACAACAGAAACCTATTTACACCTGCTGATTAGCAGCTCTGCAGAAGCACTCAAGCTTGATGGCTGGACAGCACAACAAGTGCCAGAAAACCGCTGAGAGTTTAAATAAGGTGTGGCCCTGCTCAAATCTCACAGCAAAAAACTATTTACACCTGCTGATTAGCTGCTGTGCAGAAGCACTCAGGCTTGATGGCTGGGTGGCACAACAAGTGCCAGAAAACTGCTGGGAGTTTAAATAAAGTGTGACGCTGGCCAAACCTCACAGCAGAAAGGTATTTACAGCTGCTGAGTAGCAGCAATGCAGAAGCACTCAGCACTCAGTCGCAGCAAACTGTTGGGAGTTAAAATAAGGTGTGGCCCTGCTCAAATCTCACAGCAGAAAACTCCTTACACCTGCTGATTAGCTGCTGTGCAGAAGCACTCAGGCTTGATGGCTGGACAGCACAACAAGTGCCAAAAAACTGCTGGGAGTTTAAATAAGGTGTGACGCTGGCCAAATTTCACAGCTGAAAGCTATTTACACCTGCTGATTAGCTGCTCTGCTGAAGCATTCAGGCTGGATAGCTGAGCGGCACAACAATCCAAGCCCCATCATTATGTTTCGCAGAATCGTGGCTGCTTTGCCAAGCGCTATCCGAAGTATGAGTGCAGCTCTGCCAAGCGCTAGAGGCAAAGGTTGTAGGAGCAGGTTCATACAAGGATGTAACATCAATCTATATACCTTGATGGGTCTACATTTACACCTTTATAATGAGTATTATCAGCTCCAGGATTTGGTGGTCTCCAGTTTTGTCAAAGATGTCTACACACCACTTACAATGTACTTCTAGGGTCTGTGTGGAGGATTGGGATATGCTTGAATTTGCAATAAATGCCGTGCAGGTGACGCTTATCCTCGGAGTCCTCTGGTTTGCGGTGATTGTGTGGATGATCGTAGAGTCCTCAGCCGTCATCTCTTCTCGATGGTCCATAATAATGCGCATAACATAAGCCTGTGGATGCTCATTAGTTACATTACAAGAGGCTGTCACCTCCTCATCCAGGTCTACAATGTTGCTGGATAGATTAAAAGCCAAGGTAGGATGATCTGAAAAGAAAATTGGGAAAGTGTTACTATGGGTATAGACAGCCCCTCAAGTCTATGGTCTAATAATGGCACCATGATTAGGCTAAGAAGTATCCAAAGAGGGCAACGACTGTGGGGAATTCCACAACAGGCGTCGGTGCCAGACAAACCTTGGCTGGTTTCCAGAGCCCACTTGGCTTCCTGAGATCCTGATGATCTTTATAGACACGTTCTTAGCTTGGAAAGGCAATAGAGGTGTGTGGTCATCAGTAACGGAGGCATAAGAGCTGAGACACTGGACAGCAAGATATGCTGTAAATGTCTATGTGCCGTCCCTGCAGCGGATCGAACCGCTCGGATCCGGGGGGTGGTGATTACTTGTGGCTCGAGGGTCTCCGGACCCGGGGGATTAGGGGCCACACTCAAATGGAAAAGGGGGGTATTTACAGGGGATTGGTATAGTTTGTGACACCACCTGTGGTGTACAGTAATTGGGAGTACCGCCGCTGCCGTTGGGAGTACCCAGGGTGATGGAGTGGAGCAGCAAGGTGACGTTACCCTCAACGGGTAGAGGTAGGTCCCGGGACTCTAGATGGTGATGCAGGGACACAGTGCAGGGGTCAGTCGGGTACTCACTCAGCAAAGAAGCAGATGCTGACAACAGGGTAAACCAAGTCTCTGACTGCCGTTGCCTCTTGAGGGAAACTCGTCCAGGTCCCGTCCCCTGCAGGATTGCCTGGTGGTCCGTAACCTGCCTCCTGGCACTAATTTAGATTGTCCGTTGTGGCCCAGTAGCTTGGAGCTTTTCGGGCCCCGCTCCCCACCGTGGCTAAGTGTAGGAGCCTGCTCTCAGGAGCTCATGCTTGGGATTTCAGTGGGCAGCTTGCTAGGAAAGCCCTATCCCCCTCATTGCGCTAGTGCCCCCAATCTCTGAGCTTCATGGGAACAGTCCATAAAGGCCCTGTCCTCCGCAGGTTAATTACCGGGTTGCCTGAAGCTTCTCCCCAACCTAGGGTCCGTGTATCCCGACGTGCCTTCGTCCTTGACGAGTTCCAGGCAACTAGCCTCAATCCCCTGCGATAGGGGGTCCGACTCCTCTAGGTCCAGACCACCGTCTGCGACCTAGTCTGCTTCTCCCCTGGGAGCTACAACTCCCAGCTTCCTCAGAGCTCCTCACAGCTCGAGGGTTACTACTCCACTGAACTGACACCTCCCACATCCCTGCCTGACCGGCCCTGTCCTGCTTAAGCAGCCCACTGGTGTGCCTGACAGGTGTGGTGCAAAGTGTATCTAGGATTTGTGAATGCTGGTGGAGGCAACACTGCAGGTTAGGTTCCCAGAACCATGGAGGTTTGAGTCCTGCACGGGAAGGGCAGATTGTGCAGAACCCTGTGACGACCTGAATAGTCCAGGGCGTCACATCTACTGTACACAGTCAGCGACAACACATGATTATTAGTGGATTATGATGAAAATGATTATTTATTGTCCATAGCAGTTGCCACACATTTATATTTGGAGGGGTTTTGTTCGGCCAATATTTTTCGCCCCTGACTCCCCCATACACGTGAACATTCAGATGAGTCTTTGGAGTGTGGAAGGAGACCCAAGTCAACACGGAGGGATCATACAAACTCCTTGCAAATGTTCTTGATGGGATTTGGACCCAGGGCCCCAGTGATGCAGGGCAGCAGTACTAACCACTGAGCTACATCGGATGGTGGTCCATGCCTACTGGTATTGGTGGGTTCAGCTTACTTTGGTCTAATGTGACTGGAGGCCATATTAAGCTGATGACAAGAGCTATCTCTCCTTAGTCTTCTATGTGGCTCAGTGGTTAGCACTGCAGTTTTGCAACACTGGGGTCCTAGGTTCAAATCCCACCAAGGACAACATCTGCAGGAACTTTGTATGTTCTCCCCGTGTTTGCGTGGGTTTCTCCAGTTTCCTCTCACACTTTAAAGACATTCAGATAGGGAATTTAGATTGTGAGTCCCAATGGGAACAGTGTTGCTGATTAGGGATGATCGAATACCACAAATATTCGGCTTCGCAAATATCCGACGAATAGGTCAACGCCATGCGAATATTCGATGCGCAATGTAAGTCTATGGGAAGCCCGAATAGTTATTATTCGGGTTTCCCATAGACTTACATTGCGCAATAGTGGAATAGCGGCGACCTATTCAGCGAATATTCGCGAAGCCGAATATTTGTGGTATTAGATCATCCCTATTGCTGATGTATGTAAAGCGGTGTGGAATCAATAGCGCTATATAAGTGAATAAATATATTATTATTATTATTATTATTATTAAGGGTGGGGTAGAAAGGACCTCCAATCTGATTCTAATGTTCAAGGTGCCACCTACACCTGACGCTGGCACCTAATATGGCGCCAATATACACAGTTCTCCCAGTGTTTCATCACCTCGAAAATGCGGACACCATGGCAAAACCTAGACAGATCCCATTATAGGTCAGCAAGGTATTTTGGGCCAAAAATTGCCATTTTTCAAAGATGTGTTGTTTATAGTCGCACTAAGGCTATGTTCACACGTTGCGTTTGTGCTGCTTTTTATGCAAACTATAAGCGGCTTTTTAGTACTAAATTACAGAAATCTCACACACGCAGTTGTTGTTTTCTTCTTGACTTATATGGAAAACTGCTGCGTTTTTGAAAGAAGCAGAGTGTTAATGCTTTCAGCATTTTGGCTGCAAAAAAAAAAAAAAAAAGCAGCAAAAACGCAACGTGTGAACATAGCCTAAGCCTGGAAAGGATCCACCCAGGAGGAACAATGAATGTTGGCAAATGGCCAAATGTACTCTGCATAAAAGGACTTTTTGATGATCTGAAAATACATAACTAATGCTCAACGAGCCAAAGAAGAGATAGACCAGTTGCGTAACTTGAAGCTCTTGAGCCCAAATGCTCCAACGGGGCCCCCAATTATTGCCAATGTTCTATAGCATTGATCTTTATAGGTAGACTAAAGGGACTATTTTGGCCCCTTAAGCTCCAGGCCTGGATATGACAGCAGCCCCTGCACCCATCGTAGTTACTCCCCGGGAGTAGACAAGAAGAATAGTGTAGAGCTAGTGCTCAAGGTAACACATACACTTTACGCTGGCTCTGAATATGGCATTAGTATACAAAGTAATTTCTGGTGTTTGAAGGTTGAATTATGGGTCTGTTCGTAGAACCATTTTTCCCTCTTTCAATATGGTGGCTACATTGTAAAATGGGGTTGGTTGGGCACTAATGTAATCCTTCTTTGAACATTTTCAGCAGATAGGGGTGCTCCCATCTAGGTCATTTTTGGTGTAAATAAATGCCCATAGGTGCGAGTCCTGCATCCACCTCAAGAGCAGGATGCTGTTAAAGGGAACCTGTCAGCAGATTTGGGGCCTATAAGCTGTGGCCACCACCAGTGGCTCTTATATACAGCGTTCTAACATGCTGTATATAAGAGCCCAGGCCACTGTGTAGAACATAAAAATCTAAAAATCACTTTATAATACTCACCTAAGGGGCGGTGCAGACTGGTTGGATGGGTGTCTCCATTCTATGGTACGAACACCTCCTTTTTCGGCCATCTTTGTCCTCCTTCTTGAGTGACGCGTCGTACGTCATCCACTCTAGCCGGAATTGAGGTCCCGCGCAGGCACACTTTGATTGGCCCTTAGCAGGTCAGATCAAAGTATTGCAAAGGAGGAGAACAAACGAGTATTTGTGCAAATAATCACACACATAGCAGCAAGAGATGTCAAGTTAAAAACAACTACCAATAGATCAAGGGGGGCATGAGGTGTTTGAAAATATATACATCAGTAGCCAGTAGCCGTGGGAGAGATGGAGATTATGCGGTAATATGTCTAGGAAGAGTTTAACAAACACAGTGGAATAGTGGCACTCAATATTCATAATCCCAAATAGCCGTGGGAGAGGTGAAAAAATGCACACTAAAATCAATTAGGTAATATCTAGACATAAAGCGGCAGAATCGGTCATAGGTAGCCGTGGGAGAAATGGAGGGCGTGTATGTTAAAATATGATGGAGTAGATAAAGCCCTAAAACACCATTATCTCTATCCCAAATAGCCATGGGAGAGGTGGAGTGGATATATAACAATGTTTTAAATGATACACTAGGCACCCTGGGGTAGTCAAACACCCTCAGCATCCTGCTCCCTGAGGGTTTCCTCCTTGAGAAAGCAACAGTACCTCCGCGAAACGCGCGTTGGTGGTGATCCTTCCTTGTTTGGGTATGTGCATTATGTGTTAACCACTCTTCAGCCCCAGTAGCCTGTGCCATCTAGCCGTCTTTACTTGTGGATATTATTCTTTTTCCATGTCTTGATGCCATAGGGATATTGTATTTTGGTCCTATGCACTTGCACTTTATTTCTATGATATATGTGTTACTCAGGTACCCTCTGCCATCTTGATTTATACTCTAGGCCAATTTGTATAATCGCTGTACTCTACTCACTCTGGTTGTCGTTGAACCCCCTCGGCAACCTTGCCCCCTTGTGTTTCTCCTAAATGTATCCACAATTTATTGGGACACCGCTTTTGAACGAGTGAGAGAGATCTCCATACATACTCAGGTCGACTGCGGTCTCCCTTTGATATACCCAGTCATCACATTGGGGAGCAGGGTGCTGAGGGTGTTTGACTACCCCAGGGTGCCTAGTGTATCATTTAATACATTGTTATATATCCACTCCACCTCTCCCATGGCTATTTGGGATATAGATAATGGTGTTTTAGGGCTTTATCTACTCCATCATATTTTAACATACACGCCCTCCATCTCTCCCACGGCTACCTATGACCGATTCTGCCGCTTTATGTCTAGATATTACCTAATTGATTTTAGTGTGCATTTTTTCACCTCTCCCACGGCTATTTGGGATTATGAATATTGAGTGCCACTGTTCCACTGTGTTTGTTAAACTCTTCCTAGACATATTACCGCATAATCTCCATCTCTCCCACGGCTACTGATGTATATATTATCAAACACCTCATGCCCCCCTTGATCTATTGGTAGTTGTTTTTAACTTGACATCTCTTGCTGCTATGTGTGTGTTTTTTCAATAATAAAAGTTTTGATTATTTGCACAAATACTCGTTTGTTCTCCTCCTTTGCATATTGATTGTGAGTAGTGCATACATGCTACCGGTGTATCCACGTCGGTCACATGTTTACTTAATGGCTCATGTATTAAGAATTTTTCTCAGATTAAAGTATTGTAGTGCGCCTGCGCAGGACCTCAATGCCCGCGCGTGTGGATGATGTAGAACGTGTCATGCACCCAGGCTTCAGATGAAGGACAAAGATGGCTGAAAGAGGAGGTGCCAGTATCGAAGAACAGAGACACCCATCCGACCAGTCTGCACCACAACGCCCCTTAGGTGATTATTATAAAGTGATTTTTATGTTATACACAGCGGCCTGGGCTCTTATATACAGTATTCTAGAATGCTGTATATAAGAGCCCACTGGTGGTGGCTGCAGGTTATAGGGGTCAAATCTGGTGACAGGTTCCCGTTAAACGTTTCCAGGAATGGATTGGTGGCTGCTCATGCGGCAAAAAAGCCTCTGCAATTTTTAGATTTCTCATGGAAAGGAAATAAGGAAGCCCCCCCTCTTTGTTCTGACACTGCACCATTGGGCCCAATTCTCATGGTATAGCCACAAATCAAAATTACTCTAAAGTTTCTCTTGTCTGCAATAAACCAAGCAAACAAGAACAATTTATATAACACAATGAATATAATAAGTAGTTGTCATGAGTGAGTCATGACCTAATGTGATCTTAGGGGGCATCTGAGATCATAAGGTTTCTGTTACGGTTGCTGCGAGCACTGGAGCTTTGTGCGGCTTACGCTGCTGTTCGTCTCTTTTGCACCACTAGAAGAGCGGACCTAGGTAGGTGCCATTTCGCACACATTGCCTTTGTCTCTGTGATTATTAACAGAGATCATTCCACACACCCTCCAAGTAAGCGAGGAATTGCTTTACTTACTTATTATATCCTTCTGTGAGTTAACAGAGGTATTGCTCTCTGCCATAGTCTGCAGCAGAGTCTTTGCACGGTGGACCCTGACTGTCTGATACTCCTTTAGGTTATTATCAGACAGCCCCCCGTAACAGTTTCAGCGTACTGTGGATCACAGATCCTCTTTAGTGCCCACTCATCGTTTACTCTGAGTTGGAGCGTATTTAATTACACCAAGTACTGAAGAGGTTTTGGGTCCTTTCTATCCTGCAGTGATCTAACAGGTACAGTAGTTGTAATCTCAGCTGCAGCCATTCTCTTCTGCTATAAATATCTGCTCTTTCACTGCTCCCTATGTCGGCTATAGCTCATACCTATGCTGTCCACTTTGAAGGCGCTTGTCTCTGGAGAAGCTCAGGTGTTGCTTCTGTTGCAACTGAAAAGCTCCTACTGGAGAAGCTGTGGAGTGTTATTTGTTGTGTTTCTCCACCTGTTTGTCTTACCTTCCTCGTGTTGTAGTATTGCAGTGACATGACTAGTATCTCACTGACCTTCACTAGTGGACCAAGCGATGGCCTAGGCATGTGATGGTGAACGGGGGAAGGACTCGTTTAGGGATGTTATGGAATGTAGTGATCAGCCTCAGGTGAGTGTTAGGAGGTGACCCATTTTCTCTTTCCCTAGCATCAGGGCCTTCCGTTATATTGCTACTCTGGAGTTCCCTCTGTGTTATGCCGTTTTGAGGGAGTCCTCAATCACCTGCAGTTACATCATTACAGTGGTTGCTCCAAATTCAGCACAAAATGGCAATTTTACGGACTACTGCTGTCTCAGCATTATTAAACGACCTGAATTGAGCATCTCAAGGGAAAACACTTTTGCAAATCTGGGGTTGTGTTTAGCACACCTAATAATAACAACGTAATAATCGAGGATTCATCTGCTGTAGCTGCTTGACATATCACACATGAAATACCTGGACTGGCTGCTGTACCTGCTTGACATATCACACATCAAATACCTGGACTGGCTGCTGTACCTGCTTGACATATCACACATCAAATACCTGGACTGGCTGCTGTACCTTTTTGACATATCACACATCAAATACCTGGACTGGCTGCTGTAGCTACTTGACATATCACACATCAAATACCTGGACTGGCTGCTGTACCTGCTTGACAAATTACACATCAAATACCTGGACTGGCCGCTGTACCTGCTTGACATATCACACATCAAATACCTGGACTGGCTGCTGTACCTGCTTGACAAATCACACATCAAATACCTGGACTGGCTGCTCTACCTGCTTGACATATCACACATCAAATACCTGGACTGGCAGCTGTACCTGCTTGACATATCACACATCAAATACCTGGACTGGCAGCTGTACCTGCTTGACATATCACACATCAAATACCTGGACTGGCTGCTGTACCTGCTTGACTTATCACACATCAAATACCTGGACTGGCTGCTGTACCTGCTTGACATATCACACATCAAATACCTGGACTGGCTGCTGTACCTTTTTGACATATCACACATCAAATACCTGGACTGGCTGCTGTACCTTTTTGACATATCACACATCAAATACCTGGACTGGCTGCTGTAGCTACTTGACATATCACACATCAAATACCTGGACTGGCTGCTGTAGCTACTTGACATATCACACATCAAATACCTGGACTGGCTGCTGTACCTGCTTGACAAATCACACATCAAATACCTGGACTGGCTGCTGTACCTGCTTGACATATCACACATCAAATACCTGGACTGGGTAGGGGCTCATCTGTGATTTTTCCATACGGCTGGACTTACCATAAATATTTACTTTCGCTGTTGCGTCCTTAGTCAATGTAAATAAGTCAGATTCACATCTGATGGTCTTGGATCCCAAACTTAAGTCAGTGGTGTTCAGCTCAGCCGAGCTCTTTACATTTCCTTCATTGGTCTGAGCTGTGTCGACAACAACTTGGGTCTCTTCAACGAACATCTTCACCTTCACCTCTTCAGGGGGAAATGCATTGGCGATCAGACACTCCGCCGTCGTTACGGTCCCTCTTTCTATCCATTCCTGCACTCTTATATCTGGACTTTCTGGCAATGCTTATATTACAATAAAAAGGATGTATTAATGTACGACAAAGGATTCAGAAATATAATACATGTTGTTGTTATATATATATATATATATATATATATATATATATAGTGAGATATAACATGTAATAAGGATTCTTATAAAACTCTAGGATCTTTAATTTAATTTTAAAAAAATCCAAATTCTCTGTTCCCCTTCACCCCATCCATATGGTAACATGATAAAAATGTATCTTCAGCTGCCACTAGGGGGAGCTCACAGCATAGGGATTTTTTACAGCTCTGTTGACACAATAATACATTCATATGCAATGAACACCCCTAGTGGTGGGTGACAGAATTACATGCTTTGCAATATTTTTTATTTTTTTTCATAAAGGTACCTCACACCTTGTGTCTAATGACTAGACAGGCAAATAATATAAAAAACTCATTAAAGGGACACATTATGGGGCCCAGAGCACTTTAATGCTCCCAGGGTCTGCTGTGTACATGGCTCTTTTTTAAGTTTTTAGGCGCTTAAAGGGACGCTATCATCAGAAAATGATGAATCGTTTAAATCAGGATTTTAGGTAAAAAAAAGAAAAAAAAATTAATTAGTAACCTTGCAAATTGTACTTTGGCCACAAAGGCTATTTAATCTCTTCCTGTGCTTCAAGGAAGAGTTTTCAGCAGTCTCGTCAGAGGTAGGATTACATGGACTGAGCTGATAACACAGGATTAATCTAATCACAATAGGTGATGTCACAGCTCACCTGCCCCCCCTTCCTTCACAATGACCTTTGCACATTAGTAATGTTGCAAATTGTACTTGGCCACCAGGGCTATTTATCCTTCAGGAAGAGTTTTCAACAGTCTCATCAGAGGAAGGATTACTCGGACAGAGCTGATAACACAAAATTAATCTAATCACAATAGGTGATGTCACAGCTCACCTGCCCCCCCTTCCTTCACAATGACCTTTGCACATTAGTAATCTTGCAAATTGTACTTTGGCCACCAGGGCTATTTATCCTTCAGGAAGAGTTTTCAACAGTCTCATTAGAGGCAGGATTACTCGGACAGAGCTGATAACACAGGATTAATCTAATCACAATAGGTGATGTCACAGCTCACCTGCCCCCCCCCCCTTCCTTCACAATGACCTTTGCACATTAGTAACTTTTAGCCACCAGGGCTATTTGTCCTTCAAAAAGAGCTTTCAGCAGCCTCATCAGAGGCGGGATTACTCGGACTGAGCTGATAACTCAGAATTAATCTAATCACAATAGGCAATGTGACAGCTCACCTGCTCCCCCTTCCTTCACAATGACCTTTGCACATTAGTAATCTTGCAAATTGTACTTTGGTCACAAAAGCTATTTATACTTCAAGAAGAGCTTTCAGCAGTCTCATCAGAGGCAGGATTGCTCGGACAGAGCTGCTAACACAGGATTAATCTAATCCTAATAGGTGGTGTCACAGCTCACCTGCTCCCTCTTCATCCACAATGACCTGTGCACACGCTCATTAGACGCTTCAATACAAAAGTTAGGGTCGGAGTTAGACCATTGCTGCTAATGTACGTGTGCATTTCCTGAAACAGCAGGAAGTTAATGGTCCAAATGGCTCCAGTAGTCAGTGTGAAAACTGCAAAGTTTCTATTTTTTTATTTTTAACCAAAAATGTTTAAAAAAATTAGCAAATTTTTTTTCAAAATACATTTAACACAAAATTCTGAGGTCATTTTCTAAGGTTCCCTTGAGGACTATGGAGCATAAGTCACTTATACAACTTACTGTAGGTCTGGACGGTGATCTCCGGGGACCTGACGCTTTTGGTTTCTGCCCCCAGTTGTAGGACGGCCTCACAGGTGAAGTTCTTGTTGTGGTCTTGCCGGCTCGCTGTGTACTTGTAGACGTGACTCTCTGTCTTTTTGCCGACCACATGAGGTCCATTGTAGGATTTGTGGTCAATGACATCTTCTCCCCTGAAGACGTTTATGGTAAGATACTCCAAAGGAGCGACGTCTTGGACCGTACAGTTGATCGTATATTCCTTACCCTCCTCTACCGCAGTCTCCAGGTCTACAGTGACGTTGGACGGCACGGCTGCAATGACATCAATTGTTTTATTAATATATTACTTTGGTGACAAGTGAAGAGAAAAAATACTCAGTGCTCCGATCCCCGCCACTCCTGCTCCATAGCTTCCTACTGGATTCTGCTTCCTCTTCACACAGGAAATAACCTCTTATCAAATGACATGTATGGCGCTAGTGTGACGCCCCTGGACTATCAGGGCGTCACAGGGTACTGCACACTCTTTCTCTTCAGTGCAGTATTCAAATCCCTCTTGGTTCTGGGTCCCTATCATACAGTACTGCCTCCAACAGCAAATCAAATCCTCGATACACCCTGCACCACACCCACCAGGCACACCAGTGGGCGGCTTGAGCGGAGTAGGGTCGCCCACCTAGGGGTCAGGATGGGAGGGTCAGGAGAGTGTCAGTGAAGTGGAGTGAAGTGGAGGAAGCAAGGAGCGGTGGCTCCCGAAAGTAGCTGTCTAGGTTGCAGGAGGTGTCTGGGCCTAGAGGAGTCGGACCCCCGGATATAGGGGATTGAGGTGAGGTGCCTAGGACCTGTCAAGAAGACGGTCAGCAGCCTGGTCCTATCTCCGGTCTGGGATCAAAGGCACGGCGGGGTACATGGACCCTAGGTCGGGGAGAAGCTTCAGGCAACCTGGCAATTAACCTGCGGAAAACGGAGCCTTTATGGACTGTTCCCACTAGCTCCAGAATCGGGGCACTAGCGCAACAAGGGGGATAGGGCCTTCCACATACGCAGCCCACAAGATGCCAAGCGTGAGCCCTGAGAGCAGGCTCCCACACTTAGCCACAGTGGGGAGCGGGGTCCGGCAAGTTCCAGACTACCGGGCCACTTCAGTAAAATCTCAACTTTGTGCCAGGAGGCAGGTCATGGATCACCAGGCAGCACTGCAGGGGACGGGACCCGGACGAGCTCCCCTTGAGAGGCAGCGGCACCCAGAGACTTGGTTTACCTAGTTGTCAGCGTCTGCTTACTGGCTGAGTGAGTACAGGAGTGATCTCCCCGCCACAGCACCCAGTATCATCCTCCAGCCCCGGGTTATACCCCTACCCATGGAGGGTAACGACACCTTGCTGCCCCAATCCATCGCCCCGGGTACTCCCAACAATGGCAGCGGCAGTACTCCCAATCACCGCACACCATGGGTGGCATTACGAACTATCATCTCTCTGTAAATATCCCCTTTCACTTTAGAGTGTGGCCCTTAAGCCCCCGGGTCTGGAGACCCTCGAACCACGAACGGACATTGCCCACAGATCCGAGTGGTTCGATCCGCTGCTGGGACGGCACACTAGGTCCTGCCTCAATCAGAACCCCGAAGTCATGATGCCGTCCTCTAGAGAAAAGGTTTCAAATCCAACCCCCCTCTACTAGCCATAAAGAGAAATTAGCTACAGTAAAGGTCTGTCATTCTGGAGGACCCAGATGTTGTAACGCTCACCGCCGGTGAGGGCGGTGAGCAGGAGAGGACCTACTGGACCACAGGGTGGACCCAGGCTTATCGTTCCATAGGAGGGGCTTAATAAAGCGCCCACCACAAGGCAGTACGCCAGGTGCCACTCCCAGGGCAGCAACCAGGACTGTGGCGGCGGAGTGGTGCAGGGAGACAGCAGAACCGGCGGAGTCAGGTAATGGACAGAACAGGCAGGATGGGCACAGGCAGGACAAACGGGGCAGAACAGGAACACAGTGTGGAAGAGAACAGGCAGAACGGGTACAGTCAGGTGCAGAACCTCTGACACGGGTTATCAGGCTCAGGTCACCAGGCAAGGGATACCAGGCAGCGGACATTGAACCCAGGTGCAGCCTGGACAGGACATCTGGCAGAACTTTGGTCATCACGGTCCAGGTCATCAGGCACGTATCACCATGTATGGGGCATCAGGCACAGGACATTGGACCCAGGTGCAGCAGAGATGGCTGAGGCATAGAGGACGACTGGTGCAGACTGTTACAGGCAAAGGTGCAAGATTCCTGCAGGTACCAGGACAGAGACAGGACAGGCACAGCAGAGCATTCATTACTGGTTGCATGCAGGACTGATGCTGGAGGCTGGGAGACCAGAGTGTCGGGGGCGGGGGCCAGTTTCCCCGTCGCGGGGGCTGCTCGGGGAGATCGCGCTCAGATCCGGTAGGAGGCAGGGTTCCATAGGATGGGTTTTGGCAGGGTGCAGGGTTGCGGTGCAGCGCAGCGTGGTGCCGGATGGCACAGGTGTACTCACTCAGACACAGATGGACAGAGTCTCTGGTAAACCAAACGGCTGGATGGACGGGGCCCGCAGCCGGCTGCAGTGTTCTCCCTGGATGGGTTGATGGTGGCTGTCGTTTCCCTGCACCTGTGTTTTGTATCTTGTCTCCAATGCCTGGGCACCCGTAGTCCGCTCCCCGGCGTATACGTGCCGGAGGAGCCCGTTTTCCCGCAGACGCTGGCCCTTTGGATCTCTGGCCCTTGGCAGTGGCGCTTATCCGTACTGGTTGGGCTGTTGCCTTCAATCGGGACTTGGGTGGGAATGAACCCCTGAGGTCCAGACCGCAATCAGTAAATTTGACTAAAGGTCGGTTTCAAGCCTAGTCTGAGTCTAAGTACCCTGCCTGGTGCTTGGCTCCAATCGGCTACCCGGTTCAGTACCGGCGGCCCACCGCCCAACCCCGGTCCTACGGTTCCGCTGACCGTCACCAACTCCTGCATACGGCCACCACCGTCTGCCTACCTTGCTGGAAGTGCCTGGGCTCCAACCCAGACACCAACAGTTTCACTCCTCACTCTCTACTGACCACAACTGGACTGCCTACTGTGTTTTCCCACCTCCAGCCTGTGAACTCCTCGGTGGGCGGGGTCAACCGCCTGCCTCCGCTCCACCTGGTGTGGACATCAACCCTGGAGGGTGGCAACAAGGATTTAATGTGTGACTGGTGTGACCTGTTCGGGGAAGGGGGGGGTGTATGATGTTGTGTCTGTGACCACCTGGCTAGGCCAGGGCGTCACAAGAGCAGACAGACAGGACCCACACACTGCTAGGCTCTGAATCCTAATATATTGCTCTGGCCCCTCCCATCAGAGGAGGAGCCTAAAACACTTGGTGTCTCCTAGTGATAGGCTGGGGACACCTAGGCTGGAGGTCAGGAAACCCCATACAGCATGCGTAGGGCCTGGGGCCTAAGCATGAGCTAGGGACTGACAAACATATGGGCATTTTGGTGGGGGGAGAGATTAGTTGGGGACTGCACTATACAAGGATAGCAATGAAGGGATACAAAGGACCACGTGACACGTGGCAGGTGAGCCGAGAGCCACACAACACGAGGATGGCCGTGAGGGAGTGCAGAGGACCACACGTAACGGGGGTGTCCATGCAGGTAAGCAGAGGACTGCGCAGCATGAGGATGGCCATGCAGGATAGAGGAGGGATAGAGGAGGGAGCAGGGACATGGTGCTAGGATGCCGCGGAGCGCCAGCGCACTAAGGAAGCTGCCGCTACAGATGTGTAATGCTTCATTTATCCTGCGGTCGTGCTGCAAAGAAACTGAACTCTTCTGTTTCATTACAGGAGATCCTTGTAGCAGGACACTCTTCTGTCTTCAGGGTCCTTATTGTCAGGAGACTTTTCTAGTAAAATGTTAACAAAAAAATACCCCGATTTTTGTTTTTAATACATAAAATACCACTCACCGTACGCCAATACTGTGGTTGGACTTTGTACTGATGGGACTGCTGTTTTGTCTCCAATATAAAGGCAATGTAAAGTTGAGTTCTCCCAGTCATCTACAATAACTTGAGTTGCTATCCAGTTTGGCCCCTTTGTGGTAATATTCTTCTTTAATCTGCTTTCGTATTCGGTTTCTTTAGGATCTGAAGTTGAGCAATTTACCCAAACGAATTCTCCAAATGGCACGAACAGCTGAGAACTATGAGCCTTGATCTCCACAAAGTCCTCAGATCTCACTGCAAAAGAAACCAAAAGGTAGAATGGAAGAACATCTCAGGGTGACACCACTAACGTCACATAACTCTCGCTATAAGAAGTCCCCCAAGGGTAATATTTGTCCCTTGAGTTACATATATATTTTTAATGTACAGTGCGTTCATAGACGCTGAAGGCCTATATACAGAGTGCTCTGCTTCTTCAAGAAATTTAATGTCACAGCATAAACTACCCGCCCTGGATATTCATTTGGGATCTTAGTCCCTGTTGCCTGGTCCGCGATACGTATACCGTATATCACATGAGACGCTGGGGGCATATACATCACATGAGGGGCTGGGGCATATACATCACATGAGGGGCTGAGGCATATACATCACATGAGGGGCTGGGGCATATAGGTACATCAAGTTGGAGATGCTGGGGCCATGTACATCACAGGAGGGGATGGGGCAAATACATTTCATTGGAGATGCTGGAGGCATACACATCAGAGGAGAGGCTGGGGCATTTACATCACAGGAGGGGCTGGGTCATACAAATCAAAGGAGGGGCTGGGACATCTCCTGTAATGTATATATAGCAGTCCAAGTGTCTCCAATGTGATGTGTATATACAGCAGTACCAGCGTCTCCTATGTGATGTATATGCCGCCAGCCCCTCCTGTGATGTATGTACAGCAGTCCCGGTGTCTGTTATGTGATGTATATGATTTACCAATCTTATTATCACAAAGAGTTGACTGTGCTCCAGACTGAGACAATCCTGGAAAAGCAGCTGTGAGAAGCAACATGATCAATGTCACTGAAAATTAATCGCCGTACCAACTGTAACCGGGTAATTTTCACATTGATAATTTGGTGCGGCCCCCAAAGGATGGTAGAAATTTTCAAATGGCCCCCGGCAGTTAAAAGGTTCCCCACCCTGCTAAAGGATATAGAAATGACAATAGGATCTCATAAACTGGAGATCATGTGTCCATAACTTAAAAGGCTTGTAGGGTGAGACACAGATTGTACATAGTGCCAGATAAAAATAAAAAAAAAATTAATATAAACCAATTGGAGTTAAGGGTATAATATATTTAATAATGTTTTTAAATGGGGGGAAGTGTAAAAACAGTGTAGTTAGTGTGGTGTCATAGATTGAAACGTATAGGAAGTCCTTAAAGGGCACCAATCACCAGGATTTTCGTATATAAGCTGAAGCCAGTGCTATACTGGCACTATCAGGCTGATTCTATACATACAGTGCTATACTGGCACTATCAGGCTGATTCTATACATACAGTGCTATACTGGCACTATCAGGCTGATTCTATACATACAGTGCTACACTGGCACGATCAGGCTGATTCTATACAGACAGTGCTATACTGGCACTATCAGGCTGATTCTATACATACAGTGCTATACTGGCATTATCAGGCTGATTCTATACAGACAGTGCTATACTGGCACTATCAGGCTGATTCTATACAGACAGTGCTATACTGGCACTATCAGGCTGATTCTATATATACAGTGCTATACTGGCACTATCAGGGTGATTCTATACATACAGTGCTATACTGGCATTATCAGGCTGATTCTATACAGACAGTGCTATACTGGCACTATCAGGCTGATTCTATACATACAGTGCTATACTGGCATTATCAGGCTGATTCTATACAGACAGTGCTATACTGGCACGATCAGGCTGATTCTATACATACAGCGCTATACTGTCTCTATCAGGCTGATTCTATACATACAGTGCTATACTGGCATTATCAGGCTGATTCTATACAGACAGTGCTATACTGGCACGATCAGGCTGATTCTATACAGACAGTGCTATACTGGCACTATCAGGCTGATTCTATACATACAGTGCTATACTGGCATTATCAGGCTGATTCTATACAGACAGTGCTATACTGGCACTATCAGGCTGATTCTATATATACAGTGCTATACTGGCACTATCAGGCTGATTCTATATATACAGTGCTATACTGGCACTATCAGGGTGATTCTATACATACAGTGCTACACTGGCTCTATCAGGCTGATTCTATACATACAATGCTATACTGGCACTATCAGGCTGATTCTATACATACAGTGCTACACTGGCTCTATCAGGCTGATTCTATACATACAATGCTATACTGGCACTATCAGGCTGATTCTATACTGCAGTGGTCAGTTCAAATGTTTAGGTTTTGAATTCCAAGAAAGTAAAGTTTATAAAATCGGCAGCTTCTTGAGTGACAGCAGCTGAGGATCAGATAATATCTGGGGGGGGTGTTCATAGTTATCCCCTCCCTCTGTTAGAATTAGCATAAGTATTAGACAATCGATTTACTTTTACTGTGCTGAGGTCATACCCATGTCACCAGCAGGGGCGGGGCCTCAGGCAACAAAGCTGGTACCATGTCACATGGGTATGACCTCACACAGGTCCTGCAAATAAAAGTATTGGACATGTCTAGTCAGATTGTGGCCAAAAGTATGCAAATCATGTACATGCGGTCACATGACTGTCTGCTCCAGGAGAATCCTGACAAGCACGCACCAGGCACACTGTGAAGATTCACAGAGAGTGACTGCAGATTTTCATGCCAAACTTGAACAACCCTTATAATAGTGCCTACATTAGACCTATATGCTAAATGTATGTGTTTTACAACAGAGTTTGTGGCCCTGTTTTCCTTATCAGCAGTCTCCGGTCTCGTCCGTGACTGCTGTCAATCATTGCCACTGTGTGGGCGGATGGGATGGAGGGAGCACGCCCACAGGAGCTTAACTGACATCTTGGTGTGTACGGGAATAACAGGGAGGAAGAAACAAAGGAAAAAAAATTGTCCTCCCTATTTTTCCGCTACACTCCTATGGAGGTGCTCCCCGCGCCCCTAACCCCAATGATTGACAGCAGTGTAATCAACACCATTCAAATGGGGCAACATTTTTTATTTTTTATGATTGATTCTTTATATTGATTTGGTGCAACATTATGAATTAACCCAAATTGGAAAAATAATTCCTAGCTCCACATGCGTGCATTTAAGTAAGAAAGTCCTGAAAACCACAGTGTTTGCTCATAACACCACAAGGAAGCGCAATACCTTTTGATAGCATTTTTTTTATTTTACTTAAATGCGAGTATTTTGGGCTAAAAATCAGTTTTATAATTGATCTTTCATTAAAATCTGTGCACTATTTATCTTATATAGCCTCTGTGTTACACTGTGTATGGCTGGCTACAGAACGAGTTAACTGAGGATCCATCAGTGAGCTCACTATGACAATCTGAAGCTTGTAACTCTTCTTTTTTTCTGTATTTTTATGAGCTGCTATCAGGTGATTTATCACCACAGACCACATCAAAGTTGAACGTGCTGTAATCGTGTAACAGTGCAAAATGTTTAATAACACCTTATTGCAAAAAATGAGTTTATATACCCCATATAATGGCATTTTATGTAAAAAAAAAAAAAAAAAGTAAAATAAATAAATATCACACTTTGGCTCATATCTTGGAGGTGAAGGTGAGAGCTATCCGCAAAGTCACAAATTGCGTAAAAAATTGTGTTTTAAGGCAAATAGATGTAATAAAGAAATAAAGACTGCATCTGAAGTGAAGACCCCATAGTATGATAAGCGGACCACCACTGAGGACAACGTCACAGGAAATAAATGAACGTTAACAGATGTTCAGTCTTAATATAATGAAGAACTTGTGGGTTTTAGGAATAAAGTGACACTTGGAGCGAAGTCTGAGAATGATCATATCTGTGATACTGAGGATTATATAGAGGACTAACAGATGTTACATGACGCTCTGGACTGTTTGTAGTGTAACCAAGGAGGCACCAAGACGTTGTATACACTTCAGTAGGAGATTTAAAGGGAATGACCTATTTTATATTCATTCTTCCTATTCTTTCAGAAAGAGTTTTCAGCAGTCTCATTATCAGCAGAGGCAGGATATAGCTTACAGGTAACACCTTTATCATATCATTGGTGTAACCTGGAACCCAAAGGATTTCGGGACCCAAAGGAACATTATGATAAGCTGTTGGACTGTAAAAACCACGCATATATTGTTTGTGCACAGGGGCCCTCTACTTGTATCGGCTGCTGACCACTGTACACAACTGATAACACAGGATCCACCTACCACAAAAGGAGATGTCACTGCTCCCCCTCCCTTCATGATGACCATTGCAACTGATAACACAGGATCCACCTATCACAATAGGAGATGTCATTGCTCCCTCTTCATGATGACCATTGCACACGCTGATTAGATGCCTCAATACAAAACAAATGGTCTATTGCTGCTAATGTACATGTGCATTTCCTGAATCAGGAAATTAGACTCTAAAAAAGCCTAATTGGTCAGTGTGAAATATAGTTCTGGTTTATTTTTAATATGGATCATGATTAGTGAGGAGCAGGCACTACCATACTCGTAACGAGCAGTCGGACGCTCGGATGGGTGCGACTTGTGTACTGAAGAATAATGGAAGTCAATGGGGAGCTGGAGCATCTTTCCGGAGGTGCTTCATCAAGGTAGCCCCTGTCTTGTAGCATACCCAAAAAATTATGGTTAGCGCCTAAGGATTTAAGGTTCCTATGATTGGAAAATTAGCCATGAGCACATACAATGTAGAAGCCGTGAGATACAGGACAGACCGGGGCCGAGCAGCTGGCTTCACTAGTGTGTAGTCGTGAACTCCCATCACATGCTTATCATACCAAACATACTCCACATGCCCTCTCCCATGGAGCGCAGCATCCCAAACCTCATTTCCAATAATAGGACCTAAGGAGCACAATTACAATTGCTCTGAATTAACCCCTTACTGCCACAACCAATTTTGACCAAACTACTTTTGGAAAATAAAATTAAAAGGACGGCGCCCCTCCCGATCCATTAGCATTTTATTGTGCACCGTACAGTGCCGAACAAGAAAATACACAATGAAATCGACGTAATCAGCGCTCCGTCCTGAATAAAGTCCGACTCCCAGAGAGTCGTGTACTCCGCTATACGTCCATAGGTGCAATAGTCTTTAGTCCGCAGTTGGCTCCTCACAGTCATCAATATGGTATAACCTTTAAAAGGGTAGTCCAATATTTTCCACTATTTACTACACGATTTAAGGAGTACTATGGGGCTAATTCATCAAGACTAGCGCACTACGCCAGTTTTGCTGGAGTAAAAGGTGCTGTCCCAGGTGACAGATAGTCCTGTGGTGTCTGGCTATAGAAGGTCACAGCATTTGGCTGCACAAACTGCTCCCTGACCTTCTACTATTTCTGCTTGGTTTTCATCCCTTTCCCTTTAGGACTGTGTGGAGCTCCTCAGCCTGTCAGCTGCTGTTCATCAGTACTTCCCTTGTCTTTATATACCTTCACTTCCTATTCCTAGGTACTCGTGATATTTCATATATCTTTATTAAGTCTTCAATGCAAGCAGGTGGCTTGCATACATCTGGGGAATCTTGGTGGTTGCTGCAGCTTCTCTCCCTGAGTCATCTGGAGTTAAGTTGTTTATTGTTTTCCTTTGTTTGTTATCCCTGTGTGTCCTTTAGTGACTAGTGCAGTTGACTAAAGGTGGTGTCACACATAGCGACAACGATGTCGCTGCTACGTCACCATTTTCTGTGACGTTGCAGCGACGTACCGTCGCTGTCGCTGTGTGTGACATCCAGCAACGAGCTGGCCCCTGCTGTGAGGTCGTTGCTGAATGTCCTGCTTCATTTTTTCGTCGTCGCTCTCCCGCTGTGACGCACAGATCGCTGTGTGTGACAGCGAGAGAGCGACGAAATGAAGCGAGCAGGGAGCAGGAGCCGGCGTCTGGCAGCTGCGGAAAGCTGTAACCAAGGTAAACATCGGGTAACCAAGGGAAGACCTTTCCCTGGTTACCCGATATTTACCTTCGTTACCAGCGTCCGCCGCTCTTGCTGCTAGTGCCGGCTCCTGCTCTCTGCACATGTAGCTGCAGTACACATCGTGTAATTAACCCGATGTGTACTGTAGCTAGGAGAGCAGGGAGCCAGCGCTAAGCAGTGTGCACGGCTCCCTGCTCTCTGCACATGTAGCGACGTTATGATCGCTGCTGCGTCGCTGTGTTTGACAGCTAAGCAGCGATCATAACAGCGACTTACAAGGTCGCTGTTACGTCACAGAAAATGGTGACGTAACAGCGACGTTGCTGTCGTTTAGTGTGACCCCAGCTTAAGTGCTCATCCCATCCATTGCTACCAGATCAGGGTTAACCTAGGGTCAGGTATCCTGCTCGGCGCATTGGTGCACAAAGTATCTAGGGCAGTGAGGGAACCCAGGGCCCAGTCATAGGCTTGGTGAGAAGTCACCCCCTCCCCTTCCCTGGACACAGGGTTTCCCTTCCCTTATGCCGTTATCTTGGTATCTTCCCACACTTAGCGTGACGGGTGCTAAATTAATTTATAGATGCCTTTGTTTACTTTTTCAGCCAGGGATCAGAGTAGCAATTCTGTCATACAAAATGCTAGAACATTTGATTAATTTGATACATGTACATGACTACGTCCCGTCACGGCTTCTCCTCCTTGCCGATTTTGATAGAACTGATTCAAACTTCACCAAAAAATTGGAACAACTCCCCATTGCACAAAAGTTGAAAGTTTTCAAAGCTCTCACTCCTTTTTTGATGATTTGGCCCTATGTGTCACCATGGTAACAGACTACAAAGCTGCGTGTAGTCAGATCCTGCAGTCATATTTTGCTCCACCCATTCCTTTTAGCCTCTCTTTTTGATCATGTACAATTAGTAGATGGTGGTGGTGGTGGGGGGTGTAAGTAACACGAGACGGCAGGACTATAGATAGGTTTTGTTTGTTGTCCGTACTATGGAGACTTGTGCAGTTTCTGGCCATAAAGCTGTGTCCATGATGATTCATGGATCTTATTCTAGAGTGTGAAGAACTATGGAAAAATCCAATATAATTGTCAGCAGGGACAACGTTGGATGATGGCGATACATCAACGAGGTGCCCCCTGATGGGATTGTTATAGGGGTTGTTTCACCAAGTGAGTCCTTTTCAATGAGGTGTCCTTTTAATACCAATGGACATCAAAGAGAGGATGTCTAGGACCACCATGTAAGGCATCATGCACACAGCCATATTACAGGGCCCATAGTAATGCATGGGGCCTAAGAGTACCCAATTATTTGATTTCACCCAGAGGTCTCCCCTGGTAGGGTTTTGTGGGAAGCTGAGGTAAAAAAAAATCATGGCTAGACTATATTATGGTGGCTTTACTTCTAAGGGGTCTTCCTCCGACCTACGGCCCCACAGATGTGCCCCATACTGTCCCCTGCACACAACTCTGGCAGATCTGAGGTAATCACCAGTAAGTACCGTGACAATCTGGCCCTTCCTTTGCTCATTGTTTGAGAAGTCATGGCCCAGAGGAAGGTGAGGAGATTAGCTGGAAGAGGAAGCCGCTTGGCTCGGATTACACAGTGCTTGGCTGAGTTAATATTATGGTTTATGTAAGGTTCTTTTTATTATTATTTTCTTTATCTTTGCTCTTTTTTATTACATGTTCTCAAAAAAGACCTTTGGGGGCATTAATATTTTTGCAAATAACCTGCCGTCTATCTAGTAGGCATAAGAGTAACAGCCTTCCAACATACACATTGCGCTACTGTGTACCCCATATTAAAAATGGCAGACGGACCTTTAATAGGGCCCCCATAGAAATTAGATAAAAATTATGGCCGCAAACATTATCATGAACTACATAGCCCAAAACTGGATTTTTTTGGCTGCTACCTACCGCCTGAAGACCAACCAATATTTTGTAGAATTATGAACGTTTGTTAGTCTATCACTGGTCAAAATGAACTAATTTTTTGGCTTCACTGACCCAGTCATTATGGCAGAAATCGTCTGAGCTCAAAGTCCAATCACTAGGTGTCACACTAGATATTCAGTAATCTCCAGAATGGAGGGGAGGCAAGAGGGAAACCCTGTGTCTATACCTGGATACCTGGCCCTGGCTGACCCTGAATTTGATCCTATGTAATAAAGGGGCAGAATGAGCACTAGTCAACCCCATTAAGTCCTAAAGAACACACAGGGAAAATACAAACAACTTATCTCCAAAATGACTTATATAGAGGAACAGCAACATGCAACGTTTGTCCAGATGATTACAAGCTGACTGTTTGTACTCAAGATCGTATAGAAACTAACTATCTCCAGCAACATATCAAGGGAAAATGCAGGCAGATATATAAAAACACAGAGGGTGAGGAATAATGATTAGCATCTGAAAGGAAAAGATCTCAGCAGAGTCCTAAAGGGGAAAGACACCCTCCCTCTGCTTTCTTCCGTGCACCTTGATGGAAAGGTCATATGGTGAATGGTAGGCTGAACTTTTTTGTCTAAAGGGGAAAGAGTAGAGCCTACAAGAGAAGACAGACAACACCCCATTCCCACCATAGAGAAAACAATTGAATATCCAGGAGCAGTTTGTATAGCCAAATGCAGCGACCTTCTGCAGCCAGACACCACAGGGTAGGTAAAAGCACAATCTGGCCTCGTTCTCAAGATAGGCTCTGATCCAAAAGGTGAGACTGCATTTCTCAAGTATTTGTGGCATAGCCCATCTGAAATGGGGATAGCCATTAGGTCATGTCTGACTTAAAAATGCCTGATATGCCTATAAGTACATGAGGCTCTGACGAAATATTTCTCCAGACTCACAGATCACTAGGATGAGGTAACACGTTTCGAGAGAGCAGAAACTGCCTGCAGTGAAATAAGTTCTTGCAAAGCAACTAAAAATAAGGCATGTGGTCTTTAATGGTTGTTTCGTATGGCTTTACTATATATTGTGTGGTTTCCTGTAATTTGCTCATACACAAGCATTTCTAGTGCAGAGCTGTATCTTCTCTAACTTTAAAGATTACCTGTCACCAGATTTAAAGTGGCAATTTTTTGCTCTTATTTTAAGCCCTCTGCTCCCCTGAGTAGTCATATTTTTGTATTTTAATAATCCGACATACAGTTCCAGAGATATAGGACTTTTTATTCAGTGTTACATTTTATGGCCTTTCCAAAGGGGTGTGGCTCACAGGGTAATTATGCAGGGCAGCCGGAAGACACACCCCAGAGGATCTGTGAGTCATGCCCCTTTGATAAAGATACATTTTGGAGAGGTGGCTCTGCATGGGTGTAACCTTCAATAATGAAGTATTTACGAGGTACAGGAATGTCTTTAAAGATGTTGGCCACTACTTTAACATTTATGTCTAATTAGCTGGGGTCAAACACCCGGCATTCCCACTGATCAACTGTGTGCGGTGCTGACAGCCGGAAATGCTAGTTTCTGAGCCGCCCCGTCAACTGATAGCGGCCGCCGCCGAGTGCATTCAAATCAATAGGAGGCAGATGTATAGTACTCGGCAGCGGCTGCTATCAGTTTCGGGGCAAACTAGGAACTGAGCATTTACGCCAACTGCTGCTGCTGACGGCACCGAGAAAAGCTGCCGACTTTCGAACCCCGGTCAATCAGACATTGATGAACTATCCTAAGTGGTCAATCATTTGCTTGTCATGCTAAACATGCACACATACAGGTGATTAGCTGCAGCGGTCAGATGAATAATGCTCTAAATGTTGTCACTCTTTTTGGCAGACATTGCTAGAGTGCAAGGGGTTGGATCAGTAAATAGCAATTATTTGATTTTTTTTTTAACTATTCCTACACGTTGTACTGAAGTCCAGGAAAACCCCTTTAACATTTGAAAGGGGGATCTGAAAAAATTAATGCTAATTTTTTTTTAATGTGTACACAGGTACAGAACCTTATGAAATCGCCTTTATTCCCCTTCCATCCAAACCCCCTTGGACTTGTTTATTGACTGTTATAGGAAAATTTTCCAAACGTTTGCCACTAGAGGGAAATCTATGACTTTGATGAGTACAGAATTTTTTTTTTAAATTTAAATAACGTAAGGCCCTGACAATAGGAAGATGGGTGGGGGGGTGTCATCTCCTAACACTCACCTGTCTGAACCCTGCACTCCCTATCATCCCTAGGTGGGTCCTTCACCCCCATGTGCCAGCACATGCATAGACCCTCGTCGGCCCTGAACTCACCCTGACTACAGTGTAAGACACTAGTCGAACTACTGGAGTAAAACAACACAGGGAAGGGAATAAAATGGGTGGGGAAAGACACAACAAATAGCACTGCTAAGTTTCTCCAGAGGGAAACTTCACAGAACACTAAAGCTTTTTCAGAGACAGGCTCCTTCAAAGTGGTCAGTATAGAAAAACTATCACCGTCATGGAGTGAAGCTAGGAGTGGGTAAATATAGGGGAAGGGAGTGATAGCTATGATTAAGGCTATGAATAATCAGAGCCAGAAAAAAAAATGTCCTTGCCCCTTCAGCATCAAATTAAAGAAAATCCACTCCAATACTCTGTGGACTCCACAGAGGATCTGCGATCAATTAAGTGTTGAGATGTCCTGATCCTAGATCTTCAAGAGATAACATGCGGACATGACACATTAGTGGATCTCTGACAAAGCTCTACTTTGTACTATATTGGCATCAAGATTAAACCAGCAGAGTTTAATCTTGTGTTAGAGCAGGAAACCATAACGTCACTGCATTGCGCCACCTCTGCCTGCGCTCTGTGTCCAGAGAGAAGAGGACTGCACGAATTGGGTGAGTAGAATCTTTTTTTTTTATCAAGGAGGGTGAGGGGCACAAAAGTAACACTATACCGGAGGGAACTTTTACTTTCTAAAGGGGGCATTATTTCTGGTTGGGTGGGGGCTGTGGGAGCAATACATGCCTTGCCCCAGGTGCAGGCAATCCACGCTAAACCAATACACTGGTCATCTGATGATTGTACTTTATGGAAACTTCCTCATGTTCTGTCAAGATTTGGAAATCTATACGTATGACGTTACTATAGTGAATCATTGGGAGTATCAGGAACTTCAATCATCTGACAGTGGTCATCAGGACCTATCGTATGAAGATGATTCATAACTCATCTCCTCACATATTCCAGACAAATAGGTAAGATTTCATATTCAGGGTTTATAGAAAAGGGCCAAATGGTTGTAATGGGCGTCCAATGTTTGCCTATATAATTAGCCATATATGTGGGCCAGTCAGCTTTCTACAAGGCAGATTCTATCATGTCTTAGATGGAGAACCCAGACTGCAAGTCCCGTTGGGATCGGGTGGGATATAAGTGGATATGGTCTATGATACAGTATTTTGGTGCCAAGATCTCCATGGTGGATAAATATCCCTTGGCCTCCAATAAAAATGGCTCATGGCATCCAAAGGACAAAAGCGTTATCTGGGATGATACAGTGCTGGCCAAAAGTATTGGCACCTGTGAGGTAAATCCGGAGATATGACGATAAATCATGATATTCAAGTATGTCAGGAAGCCCTCTCCTGGTGTCACCCCCCCTTTCCTTCACACAACTGGTTTAGCAACAAATCCCATGGCCATCTCCTGTGATATGGAGATGAGGTGGTGTGGGAACAATGGACACAGGATGACTCCCTGCCGTCACCCTGTAACAAGAGTTGTATCTCATTAGCAAGGCTATGGAACTAGCTAGACAGAACGACTCCAGTAAAAAATGGTTCATATCTCGCAAGCCATATTTCCGATAAATATGGCAACCATAAAAATGGTGTCTCCGCATGCGGACGATGCCGGCACACCCTTTTTATGGGAGCAGGACATTGGGAAATGCCCCAGGCGTGATATCAGCCAATGGGGAACTGGCAGACAGGTCATGAGTCCCCTCGTTCTGTAGCTAAATTCATAACTGTCACAATGAGAGCATTGGCGTCCGCCTACGACGCTCCCAGGCAAAGTTATGGCCCATATTCCATGTTGTGGATTTTGTCCATAACTCCAGCTAGGGGTGGAGCAGTGCTCCCTCTGAGGTCACGAAGGTAGGAGGGGACCTGGATCTGCCCAGGTTGATAACCCTACTTCGGCCATTTTCCAGGGTTCTTTTCGCTGGGGGCACGTGTAGGAAACATCTGTGGGAAGGATCCCAGAAACCTGGGTACAGCGCCCCCCTGTGGCCAGACGCACAAGGTAACTGATTGAACTGTGTATGCCTGTTTGTAACCCATGCTTTGACTGTAACTGTACTCTGACATATGTATATTCTGTAGATTCCCTATTGTATATATTGTAGTTTCTAGTGTGCTTTAGGCTGATTAAATTATATAATTAATCTTGGGCTGTTCTGTTATCTCGATCTTGAATCCCACGTCTGTGTGTTCGGCTAATAGTTACCGTGAAGCGGTTGGTGGCAGCGAGTTGTGCCAAGGATTATTGTGGGGAGGCCAGTGAGATTTGGGGAGATTTTATATATTCCGCCCGCGGAGGTCGGGGGAATATATACCCTACTCTCACCGGGGACCCTTCAATAATCGGCATAAGTAGTATAGCGGCCTCCTTGCTTATTGTCGGGCAATTCCATAATTGGCCTGACTATAAGAGGGGCGCTAGAGAGCGCGTCACGTGCTCTGTCTGTCGGTCGGGAGGTATAAAGGAGGGGTGACCCCCACTTGTTACCCCCCGATTGTGACGTACTGGTAGCCAGCGCGGGGGATTTCTGAGTGACCCCCCCGGTGGTTTGTGACATATTGGTGGCATAGCGGTGGGATCGAGATAATAGTGTGTGTGAGTGTGAGACCCATACTCCCAGACACTAAAGACTGCCTGCAGCAGCTGTGGCTGCTGGGGTCTTCAGACTAGCTCAACACTAGAGTGTCAGAGTGCAGATACTGTAAGGTGTGTGGAGGCATCAGGTGTCAGTTCTGTGTCAGTGACCAAAAGTCTGCAAGAATGGCTGATGGCACCAGGAGCAGAGCTATGCAACTGGCCAATGCTAAGGCAGGAGCCGAAGAGAGGGAGGACGGTGCTGTGGACAGCAATGAGGAGGTTGCCCACGAGTCCTCCAGGAGCTCGACGCCAGAAAACCGTTCTGCAGAGGACATTGCACAACCTAGCAATTATGGACAAGATGAGGAGCAGCTCACCCAAGGGTCCTCAACGAGCCAGATGCCAGCCCTCCGCTCTGCAATGGACAGTGAAGCACCAGGCTCCGCAGCGGGCCGCAGATCACCACGTGCCATTCCACCGAGCCTGGGAGGCTCGGATAGCCTTCTTCAAATGGCTATGGCCCTTCTCCAGGCTGGAGACCAGAAGGGCTACAAGGAACTCCTGGCAGAGCGCAGGGCAGAGCGGCAGGCAGCGCGTGATGCTGAGGCTGCGGAGCGGCAAGCAGCGCGTGAAGAGCGCCAGGCAGAGCGTGAGGCTGCGGAGCGACAGGCAGACCGTGACTACCAGCTGCATCTAGCCAAGCTCCAGCCCTCATCAGCCACACGTGACCTTCAAGACACCAAACTTCCAAAGGTCCGTGTTGAGGACTTCCCAGTGCTGGAGAAGGATGGAGACTTGGACTCTTTCTTGACTGCTTTTGAACGGACTTGCTTGCAGCACCATCTGGACAAGGACCAGTGGGCCAAATACCTGACCCCCCGTTTAAGGGGTAAGGCCCTGGAAATCCTTGGGGACTTGCCTGCTGAGGCAGATCAGGGCTACGACACCATCAAGCGGGCCCTGATCCAACAGTACAACCTCACCCCGGAGTCCTACCGCAAGAAGTTCCGGACCCTGCAGAAGGGACCAAAGGACTCCTGGGCTGACCACCGGCGGGCACTTGCCCGAGCTGCCGACCACTGGACCCAAGGCCTGCAGCTTTCCACCGGACCAGAGATCCTGGACTTGGTCATCACGGAGCAACTCTTGTGGAACTGCCCTGAGGATCTCCGCCAGTTCATCCGAGACCAGAAGCCAAAGGGATCCACGGCTACAGCTGCCCTGGCCGATGACTACACCAACAATCGGGCTCCTGAAGCCAGGAGAGCAGCCACCAGCAGCACCTGGAGAGGGGGTAAGATGAACTCTGCGACTGCCCCACCTGCCCCTAGACTGCAGGGGGTGTCCCCCTCAACTCCCCTCTCCAGGCCCGTGGCAGAACCAAGACGGTGCCACCAGTGCAACCTACCTGGACACTTCAAGGCCATGTGCCCTCAGCGTCCCAAGGCCCCGGCTCCGTCCCCGTCCCAAGGGCCGCCCAAGGTGTATTGTGTGGGTGGGGGTGGTGGTAGGTCCCTGGACAGCTTCCAACCTGTCACCGTCGGCCGGTCTGTGACCATAGGACTGCGAGACAGCGCCTCGGAGGTGACTCTGGTGCGGCCTGAGATGGTGTCCCCCCAAGACTTGATCCCTGGAAAAACCCTCGCTGTCTCCGGGATTGGAGGCATTGACCCGGCGCTGCCTGTTGCTGACATTTATGTGGACTGGGGCGCAGGGCGAGGGGTGAGGGAGGTGGGGGTAAGTGATCGGATCCCCGCAAACGTGCTACTTGGGACAGATTTGGGGCAGATAACCTCCCAGTTTGGGCCCCCCCCAAGGGCTGAACCTTCAGCCAGTACTGACATGACTCCTGACAATGTTAATGTGTTATCTATGAATGATGTAAGGGAGGAGGGAGTGAACTCTGATATTTCTGCTTGCACAGACACCATAGACACACACGCAGCTGCAGCTGTGACAGGAGGGGAGGGGGTCAGAGAAAGGTGTGACAATGCCTCTACAAGTAACCAGCCTGTGAGCTGGGATCTGTTGCCCTCTGCAGGGATAAGCAGAGAGCAGGGTGCTGCAGGGGGAGGACCAGTGTGTGGGGTGGGGGCTACCACAGCAAATGTGGGGTCCCCAGAGATTTCACAGCGGGGTTCTGTTGCTGCAGGAGGGGAACAGGCAGGTGAGATTGGGGCCGGTCCAGGAGCGGAAGTGCTCCCAGGTAAGATCTCGGTGCATGGTTCCCCCACAACCGGGGTGTCAGGAAGCCAGGTAGGTCTGCCTGAACCGGCGACTTGGTCAGGAACGGAGGAGGAGCAGGCACGACCCACGGTCGCAGCGGCTGTGGCCGCTGTCACCCGCAGTGGGAGTGCTGGAAGCCAAGGGGCCTCCCGGAGGTCCGATAGCTCTTCCCCTTCTGACCAAGTGGCAGCCGAGTCAGGTGGAGGCCAGGACACAGGTCCCGGGGTACTGACTGAAGATGTGACAGTCTCGTCGATTCTGGCCACATCTAGTCAGGGGTTTCAGGCAGCGTTAGAAGCTGACGACAGCCTGAAAGCTCTTAAGGAGCAGGCGGCACAGCCTCCCTCGGACTCGGACCCGGAGCGAGTGGTCTGGGACCAAGGACGGCTGTACCGGGTCACGGTCCAGCAGGGTTCACCGGAGGCGTGGCCCAGGGACCGACAGTTGGTGGTACCCTATCCGTTCCGGACGGAGTTGTTGCGGATCGCACATGAGATTCCGATGGCCGGACACCTAGGGATCGCTAAGACCAAGGCCAGGTTAAACCAGCATTTCTACTGGCCAAAAATGGGGGCCGATGTGGCTGCCTACTGCCGTTCGTGTGAAACCTGTCAGAGAGTGGGGAAGGCGGGGCCACGCCCCAAAGCCCCACTGGTATCTCTGCCCATCATCGATGAGCCTTTCAGGAGGGTGGCTGTGGATCTGGTCGGCCCGCTGGCCATCCCCAGCAGCTCCGGGAAACGCTTCATACTGACGGTAGTGGACTATGCCACCCGGTACCCAGAAGCAGTGGCCTTGTCGTCCATTCGGGCTGACAAGGTGGCCACCGCATTGCTGGAGATTTTCTCCCGAGTGGGTTTTCCCCAGGAAATGCTCACTGACCGGGGGACCCAATTCATGTCCCAGCTGATGGAGGCCCTCTGTAAGCAAGTCCAGGTGCGACATCTGGTGGCCAGCCCGTACCATCCACAGACTAATGGCCTGTGCGAGCGGTTCAATGGCACCTTAAAGCAGATGCTTAAGATGTTGGTCGACTCCCATGGGCGTGACTGGGAGCGGTATCTCCCACACCTGTTATTTGCTTACCGGGAGGTTCCACAGGCCTCAACAGGATTCTCACCGTTTGAGCTCCTGTACGGGCGACGTGTGCGGGGCCCCCTGGCTCTGGTGAAAGAGGCTTGGGAAGGGGATTTGGCCACCCCTGGAGTGTCGGTTATCGAGTATGTCATGCGCTTCCGGGACAAAATGCAGGCCTTGACGCAACTGGTACACGACAATATGGCTCAAGCCCAGGCCGATCAGAAGCGTTGGTACGACCAGAACGCTTGTGAGAGGACCTACCAAGTGGGTCAAAAGGTGTGGGTACTGGTCCCCGTACCACAGGACAAGCTTCAGGCAGCCTGGGAAGGCCCATACCTCGTGTACCAGCAGCTCAACCCTGTAACGTACCTGGTCACCCTGGACCCTGCCCGTGGAAGGCGGAAGCCCTTCCATGTGAACATGATGAAGGCACATCATGAGCGGGAGGCATGTGCGCTCCCCGTGTGCAACCTGCCCGAGGAGGGAGAAGCGGAAACCCTCTTGGATATGCTAGCCCAGGTTAGGGCAGGCGGATCCATTGAGGATGTGGAGGTTGGCCACCAGCTCTTGGAAGACCAACGGTCCCAGCTGTGGGCCACCCTCCTCCCCTTCCGGGGGTTGTTTACCAACCAGCCCGGAAGGACTGACTTGGCTGTCCATCACGTGGACACTGGGGATCATCCCCCGATCCGGCGTTCAGCATATCGGGTCTCCCTGGAGGTGCAGCAACACATGCGCCAGGAGATTGACGAGATGCTGAAGCTGGGGGTGATCCAGGCATCCAACAGCGCTTGGGCCTCGCCTGTAGTCCTCGTCCCTAAGAAGGACCGAACCACTCGGTTCTGCGTGGACTACAGGGGGCTCAATGCGGTCACGGTCGCCGATGCGTACCCAATGCCACGCATCGATGACCTGCTCGATCAGTTGGCCGGGGCTCAGTACCTGACCATCATGGATCTGAGCCGGGGATATTGGCAGATCCCCCTGACTCGCAAGGCCAGGGAACGCTCTGCCTTTATTACCCCATTTGGACTGTACGAGTCCACGGTGATGCCATTCGGGATGAGGAATGCCCCTGCCACTTTCCAGCGGATGGTCAACACCCTGCTCAAGGGACTTGAAGGGTACGCGGCCGCGTACCTGGATGACATTGCCGTCTTCAGTCCCACCTGGGAGGACCACCTAGAGCATCTAGCACAGGTGCTCAGGCGGATCCACCGGGCAGGTTTGACCATCAAGCCGGGAAAGTGTCAGCTGGCCATGAGCGAGGTCCAGTACCTCGGTCACCGGGTAGGTGGGAGAACACTGAAGCCCGAGCCTGAGAAAGTGGAAGCCATCGCATCCTGGCCCACCCCCAGGACCAAGAAGCAGGTGATGTCCTTCTTGGGGACCGCTGGGTACTATAGGAGGTTTGTTCCATGCTATAGTAGCCTGGCAAAGCCCTTGACGGACCTCACCAAGAAGAAGCTGCCCTCTGCAGTCGATTGGACAATGGACTGCGAGACAGCCTTCCGGGCCCTAAAGGACGCCCTGTCCAGCCCGCCCGTGCTACAGGCAGCCGACTTCACGCGGCCGTTTGTAGTACAGACCGACGCCAGTGACTTCGGCCTCGGTGCGGTGCTCAGCCAGGTGGACTCTGCGAGCCAAGAGCACCCAGTCTTGTACCTGAGCAGGAAGCTGTTACCAAGGGAAGTTGCCTATTCCACGATGGAGAAGGAGTGCCTGGCCATAGTGTGGGCCCTGCAGCGTCTGCAACCCTATCTATACGGGCGCCACTTCATCGTGGAGACGGACCACAATCCCCTCAGCTGGTTGCACACCGTCTCTGGGACGAATGGGCGATTGTTGCGATGGAGCCTTGCGCTCCAGCAATACAACTTCACCATTCGCCACAAAAGGGGCCGTGACCACGGTAACGCAGACGGGCTGTCCCGACAAGGAGAGGTCGCGGACGGGCGCACGGGGGAACACCGGAGGGTGCTGCCCCCTAGCGCCCTCAAAAGGGGGGAGGTGTGAGGTAAATCCGGAGATATGACGATAAATCATGATATTCAAGTATGTCAGGAAGCCCTCTCCTGGTGTCACCCCCCCTTTCCTTCACACAACTGGTTTAGCAACAAATCCCATGGCCATCTCCTGTGATATGGAGATGAGGTGGTGTGGGAACAATGGACACAGGATGACTCCCTGCCGTCACCCTGTAACAAGAGTTGTATCTCATTAGCAAGGCTATGGAACTAGCTAGACAGAACGACTCCAGTAAAAAATGGTTCATATCTCGCAAGCCATATTTCCGATAAATATGGCAACCATAAAAATGGTGTCTCCGCATGCGGACGATGTCGGCACACCCTTTTTATGGGAGCAGGACATTGGGAAATGCCCCAGGCGTGATATCAGCCAATGGGGAACTGGCAGACAGGTCATGAGTCCCCTCGTTCTGTAGCTAAATTCATAACTGTCACAATGAGAGCATTGGCGTCCGCCTACGACGCTCCCAGGCAAAGTTATGGCCCATATTCCATGTTGTGGATTTTGTCCATAACTCCAGCCAGGGGTGGAGCAGTGCTCCCTCTGAGGTCACGAAGGTAGGAGGGGACCTGGATCTGCCCAGGTTGATAACCCTACTTCGGCCATTTTCCAGGGTTCTTTTCGCTGGGGGCACGTGTAGGAAACATCTGTGGGAAGGATCCTAGAAACCTGGGTACAGCGCCCCCCTGTGGCCAGACGCACAAGGTAACTGATTGAACTGTGTATGCCTGTTTGTAACCCATGCTTTGACTGTAACTGTACTCTGACATATGTATATTCTGTAGATTCCCTATTGTATATATTGTAGTTTCTAGTGTGCTTTAGGCTGATTAAATTATATAATTAATCTTGGGCTGTTCTGTTATCTCGATCTTGAATCCCACGTCTGTGTGTTCGGCTAATAGTTACCGTGAAGCGGTTGGTGGCAGCGAGTTGTGCCAAGGATTATTGTGGGGAGGCCAGTGAGATTCGGGGAGATTTTATATATTCCGCCCGCGGAGGTCGGGGGAATATATACCCTACTCTCACCGGGGACCCTTCAATAATCGGCATAAGTAGTATAGCGGCCTCCTTGCTTATTGTCGGGCAATTCCATAATTGGCCTGACTATAAGAGGGGCGCTAGAGAGCGCGTCACGTGCTCTGTCTGTCGGTCGGGAGGTATAAAGGAGGGGTGACCCCCACTTGTTACCCCCCGATTGTGACGTACTGGTAGCCAGCGCGGGGGATTTCTGAGTGACCCCCCCGGTGGTTTGTGACAGCACCCCTGCAAGTCTGTTAGATAATAATCAGTTTCTTCTTGAAAATGATTACAATCACAAATTCTTTGGTATTATTAACTTCATTAAATTTGTCTTCAATGAAAAAAAATAAAAAAAATTGTCATAAAGCCAAATTGGATATAATTCCACACCAAACATAAAAAAGGGGGTGGACAAAAGTATTGGCTCTGTTTGAAAAATTATGTGATGCTTCTCTAATTTGTGTAATTAACAGCCCCTGTAACTTACCTGTGGCACCTAACAGGGGTTGGCAATACCTAAATCACACTTGCAGCAGGTGACATGGATTAAAGTTGCCTCAGCCTCTGTCCTGTGTCCTTGTGTGTACCACATTGAGCATGGAGAAAAGAAAGAAGACCAAAGAACTGTCTGAGGACTTGAGACTCCAAATTGTGAGGAAGCATGAGCAATCTCAAGGCTACAAGTCCATCTCCAAAGACCTGAAAGTTCCTGTGTCTACGGTGCGCAGTGTCATCAAGAAGTTTAAAGCCCATGGCACTGTGGTAACCTCCCTAGATGTGCAAAGAAAAGAAAAGTTGACGAGAGATTTCAACGCAAGATTGTGCGGGTGGTGGATAAGGAACCTCGACTAACATCCAAACAAGTTCAAGCTGCCCTGCAGTCCGAGGGTACAACAGTGTCAACCCGTACTATCTGTCGGCGTCTGAATGAAAAGGGACTGTATGGTAGGATAACCAGGAAGACCCCACTTCTTACCCCGAGACATAAAAAAGCCAGGCTGGAGTTTGCCAAAACTTACCTGAGAAAGCCTAAAACGTTTTGGAAGAATGTTCTCTGGTCAGATGAGACAAAAGTAGAGCTTTTTGGGAAAAGCCATCAACATAAGAGTTTACAGGGAAAAAAAAGAGGCATTCAAAGAAAAGAACATGGTCCCTACAGTCAAACATGGCGGAGGTTCCCTGATGTTTTGGGGTTGCTTTGCTGCCTCTGGCACTGGACTGCTTGACCGTGTGCATGGCATTATGAAGTCTGAAGACTACCAACAAATTTTGCAGCATAATGTAGGGCCCAGTGTGAGAAAGCTGGGTCTCCCTCAGAGGTCATGGGTCTTCCAGCAGGACAATGACCCAAAACACACTTCAAAAAGCACTAGAAAATGGTTTGATAGAAAGCACTGGAGACTACTAAAGTGGCCAGCAATGAGTCCAGACCTGAACCCCATAGAACACCTGTGGGGAGATCTCAAAATGGCAGCTTGGAGAAGGCACCCTTCACATCTCAGGGACCTGGAGCAGTTTGCCAAAGAAGAATGGTCAAAAATTCCAGCAGAGCATTGTAAGAAACTCATTGATGGTTACCGGAAGCGGTTGTGCGCAGTTATTTTGGCTAAAGGTTGTGCAACCAAGTATTAGGCTAAGGGTGCCAATACTTTTGTCTGGACCATTTTTGGAGTTTTGTGTGAAATGATCAATGATTTGATTTTTGTTTCATTCTCTCTTGTGTTTTTTCATTGCAAGCAAAATAAATGAAGATAATAATACCAAAGAATTTGTGATTGCAATCATATTCAGGAAGAAACTGAGTATTATCTGACAGAATTGCAGGGGTGCCAATACTTTTGGCCATCACTGCAGGCCATCAGAATCTGGTCAGTGGGAGACTGAAAAGGAAACCTGCACAAAGTGGCCGATCAGAGGGTAGTCTGCTGAACACGGCATTGTTTACCGGACAGAGCGCCATGTTGTTTAGTAGTGCCTGTGCCTGGCATTATAGCTCAGTCCCATTCAGCTACTTTAAAGCTCATTAAAGGGAACCAACCAATAAGATTTTGCTATATGAAGTAAAGGCAGTGCCATACTGGCACTAGGATGCTGAATCCAGGCATACCTTTCGTTGAAAGATCGGATGCTTGGTTGCTAAAATATCTGTAATCAAAGTTCCAGAAATGTACTGAACTTTGATTAGCTCTTACCAAATGAATGGAGCTCTATTTGATGAACGAGGAGGACAGAGAAGTCAGACTGCCCACTGTTCTCATATCGATGGCCTTTTCTAAACTTTAGGATGCTTTACACGCTGCGACATATACATAGCACCCGCCCCCGTCGTACGTGCGACATGTGGTGATCGCTGCCGTAGTGAACATTATCGCTACGGCAGCGCCACACGCACATACCTGGTCAGCGACGTCACTGTGACCGCTGAACAATCCCTCCTTCAAGGGGGAGGTGCGTTCGGCATCACAGCGACGTCACAGAATCGTCACTAAGTGGCTGCCCAATAGCAGAGGTGGGGCGGAGATGAGCGGCCGGAACATGCTGCCCACCTCCTTCCTTCCTCATTGCCGGTGGACGCAGGTAAGGAGATGGTCGTCACTCCTGCGGTGTCACACATAGCGATGTGTGGTGCTGCAGGAACGAGGAACAACCAGCGGCATGCAACAGCAACGATATTTGGAAAAGGAGTGACGTTGCAACGATCAACGATTTTTGCTGTTTTTCCGATAGTTGCTCATCGCTCCTAGGCTGTCACACGCTGCGATGTCGCTAACGGCGCCGGATGTGCGTCACAACCACCGCGACCCCGACGATATATCGTTAGCGATGTCGCAGCGTGTAAATGACCCTTAAGGCTATCAGTTTTGTTGTCCCAAAGGGCACCTTAACCTTTTTCGGAAATCAAATTGTTTGGCGCAAACGAGACCCTTAATATTAAATATTGGGGGAAACTTCTGGTGCCGCTTATCACTTAAAAAAAGCAAAAATATTGTTAGCCCATTTTGCGGACCCTTGTATCCCTAGGACACTCCTTGGTTAGTAGATAATAGTGGGAAACTATGAAGAAAGTACTGTAGTTTAGATGCAGAATGATAATTATGGTATAGACATTTTTGTAAATGATCTCTGCCCCCACACTCCAGAAAAAAGATGCCTTGCCCCATAAATAGTGCCTCTGAAAATAGGCATGTCAGGAAGGGCAGGTCAGAGATTTGGTGAGGCCCAGGATTCAGAGTTGGGATGGGGACTCCGCCAACCTTAATCCAGCGATGGACAGATATGAATTATTTGGTGGTCAGGTCTGAAGTCTGAAAATATATTTAGGGGGTCTGGTATGAGAACTGTATAAAGGGGATCTGGCCTGTGATCTGTACTAAGGGGTGCTTCACACATAGCGAGCTCGCTGCCGAGATCGCTGCTGAGTCACGCTTTTTGTGACGCAGCAGTGACCTCATTAGCGATCTCGCTGTGTGTGACACTGAGCAGTGATCTGGCCCCTGCTGTGAGATCGCGGCTCGTTACACACTGCCCTGGTTCGTTTTCTTCAAAGGCGCTCTCCCACTGTGACACACAGATCGCTGTGTGTGACAGCGAGAGAGCGACGAAATGAAGCGAGCAGGGAGCAGGAGCCGGCGTCTGGCAGCTGCAGTAAGCTGTAACCAAGATAAACATCGGGTAACCAAGGTGGTTACCCGATATTTACCTTTGTTACCAGCCTCCGCAGCTCTCACGCTGCCTGTGCTGCCGGCTCCGGCTCTCTGCACATGTAGCTGCTGTACACATCGGGTTAATTAACCCGATGTGTACTGTAGCTAGGAGAGCAAGGGGCCAGCGCTAAGCAGTGTGCGCAGCTCCCTGCTCTCTGCACATGTAGCTGCATTACACATCGGGTTAATTAACCCAATGTGTACTGTAGCTAGGAGAGCAAGGAGCCAGCGCTCAGTGTGCGCGGCTCCCTGCTCCCTGCACACACAGCTAAGCGGTGTGCGCTGGTAACTAATGTAAACATCGGGTAACCATACCCGATGTTTACCTTAGTTACCAGTGTCCGCAGCTTCCAGACGCCGGCTCCGTGCAAGCGCAGCGTCGCTTGCACGTCGCTGCTGGCTGGGGGCTGTTCACTGGTCGCTGGTGAGATCTGCCTGTTTGACAGCTCACCAGCGACCATGTAGCGATGCAGCAGCGATCCTGACCAGGTCAGATCGCTGGTCGGATCGCTGCTGCATCGCTAAATTGTGAAGGTACCCTAAGGCTCTACTTATCTCATGTCTACTGTCCGGGGGGTCTTTAGGATATGAATAAGGGTCCCGTTACATGTAGCGACGTTCCAGCGATCCCAACAATGATACGACCTGTGCAGGATCACTGGTACGTCACTACATGGTCGCTTGTGAGCTGGCAAACAGGCAGATCTAATTAACGACGCAGCAACAATATGGCGATCCATATAAGGACCTCGGCGGTCATTGGGACCCTGTCACACAGCAGCTATTCTGACGACTCAGACCTCGATAGAATGCGGAGTTCTCAGTCGCCAACAAGGTCGCTCGTCGTTGTTATGGCGTCAAACACAGCGATGCATGCTGCCCAGGGGGACACCAACGATCAAAGAATGAACCAGGACATTCAGGTACAATCGGCGATAACGCAGCACTGGGACGGTCGCTGCTATGTGTCACACGTAGCGAGATCGCTAGTGAGGTCACTATTGCGTCACAAAACCTATGACATTTCAGCGATCTCGCTAACTACATCGCTATGTGTGACGGGGGCTTTAATGGGGTCCTCAATTTGAATCTCTATTAAGGAGGTTAAAAGTTTTGGAGTCTATATAAAGGGGGTTGTTGTTTCAGGTCTCTATTTAGGTGGTCCCTATATAGGGGATAGCTTTTTTGTTGGTGAAAACTCTTCAAGGTGGACCTGCTTTGGAGGTCTGTATTAAGAGGGAACTGGTTTGGGGACTTCATTGTACCAGTCTGGGGGTCTGTTTTTGTTAGGGTGATCTGGTTGAGGGTCAATAGGTTGGTGGATTAACTATATAAATGAACGGGGCATAAAACAAATTATTTTCATTGTGCCCTCAGCATGCCGTATCCTACTTTGTTTTCCCAAATGTACCTGATTGTCGTTGGCCAGAGACATGACTAGATATGAGATAGACAAATGTTGAGTGGAAATACCCTTTCAAGGGGATCTCCAAGAAGGAAGACCCCTGTTTTAAAATTGCAGTCCCCCTGGAGGAAAACTGAGTTTTCCCCACACTGGTATAGTGTTTGGTCTCCACGTGTCCACTGGTGGGACGTCCATGGATCTTGGTGGTTGGGCTCAGAACTGGTTAAACCGTTGCATGATTTGGGTCATGTACACCTCTATTGTTAGTAAATCATTATCAAACATGCTTTACCCTTCTAATACTGAATCTACATTATTCTCCACTGACAAACTGGGAAAAAAATAGTCTAAAATATATCATTGAGGTCTTGTAATTCATCTCGGAGATCAATGTCCGATCTGCTGGTAGGTACACCAAGATCAGTGGGAAGAGTTCGATGGGAAAACTGCTCGCTTCCATCATATAAAAGTACACCCACAATGAGATGTGGTGGGTTAAGAAAAGTTTGGGGAAATTCATTGTGTGTGTGAATGAAAGGCGGCAATCAGGGACCTCAGGCTTATTACCTCCCACCACCATGCCCATCTTTCTTTTGGTCCTACCTTGGTAAACCAGTATAACGGGAATCAGAGCGATCAGAATCTGGCAAGTCTTCATAGTGAGATGAGCGGTAGAGGGCTAACTCCAAATTGTGAATACGGAGATGGCGAGGTGTTCGGTGTAGGATGGCGACCAGAATACAGAAAAGGAATGTCCCCAGGATGTCCTACTTGTGGTCTCCTCTGTTAGGCGGGCTTTATAATCTACTCCAGACTTAAATCCAGTTCTCGCTGTCCCTCAGCAGTCAATCCCAGTGCCAGCCTCCAGTAGTGATCTCAGTGGCAGGGGGTGGAATGGGGGAGGGCAGAGTATTTGGGAAATCACAATGATACTTTGTAGCAAGAAGTAACCTCCTGCGTCCTATTGTGTCCTCTTCGTATGCCCTATTGTGTCCTCTTCGTAAGTCTGCTGGCTCGATGGCTCCTATCCTATGTCTCTCTTCCTATATCCCGAGGTCTGTCTCTGGCACTGTCCTCCTGTCTCTAAGACCCTTCCTCTGCTTCCCTCCTTTGTGTATCTCGCTCACATGCAGTTTCACTTTCTCATATAAGGGAGGTGGGGGAGTGATTTGGGGGGTGGGGGGATTTCCAAGTCAGACCAATTGGAATTCCCCAAATAATGCAAGACCGTCACATTAATATGCAATCCCATTTATGGCTGAAGAGTCATCTATTGTGGGGGGGGGGGGGTCAGTGGTTTCTTTTCATGTTTACATTCTTCCCTGTTTAACCTATAGCACATGACACTTGTACTCACATCTATAGGTGAATACAGACCCCAGACTCTGGACAAATACAGACCGCGGAGCAGACTCTCTGCCCCTTTCACACATCAGCTTTTTGCCATCAGTCACAATCCGTTTTCTCGAGTTTTTTTCCATCAGGCACAATCTGGAAAAAAACGGATAAAACGGATCCGGCACCGGATCAGTTTTATCCCCATTGATTTGTATTAGCGCGAGATTGTGCCTGATGGCCTTGCGTTGCATTCGGCTTTTGCCGGATCTGTCGCACTTGGCTAATGCGGCGGCTGGATGGAACGTCTCTTGTAACGTTTTTTGTCTCTGCCAAAAAAAATGCATTGCGCCAAATCCGGCGCAATCCGTCGTGATCTACAATGGAAGCCTATGGACGCCGGATCTGGCGTAATGCGTCAAAAAATGGATGCGGCCGCCAGATCCGTTTTTGTAAACTGAGCATGCTCCAATGTATTGAAAAAAAACGGATCCAGCAAAAAAAAAAAAAAAAAACGGACGAAACGGATGCAAAAACGGATGCGCCGGATCTGTTTTATGATGGATCAGGTATACCGGAACCGTAAAAAAAAACGCTCAGGCGCATCAGTTTTTGCATATTCTGCGCCGGATCCGTTGCATCAGGCACACGCCGGATTGTGCCTGATGCCAAAAAAATGATGTGTGAAAGTAGCCTAATAAAAGGATCTGTTGCAGATTGTGGCTTAGGCTGCTTTCACACATTCGTTTTTTGCAGTGCGGCTCAATCCGGCTCAAAAACCTATGCAACGGATGCGGCGAAAAAAACGAATCCGTTGCATAAGTTTTAACATGCGGCCCGTCCATTTTTTGACAGATGCGGCTTGATACTGAGCATGCGCAGAGCAAAAAACCGCATCCGGCGGCTGGATGCGGTTTTTGCCACAGGACGCCGCAACCGCCGTCCATAGGCTTGCATTGTAAATCTGGCGCAATGCGTTTTTTTACGCCGCACCAAAAACGTGCCAGGCAACGTTCCATCCGGCCGCTGCATGGGCTAAATATGCCGCATCCGGCAAAAACCGGACACAAAGCAAGGCCATGCGACACAATACGGCGCTAATGCAAGTCTATGCGGGAAAAAACGCAACTGTCGACAAAAAAAACGGTTGCGTTTTTTCTGCAGAGCGCCGTATTGTGCCGCAAGGCAAAAACCGGATGTGTGAAAGCAGCCTAAACTGATGCAACAGATCCGTTTTTCGACAGATCCGACTAGCTGGGGGCTAAATAATAAATTGTAACTTGCTCAGTTAAAAAAAAAAACGGAATCCATCGCCGGATTCTGTCACTTGACGGATTACGACGGATCCTGCGCCCATAGGCTTCCATTCTGCCAAACGACGGACGGCATCCGTTTTTTCAACGTACACAAAAAAAGTTACTGTGGAAGTCGCCTCCGTCTGACGGACAAACATTTTTCGGATGACGGATGAAATGTGAGGCCATCCGTCACTAATATAAGTCGATGAGAAAAAAATGGATCCAGCGGCATCAGTCGCCGGATCCGTTTTTTTCAAAATTCGACGAATTGTGACTGATGGCAAAAAACTGATGTGTGAAAGGGGCCTAAACGAATAAAGGCTCTGGACCCCCTGAAAAGAAGAAGACCCTAGAATAAGTACAAACTGCGGAACCCCAAAAGTTATTACATATCCCAGATTAGAGAGCACCTGAATAAGAACAGACTTTGGAAAAGTAATTCAGAGACCAGAGCATCTATAAATAGTATATACAGAGCCCCTAAATATATACTGATCCCGAAACATAGCCCTAAAATATATAGAGAGCCCCTGCTTATATACAGAGCCCCTAAATATATACAGAGCCCAAAAACAAGGCCCCTAAATATATACAGAGCCCAGAACAGAGACCCTAAATATATATAGAGCCCCTGCTTATATACAGAGCCCCTAAATATACACAGAACCCCAAAACAGGGCCCCTAAATATATACAGGACCCCTCATTATTTAGAGAGAGAGAGAGAGAGCCCAGAACAGAGACCCTAAATATATACAGAGCCCCTGATTATATACAGAGCCCCTAAATATATACAGACCCCAAAATAGAGCCCCTAAATATATACAAAACCCCTCATTATTTCTAGAGCCCAGAACAGAGACCCTAAATATATACAGAGCCCCTAAGTATATACAGACCCCAAAATAGAGCCCCTAAATATATACAAAACCCCTCATTTATAGAACCCAGAACAGAGCCCCTAAATTTACATATGTGGCGCCCTGGACTAGCCAGGTCATCACAGGTACTACAACACACACCCCCACCCCGAGATAGGCACATCAGCCAGACACAAAATCCTTGTTGCCTCCCTCCAGGGGCTGATGTCCACACCAGGTGGGGTGGAGCCAGGCGGTTGGCCCCACCCACTGAGGAGTTCACAGTCCTGGAGGCGGAAAAAGGAAGTCAGTCGAGATCAGTTAGGGAAGTGGAGGAGAAAGGAGTGAGAAGTGAGGAGTAAACTGACCGTGTCCGGGTGTGTGGCCCGGGCACTAAGAGCAAGGTTGGCAGACGGTGGTGGCCGTCTGCAGGAGAGGCAGATCAACGCGGAACCGTAGGACCGGGGACGGGCGGTGGCCCGCCGGTACTGAACCGGGGAGCGAAGTGAAGCCAGCACACACAGGCAGGGCCTGCGGACCCCGACCAGGCTTGGAGTCGCCATTACAGGTCAAATCTGTCAGTGACCGGAACCCCAGGGGTTTCCTAACAGCCAAGACCCGATTCAAGGCAACCGTCCGACCAGCAAAAGGGAAATATAGCTACCGCCACAGCTAGAGATCCAAGGGCCAGAGCCTGCGGGCAAAAGTACTCCTCCGGCACATACACACGCTGGGGAGCGGGTTACCGGTGGGAATCCATCGGGACCGAACATACACAAAGGTGCAGGGAAAGGCAGCCACCACCAACCGTCCGGGAGAAGTCACAGCAGCCGGCTGCGGGACCCGTCCATCCAGCCGTTTGGTTTACCAGAGACTTTGCGTACATTTGTGGCTGAGTGAGTACAACCGTGCTGTCCGGCACCGCGCTGCGCAGTCCAGGCGACCCTGCATCTTGCCAACCCTGCCTCCCCGTCACCTCACCGGGCCCCGGGACCACCAACCCCTACCCACGGAGGGGGGAAACAACATCCCAGCTGCTCCCTACCATTGCTCCCGGGATCCCCGTCACCAGCAGCGGTGGTATCCAACCTCACCACAACCCGTGGGTGGCGTCACGGACTAAAATCCCCCAAACCAACCACCCCTTTCACTCACGGGCGAGGAGCGCCGCTCGAGTCCCCGGATCCGGCCCACCGCTCGAGCCACAGAGCAGCCATCGCAGCAGCGCCGGACCCGAGCGTTAGCGAGCGCAGCGCAGCGGCGTCCCTCCCCGCCTGCGACACATAGACCCCAGAACCTATAAAGTAATACAGTCCCAGACCAAGTAAGAAGCAAATATTAAAAAAAAGCCTCCTAAATATGTTTAAACCCCAAACCAGACCCCTTTTTAATAAATTCAGATCCCCAGATCAGAAACCGTAAAATGAATACAGACCCCCTAAACAAAAATAGACTCCTGACCAGACCTCTAAATAAATTCAGACCCTATCAAATAAAGACACCGGACCCCCAAAATAAATTTAAACCCCAGTCCAGACCCATTAAACTAATAAAGACTCCACAGGAGAACCAGTTCCATACATGAATACATAACTTAGATTAAAAATACCCTAAACTCAAACAGACCTAGACCTGACTCCCTAAATAATAAAAATCCCAGAATCCCCCAGACAAATACCATTGCATGAAGGGTGGTCAATTAATTTTCCAATGGGGCCACATGAGAGATTGAATGTTGTGAAGGGCCGAACCAATAGGATGTAATTTCAGTCTATCGGTTCAGTCCTTCGCAACTTTCACAGTTGAATATTCTGTTCAATATTAACATTACCATGATAACAATAAATTTAGTGTTTATAAAAAGCAGTAAATCATACTGCTCCTATTATTCAGACATCTTACCTTCATCAACACCTCTCCCAAAAAGGTATGATGTCCCCACAGCCCCCACACAGTGTGATGGTCCACAACTCTTCCCACACTATATACTGGACCCCACGGCCCTCCTTAAAGTATGATTGCCCACACAATTCCCCACACAGTATTATGTCCTCCACCAAAGTATGATCCCTGAGAGACTCTCAACACAGATTGTTCCCATAGCCCTCCACAGGTATGATCCCAGACAGAATAATGACACCCTCGCAGTATGATCTCACATAGCCTAACATTATGATGGCAACCACAGCCCTCAAACAGTATGATGGTCCCTACAGTCTCCTACACAGTATAGTAGTGACCCAGAGTAGACACTACTAGAATGTCCTCTGATGGGCCATGTGTTTTTCTATAATGTTGGACATTATCTGTGCCTTCTGAAGCCTTGCTCTGAGAGTCATAGCATTTGTAATCCTACACTGACCTCCGCTGGCCTTTTTCAAAACTACATTTGGCTTATATGGTAGCAGCAGTGAGGAAATTTCTGGGTCCTTTTTCTGACAGGAAAAAAAGAAACATGTCTGTGGCTGAAGACTCAGGAGGAGACGACTGAGTTTGGTGGGAGCGATGTATGAACGCTGGAGTCGGTGGTCCTACTTTCAATCACTTCTATCCTCTAGTGCAGGGGTTGGCAACATTTTTGGCTGAGAGAGCCATGAACGCCACAAATTTTAAAATGTTATTCCATGAAAGCCATACTCACCAGGGGGGGAGCGGCAGTGGGGGAGCAGCTCAGAAGGTCCAGTAGGCAGGGTAGGCGATGCTACGGGCACGGAGGAGGGGGTGTTGCGGCTCAAAAGGGTCAGTGTGCAGAGGGTCGGCGATACTGCTGCGGGCTCATGGGGTGTCACGGCGATGGGTGCCATTGATCTGCCAGCGGGCTGCTTTGAATCTCCCACAGTTAACAAGATCGACATCAAGAAAATGGCCTCGACGCATGCGCAGATCAATGCGATGGACTTGAAGTAAATGGCCGCGGAGTTGACTTTGAATCTCCCACAGTTAACAAGATCGACTTCAAGAAAATGGCCTCGACGCATGCGCAGATCAATGCGATGGACTTGAAGTAAATGGCCGCGGAGTTGATCTCGTTAACTGCAGGAGATTCAAAGTAGCCCATAGTCTGCTGCAACACCCCAGAAGCCCACAGTATCGCCAGCCCTGCGCCACCACTGCCGTCACGGTAAGCCATATGCGGTTTGTAAGACACCCCATTTTCCCCCCAGTTTTTGGGGAAAAAGTGCGTCTTACAAACCAGAAGATACAGTATTTTTTTTTATTAAAGATTTGTCTGCGAGCCAGTTGCAGCCATCAAAAGAGCCACATCTGGCTCGCGAGCCATAGGTTTCCGACCCCTGGTCTAGTGACTGTGTCTGGTAAGGAGAAGGAAACTCTCTATGGAAAGAGAAAATTCAGGCTGCCATTTTTTCTAAATCTTGGTAGGCCCCAAACTGCTCAAAGCCAAGACAGGTATAGATATGCCTGATGCCAAGATCCTTTCAGAGCTTGGATGAGGAAGAGTTAATTTTGTGGATACAGAAAGAACTGTAATATAGGCTGTGGAAACTGTTATATGGACCGGTTTCCAGCGCGCATCGTCAGCACTGCAGCTTATGTGGAGTGAAAGTTCCCTCTCTTTCTTCATGAAACCTCTGGTGTCTGTGTTTCTTGTGGTATTGCCTTCATCCCGACTTCTACCTCATGCCATATGATCTGGGTGTCTGTCGATGCCAGGAACCACATGAAAGGCACACCAGACAAGGGAGCTTAGCCACTACACATAGCTGTACTATGGAATCAGCTCCTGTGACCACTTACTTACCTTCCTCTATTACTGTATTTCCTTTTACATTTACCTACCAGCCTGTGGATCTCCAGAGCCGTTGGAGGCATCGTGACAATATTAGGCTCTGCGTTCTGAGACCCTGCATTCCTGCTGGAGGTTGCGGCAGTATGACCCCCTCATAGCACCTCAAACACAGAATGATGACCTTGATAGACCCCCAACAAAATATTATGGCCCCCACAGCACCCCCAACACAGTATCATCCCCTACACTCCCCGAAACACAATGATCACCCTCACAGCCGCAACACAAAAATGGACGCCACAGCACTACCAACACATTATGATCCCCACAGTCCACCAAACATGGGATTATAACCCCCGCAGTATGATCCCCCACAGCCCCCAACTCAGTATAATGGTTCCCACACATAGTATGACCCCTCACACACAGAATAATATCCCCTAGCATAATTCCTCAATTCATTATGGTTTCCCCCGCACAGCATGACTCCCACAGTCTCCAAGCGCATAATGATGAACACCACAGTATAATCCCCACAGTCCCGAACACTGCAGTTATACAAGAGGTGCAATGTAATGACGTCATTATGCCTGCTGTGCTGAGACACTGGGCCACACAGGCTGAATAGTGGAAGACACTGCCCACAGCTTCCCCCTCCACAGTTTTATCACTGGTATCTGTATGCCGAGGACGCAGATATTGGTGAAATCAGGAAAGAGGTTAGGAGAGCGGCGTGCGCAGACCTCTGCTTCCATCCATCTTACTTTCCCAGGTCCTTGTGTGACGCCCTGGCAAAACCAGGGTGTCAAAGAGCCTGCAGGCATCCAGCAAAGTGCAGGCCATTCTCCTCCTTGGTAACCTGATCCCACACTAGTGCAGCAGGACAGACACCCCAAACCCCCCCCCCAGTGTAAGAGCTAAACAGAGCAGCGAGGGAGGGGCTGGAGCAGAGTGTGTGGGGAGAGGGAGAGGAGAGGAGCCCGGAGTTGTAGCTCCCGGGCTGCTACATAAGCGTGCTCCAAAAGGGCCGGGACAGGCTGTTAGTGAGGAAGGGACTTGAGGTGACCGGGGCAGGGTAGTGGCCCGCCGGTATCGAAAGAGATCCTGGATCACTGCAGGGGAGTAGACTCCCTGTTCCCGGCTGAGGAGGAAAGAAAGAGAAAGAGTGGAGAAAGAGGCACCTGGCTGCAGGGCAAGAACAGGGGTCTGCTACTCTGCTGCACTGTGAGTGGGATCCAAACACCATCTGTACTGAAGGCTGTGGACACCGGTGGACACCGGCAATTCCTAGTTTACCAGTGACTCTGTGTGAAATACTTGTGTGAGTACGCCCGTGCCATCCTGCACCGCGCCACGCTGCCCCTGCAACCCTGCACCCCAGCCATCCAGCCTCCCCGTTCCACCACCGGGCCCCGGGATCACCAACCCCTACCCACGGAGGGGGGAACCAACATCCTAGCTGCTCCCTGCCATCGCTCCCGGGATCCCTGTCACCAGCAGCGGTGGTGCCCATCATCACCACGACCCGTGGGTGGCGTAACGAACTATCTCCCAAAACAAACCACCCCCTTCTCACTCGTGGGCGAGGAGCGCTGCTCGAGTCCCCGGGTCCGGCCCACCGCTCGAGCCACCGAGCAACAGAAGCAGCCACGGACCCGAGCGTAGCGAGCGCAGCCCCTCCGCCCGCGACACTCATATAAACAGTCAAAGGGCTGTAATTTGCATAGGTCTGCCCTACATATTTACAGACTCCAACCCAGACTCCTAAATAAAGATTCCAAGCTAGAAAGCTCAAAACAAACCAGGACCCAAGACCAAACCTCCTAAACAAATATAGACCCCAGACCAGGACCCTAGAGTAACACAAGCCACAGACCTGACTTTTTAAACAAATAAAGACCCCAGACCAGAACCCAAGTTAATATATACCCAAGGCCAGCTCCCTTGAACAAATCAACCCCAATCCTGAAGCCTATAGTAAAACAGTCCCCAGACCAGCCGCCCTAGTTAAATAGAGACCCTAGATAGAGCGCTAGCATAATACAAGCAGTAGACCAGACCTCTTTGATGAAGACAGACCACTGACCAGAATCTTAGAGTAATAAAGGCCCGAAACCAGCCCCCCTAGTCAAATACAGACCCCCAGATCTAAAATCTAGAGTAACACAGGTCTCAGACCAGTCTCCCTAGTCAAATACAGACCGTATATAGAGCGCTAGTGTAACACAGTTCTCAGACCAGACCCCCTAGTCAAATACAGTTCCTAGATAGAGCCCTAGTGTAACACAGGCCACAGACCAGACCTCTTTGATTAATAAAGACTCCAGATCAAAATTCTAGAGTAACAAAGGCCCTAGACCAGCCCCCTAGTCAAATACAGATACCTTACAGAGCCCTAGCGTAACACAGACCCCCAGACTGCATCCCCTAGTGAAATACTCATCCGCAGACCTGAAGCCTGGAGTAAAGCAGGTCCGAGACCAGATCCCCTAGTGAAATACAGTCCCTGGACTTGAAGCCTGGAGTAACGCAGGCCCCAGATTAGACCCCCTAGTGAAATATGTACCGCCCCGCAGGCTCGGCTGCGACCGCCGAGCCGCTCGGATCCGTGCTCGTACTGCGGGTGGTGGCTCGAGCCTCTCATGGACCCGGGGGTCACGTCGCTCTGTAAGGGAGTTGGCGCTACACGCAGGGATTTGGGTGTTTGGTTTGGGATGATAGTTCGTGACGCCACCCACGGGTTGTGGTGATCGTAGACACCACCGCTGCGGTGAAGGTATGGGGGCTCCCGGGAGCGGTGTAATGGCGCAGCTAGGTGTTGACCCCTCCGTGGGTAGGGGATGTTGGTCCCGGGGCCCGGTAGGCGAGGGCCGGTGTGCAGGTTGAAGTGTTGCGGTGCAGTGCGGTGCGGTGCCTGATGGCACTGGTGTACTCACTCTGACACAAGACACTGGAATCTCTCGTAAACCAAACGGAGTGATGAACAGGGCCAGCAGCCGGCTGCAGCTTCTTCCAGACTAGGTTGGTGATCTTCACCTTTCTCCTGCACCTCTGTGTAAATGTTTTGACTCCTGTGCCTAGACACCGGTAGTCCGCTGCCCGACTAGTATATGCCGGAGGAGCCCGTTTGCCCGCAGACGCTGGCCTTTGGGTCTCTATGCCTTGGCGGTGGCGTTACCCTATATGGTTGGGCTGTTGTCTTCTAAAGGTGACTTGTGTGGGGTAGCTCCTTGAGTCCAGCCCGCAATCAGTTGATTCTACTCGGCCCTGTCGGTTCAGGGCTTTGTACGGGGTCTGAGTACCCTGCTTGGTGCTCCAGTATCCAGTTGGCTCCCCGGTTCGGTTCCGGCGGGCCACTACCCTGTCCCGGTCCCTTACGGTTCCACCGGTCGTATTCCCGGTCTCCTGCAGGCGGCAACCACCGTCTGCCTCCTTGCCAATGGTGACTGGGCTCCGACCCAGCCACCGGAGTAATCTATGGCAGGCCTGAGCGCAGGTCTGCCTGTGAATTTGTCTGCTCTGCACTCGTACTTGAACGTGACTCCTCGGGAGCCTGAGCTAGACTTCTCTCTGTGTTTTCCCGCCTCCAAGCCTGTGAACTCTTCGGTGGGCGGAGCCAACCGCCTGGCTCCGCCCCCCCTGGTATGGACATCAAACCTGGAGGGTGGTGACAAGGGTTTTAGGTTGGCTGGTGTTACCTAACCGGGAGGGGGGTGTGGTGTTGTGTGTGACTACCTGGGACGACCTGGATAGTCCAGGGCATCACATTCCCCCTTGGTTTAATGCAGACCGTCCGCAGGCTGCCCGTCCATCTGGACAAACAATACAAGCATAATAACATCTGTACAAAGTTTCAACATTTTTATCTTTTTGGATCTTCCCATACGAGAGGGACATACTTGAACGTTACGGTAACATTTTAATAACACTGCTGATGACACACAGCTATACACCTCCTCCCCTGAGCTCACCCCCGCTGTACTACAGAACACCAGTGACTGCCTGACTGCAGTTTGCAATGTCATGTCTGCTCTCTATCTGAAACTTAACCTTTCCAAAACTGAACTTCTTCTTTTCCCTCCATCTTCCAACTTTCCTCAACCTGACATCTCCCTCTCTGTGTGTGGCACAACGATAAGTCCTAGGCCGCAAGCCCGCTGCCTGGGGGTTATACTTGACACTGATCTCTCCTTCACCTCCCACATACAATCTCTTGCCCGCACCTGCCGCTTGCACCTCAAGAACATCTCTAGAATCCGCCCCTTTCTCACAATGGAAACGACAAAAACCCTCACCGTGGCCCTGATCCACTCTCGCTTGGACTACTGTAACTCTCTATTAATTGGTCTCCCCCTAACTAGACTCTCTCCTCTACAGTCAATCCTTAATGCAGCAGCCAGGGTCACCTATCTGGCTAACCGCTACTCGGATGCCTCTGCTCTGTGCCAGTCATTGCACTGGCTGCCCATATATCATAGGATCCAATTCAAACTGCTTGTTCTCGCCCACAAAGCTCTCCACAGTGCAGCACCCCCCTACATCTCCACCCTCCTCTCTGTCTATCAGTCCACCCGTTCTCTACGCTCTGCAAGCGACTTTCGACTAACATCCACACTAATTCGAACCTCCCACTCCCGGATCCAAGACTTCTTCCGAGCTGCACCAACCCTCTGGAACGCTCTACCCCAAGAAGTTAGGACAAATCACAACTTACTCAGCTTCAGACGCACCCTAAAGACGCATCTTTTTAGGGCGGCCTATCACACTCCCTAATCAGATTCGATTCACATAGTCCCTCTACAACCTCTCACAACATAGCTCCACATCAAACTCCATGGCACCCAAAGGCATCTCAAGGCTCGGGCCCACTGGTCCAGGAAACCATTATCCAGCCTTATTTCCGTGAGATGGTTGGATTGTCATTGTAAATAAGCACTTGAACCTTGCCTCTCCCCCCATCTCATTGTAGATTGTAAGCTCTCACAAGCAGGGTTGTATTTTTTTCCCCTCTAAATATTGTATTTCTATAACTGTTACTTGTTTGTATATGATCCTCCTGAATTGTAAAGCGCTACGGAATATGTTGGCGCTATAGAAATAAAGATTATTATTATTATTATTATTATAACACGGGAACTGGGTCCTCAGTCACCCACCCAAACAACCTAGACCTTGATGCTGCCCCTAAGAAGTGGGCAGCACCCCTTTTTCCCAGTCCAGGAACGGGCCCAGGTGTTTTAACGGGACGGGTGCGGGTTTCATAGTCTTTTCAGAGGCCCCACATCCAGGGGACCCCTGACTCGGAGGATGGCCACCGGTTGTAGTGGTGGCGTGCCTCGGCCAACAGCTCCCCGCAGGCCCATCCTCCAGTCTGCCTCTCCGGAGGTGGTGAAACCGGAAGGCCGGTTAGGGGAGGGGATTATTTACAAACCCAAAAGTTTTTGGGGTGGCCTGCAAGTTCTCGGCCTTGTCTTTTTGAAACGGGGGCAACAAAAGTCCCAACAGGGACGGGCAGTCAGGGTCACAACGGTGACTTTAACATGGTAGCCGGGAACCGCTACCGCACTTTAACTTTCTCCTGAGGAGCTGTATGGCAGGGGAGGGGACTGGGGCAGCCTTGGAACACTGCGGCTCGCCCTCCTCTTTATATCCAGGGCGAACCAGCCCCTCTCCCCGCAGTGCCTGGTGTAGGTGACAAGCTCACCAGACTTCAGGTCACGATCCGGGTGAGCCAGGGGAAGATGAGGGTTGATGTGCCGCCGGGAAAAGAAAACTTCGGCCTCCAGGCCCGGTTCAAAGATGAACCCCCATCCACGCTGGGGGTCAAATTGCTGGACCTGGCCCTCGTAGGATGGGCCACGTACCCGGTATGTTGCGCTCCGGAGATGCTCCTTCTCCCGGATGGTACGGGCCAACACCTCGGCCTTCTGCCTTTCCCGGGCCTTGATCTCCCGGCCCAGTGGGTTCTGCTGCCGTTCTCAATATGGAGCGTCTGCCTGCTCCTCTTTCGCGGGGGTCGGGCCCAGCCGGAGCTCCCCTGCTCCGGCTACTACTGGCATTATCTGAGCTGGGGAACCCCGCTGTGTCGCGGCCTGCCGTGCTGCCTTACATTGACAACCCTTCACTGCCTCAGCCGAGGCCTGGGACCTGGGAGCGGCCAGCGTTACCCTCTGGGCCTCCTTCCGGTTAGCATTCTTCGCTTTCTTGGCCGGGCGGACTGCCGGGGCCGGAACTTCTCCAGGCGCGGTCACTTCCGAGACCGGCTGTTCTCCTTGAGGAATGGGCACCTTCCATGGGAGCGGGATCAGTGCCGACCGGACAAGCTGTCGTCCACGGGCTGCCTCCCCAGGTGAGTCCTCACAGGCGGATGGGACGGGCTCCGCTGCTGATGGCGGGGGCAGCGGAATGAGTGGGGGAGCAGCGGCAACCTGCACGGGCGATGAGGGAAGCAGCATGGAGAGTGGCAGCAGACCGGGTCCCTCAGCCGCGATGACTGGTCCCTCAAGGACACAGGGGTGTGGGTCGCTTACCCGCTCTCCAAACTCTGCCTCCACTTCATGTGCCCGCACGGCCGCCGCAATCTCCCTCATCTTGGCCACCCAGCGCTCCATGAGGCATCGCACCTGGGCCTCCAAGCGGCAACACATTAAGGTGATCCGGGCTTCCACCCACGCCGCTGTTCCAGGCGCGGGCTCCGGGGTTGCGGGCTTGCCAGATGGGGCGGACATGTTGCTTGCCGGATGTCCAGGAACCAGACAGGTAGCAGAGTCCTGGCGTCCCTACCTTTTATCTCCTCAGTCACATGAGGCCAAATCTTCACCCCCTTGGTATTTTCCGAGCACTCTCTTTTCTTTTTGCTCCGCTCCGCTCTCGGGGGGCGGGGCTTCGTCTTAGCGCCCTTTCTGTTCGGGGAAGACTGCTCGGATGGGAACTTTTCGCGCCCAAGATGGCGGATTCTCCAATTTTTCAGCGGGACGCTGCTGGCGATGATCTGAAGGCGCACTTCCACAGGTAAGTGGACGGTTCTATCCTGTTCATAGACGCCAGAAGAGTCAATGTGTACCGCTGAGCCGCTCGGATCCGTGCTCATACTGCGGGTGGTGGCTCGAGCCTCTCATGGACCCGGGGGTCATGTCGCTCTGTAAGGGAGTTGGTGCTACACGCGGGGATTTGGGTGATTGGTTTGGGATGATAGTTCATGACGCCACCAACGGGTTGTAGTAATCGTAGACACCACCGCTGCGGTGAAGTTATGGAGGGCTCCCGGGAGCGGTGTAATGGTGCAGCTAGGTGTTGACCCCTCCGTAGGTAGGGGAAGTTGGTCCCGGGGTCCGGTAGGCGTGGGCCGGGGTGCAGGGTGAAGTGTTGCGGTGCAGTGCGGTGCGGTGCCTGATGGCACTGGTGTTCTCACTCTGACACAAGACACTGGAGTCTCTGGTAAACCAAACGGAGTGATGAACGGGGCCAGCAGCCGGCTGCAGCTTCTTCCAGACTAGGTTGGTGATCTTCACCTTTCTCCTGCACCTCTGTGTAAATCTTTTGACTCCTGTGCCTAGACACCGGTAGTCCGCTGCCCGACTAGTATATGCCGGAGGAGCCCATTTGCCCGCAGACGCTGGCCTTTGGGTCTCTATGCCTTGGCGGTGGCGTTACCCTATATGGTTGGGCTGTTATCTGCTAAAGGGACTTGTGTGGGGTAGGTCCTTGAGTCCAGCCCACAATCAGTTGATTCTACTCGGCCCTGTCGGTTCAGGGCTTTGTACGGGGTCTGAGTACCCTGCCTGGTGCTCCAGTATCCAGTTGGCTCCCCGGTTCGGTTCAGGCAGGCCACTACCCTGTCCCGGTCCCTTACGGTTCCACTGGTCATATTCCCGGTCTCCTTCAGGCGGCCACCACCGTCTGCCTCCTCGCCAATGGTGACTGGGCTCCGACCCAGCCACCGGAGTAGTCTATGGCAGGCCTGAGCGCAGGTCTGCCTGTGAACTTGTCTGCTCTGCACTCGTACTTGAACTTGACTCCTCGGGAGCCTGAGCTAGACTTCTCTCTGTGTTTTCCCGCCTCCAGGCCTGTAAACTCTTCGGTGGGCGGAGCCAACCGCCTGGCTCCGCCCCCCTGGTGTGGATATCAAACCTGGAGGGTGATGACTAGGGTTTTAGGTTGGCTGGTGTTACCTAACCGGGAGGGGGGTGTGGTGTTGTGTGTGACTACCTGGGACAACCTGGATAGTCCAGGGCGTCACAAATACACCCCTAGTGAAATACAGTCCCTACACTTGAAGTCTGGAGTAACGCAGGCCCCAGACCAGACCCCCTAGTGAAATACAGTCCCTCCACTTGAAGCCTGGAGTAACGCTGACCCCAGACCAGAACACCTAGTGAAATACAGTCCCTAGACATTAAGCCTGGAGTAACGCAGGCCCCAGACCAGACCCCCTAGTGAAATACAGTCCCTAGACTTGAAGTCTGGAGTAACACAGGCCCCAGACCAGACCCCTTTGATGGATACAGACTCAGACCTGATTCCTAGAGTAACACAGGCCCTAGATGAGACCCTTTTGACAAATACAGGCCCCAAACTAGAAACCTAGCGTAATAAAAGCACCAGATCAGACTCTGCTGATACTCATGTCGCCTCTTTCCTGCAGCTTGTAATCCTCTTTATTCCTTGGCACTGTTGAATATATCAGCCCTGGAATTAGGACATTGCAGTGGAGCCCAGGAATAAACAGGACTGAAGGGGGAGGGTTATAGAGTCAGGGCAAGGGGCACCAGGGAAAGTTTCCATAATTTCTGTGAGTCCAGGATATTTCTTTTATTTTCTCGGCATCTCATAGACATACCAGTTGGGAAGTATTCCTGTCGCGGGCGGGGAGGACGCCGCCGCTGCTGCGCTCTCGCTAACACTCGGGTCCGGCGCTGGTGCGGTTGCTGCTGCCCGGTGGCTCGAGCGGTGGGCCGGATCCGGGGACTCGAGCGGCGCTCCTCGCCCGTGAGTGAAAGGGGTGGTTGGTTTGGGGGATTTAGTCCGTGACGCCACCCACGGGTCGTGGTGAAGATGGGCACCACCGCTGCTGGTGACGGGGATCCCGGGAGCGATGGTAGGGAGCAGCTGGGATGTTGTTTTCCCCCTCCGTGGGTAGGGGTCGGTGGTCCCGGGGCCCGATGATGTGACGGGGAGGCTAGGTTGGTGAGGTACAGGGTTGCAGGGACAGCGCGGCGCGGTGCCGGATGGCACGGGTGTACTCACTCAGTAAGAAATGTACAAAGTCCTCGGTAAACCAAACGGCTGGATGGACGGGTCCCGCAGCCGGCTGCTGTTTCTCTCCCCGGACAGGTGATGGCGGCAGTCTTTCCCTGCACCTTGATGTTCTCGTTTGACTACTATGGATCCCCAACGGTAGTCCACTCCCCGGTGTATGGGTACCGGAGGAGCCCGTTTGCCTGCAGGCGCTGGCCCTTGGGTCTCTAGCCTTAGGCGGTAGCTGTATACCCTCACGATGTGGGCAGTTGCCTTCAATCGGGACTTTTGCTGTTAGGAAACCCCTGGGGTTCCGGTCACATTCGGATTTGACTATTGTCGGCGGCTCCAAGCCTGGTCGGGGTCCGATGGCCCTGCCTGCGTGTGCTGGCTTCACTTCGCTCCCCGGTCGGTACCGGCGGGCCAATGCCCGACCCCACTCCTACGGTTCCACGTTGCTCCACCACTCCTGCAGACGGCCACCACCATCTGCCAACCTTGCTGTCAGTGCCTGGGCCACAAACCCAGACACCCAAGTGCTAACTCCTCTCACTTCAAACGCCAAACTCTATCTGACACTTTTCCAGCCTCCAGGCCTGTGAACTCCTCGGTGGGTGGGGCCAACCGCTTGGCTCCGCCCCACCTGGTGTGGACATCAGACACTGGAGGGAGGCAACAAGGGTTTTGTGTTTGGCTGGTGTCCCTGTCTAATGGGGGTGGGGGTGTTTGAGTGTTATCTGTGACGACCTGGCTAGTCCAGGGCGCCACATTCCAACTGGACTTGGGGTTTACATAGAAAATATGGGCCATATAGCAGGGATCATGCCCTTTATTGATGTCAGTTCATGGAATCATTAAAGAGAACCAACCACCAGGATTTTGGTATATGAAGTAAAGGCAGTGCCATACTGGCACTAACATGCTGAATCCAGACATACCTGTTGTAGGAAGATCGGATGCTTGGTTGCAGAAATATCTTTACCCTAAGTTCCAGAAATGCCCTGCACTTTGACGTGTGCAGTGGTGCAGGCCTTTGTTGGTCTATATTGCTCCTCCTGCGTCCTCCTGGCTTGCCCACCTTTCTTTATTTAAATATCGCGCCATGACGCCATTGCTGCTGTTGGCGGCATGTGCGCAGTGCCACAGTACTGATGTCTTTATTAAAATGGCACTGGAGTCGGCGCATGCACGAACCGTGATCTCTGGCTCCATGTTATTGAAGACACTGTGGAGAAGACCATGAGCGGCATTGGCAAATGTGCAGATTTTTTTTTACAGTCATATGAAAATGTTTGGGCACCCCTATTAATGTTAACCTTTTTTCTTTATAACAATTTGGGTTTTTGCAGCAGCTGTTTCAGTTTCATATATATAATAACTGATGGACTGAGTAATATTTCTGGATTGAAATGAGGTTATTTTTCTAACAGAAAATGTGCAATCTGCATTTAAACTAAATTTAACAGGTGCATAAGTATGGGCACCTCAACATAAAAGTGACATAAATATTTTGTAGATCCTCCTTTTGCAAAAATCACAGCCTCTAGTCGCTTCCTGTAGCTTTTAATGAGTTCCTGGATCCTGGATGAAGGTATATTTGACCATTCCTGTTTACAAAACAATTCCAGTTCAGTTAAGTTTGATGGTCGCCGAGCATGGACAGCCGCTTCAAATCATCCCACAGATGTTCAATGATATTCAGGTCTGGGGACTGGGATGGCCATTCCAGAACATTGTAATTTTTCCTCTGCATGAATGCCTGAGTAGATTTGGAGCGGTGTTTTGGATCATTGTCTTGCTGAAATATCCATCCCCTGCGTAACTTCAACTTCGTCACTGATTCTTTTACATTATTGTCAAGAATCTGCTGATACTGAGTTGAATCCATGCAACCATCAACTTTAACAAGATTCCTGGTGCCGGCATTAGCCACACAGCCCCAAAGCATGATGGAACCTCCACCAAATTTTACTGTGGGTAGCAAGTTCTTTTCTTGGAATGCCGTGTTTTGTTGCCTCCATGCATAACGCCTTTTTGTATGACCAAACAACTCAATCTTTGTTTCATCAGTCCACAGGATCTTCTTGCAAAGTGTAACTGGCTTGTCCAAATGTGCTTTTGCATACCTCAGGCGACTCTGTTTGTGGCGTGCTTGCAGAAACGGCTTCTTTCGCATCACTCTCCCATACAGCTTCTCCTTGTGCAACGTGCGCTGTATTGTTGACCGATGCACATTGACACCATCTGCAGCAAGATGATTCTGCAGGTCTTTGGAGGTGGTCTGTGGATTGTCCTTGACTGTTCTCACCATTCTTCTTCTCTGCCTTTCTGATATTTTTCTTGGCCTGCCACTTCTGGGCGTAACAAGAACTGTACCTGTGTTCTTCCATTTCCTTACTATGTTCCTCACAGTGGAAACTGACAGTTTAAATCTCTGAGACAACTTTTTGTATCCTTCCCCTGAACAACTATGTTGAATAATCTTTGTTTTCAGATCATTTGAGAGTTGTTTTGAGGAGCCCATGATGCCACTCTTCATAGGAGATTCAAATAGGAGAACAACTTGCAAGTGGCCACCTTAAACACCTTTTCTCATGATTGGATACACCTGCCTATGAAGTTCAAAGCTCAATGAGGTTACAAAACCAATTTAGTGCTTCAGTAAAGCTGGGGTCACACATAACGACGACGACAACGACGTCGCTGCAACGTCACCATATTCTGTGACGTAGCGACCATAGATGATCGTTAGTAAGCTGTCAAACATGTTATAAAAAGCAGCGACGGAGTAGCGATCATAGCGACGTCGACGGTCGTTGTGTGGTTTCAGACGTAGCGTAGCGTCCCTGCTGCGGTGTCAAACAAAAGGATTTTGTAAGAGGATCCACATATTCCCAGTCTATTGCTTTATAAGAGGATCGCATATTCCCAGTCTATTGCTTTATAAGAGGATCGCATATTCCCAGTCTAGATCCTCTTATAAAGCAATAGACTGGGAATATGTGTATGATTTCTTTTACCCTGAAGAAGGAGACGGTCCTTGTCTCTGAAACGCGTTGAAATGCTGAAATAAAAAAGAAATTTCTACATTAATTCTGCATCAGTGGTTTTTAAGCGCGGCATATACCCGTTTTCCCTTTTATTATATTTTACCACAATAAATTGGAAATGGCACAGCACAGGAAATGTCCTGTAGACGGGAGAGGAAGGTTCATATTATGTTTGATGTTAATGGAATGGAGAGCACGAATATGGTGGTAGACAGAGATGAGGAAGGAGATGTATGGTGGTGCACAGTGGCATAACTACAGTCTGATAGGCCCCGGTGCAGAGTTTGAACCTGGGTCCCCCTCCCCCCTCATCAGATGTACGGGCCATTGTAGCATTCTAAATCCTATAAAGACATACAAGTTGCCCCCCCTCCCCCTTTTCTTGTGTAGTAATGTCCCCCATCCTGGGCCACCTCCTAGAAAATATGTTCCCCATCCTGGTAAATATGTCCACATCATGGCCCCATCCTGGTGTATGACCCAATCATGGCTATATCCTGGTATATATGTCCCCAAAAATGTCCCCATCCAGGTATATATATCCCCATCATGACCCCATCATGGTATATCTCCCCATCATGGCCCCATCCTGGTGTATACCCCACATCATGCCTATATCCTGGAATATATGGTCCCATCCTGGTATATGTCCCCATCATGGTCCCATCCTGGTGTATGACCCCGATCATGTATATAGCCTGGTATATATGGCCCCACCCTGGTATATATTTCCCCATCATTGCCCATCCTGGTATATATGGTACCATCATGGCCTACCTTGGTATATATGGCCCCATCATGGCCCCATGATGATATATAGCCCCCCATCCTGGTATATGGCCACTCATCCTTGTTTATAGCCTCCACCCTAGTATGTAGACCCCCATCCTGGTATATAGCCACCTATCCTAGTATATAGCCTCCATCATGCTATATAGCCCACTACCGCACAGCATACAGTAAAAAAAATAAAACAACTGTAATATGTGTTCACTTTCATAATGAGGAATATGGAATTTTGTATCGAGAGCTAGAATAGATGTATAGATAGCTAGATAGAGAGATAAACAGATGTACAAACAGACAGGATGGATAGATAGGATGTACAGACAGACAGTATACACAGACAGGCAGTATGCACAGACAGTATACACACATTGACTGACAGTATACACAGAAAGTTAGTATACACAGACAGATAGTATACACAGACAGATAGCATACACAGACAGACAGACAGTATACACAAACAGACAGCTACATATTGCACACTATACAGGACACACATATCTTATACATAACATATACAGACAGCACATAACACATAATTCACATTATGCTCACCTCCTTCTTGGCATCCTGGAGTTCAGAGGGTCTTTAGAAGCAGCTTTTCTGGTCACAGCAGTGCAGGCGCCCCTCCCCCCTCTCTGTGTGGTGAAGACGGGAGTGCTGGAGCCTGTGCACCACAGGAGCTGACAGGAAACAGATGAGGGGAGGGCGCCCTGTGCTGGAACCTGTGCACCGCATGAGCTGACAGGAAACAGATGAGGGGAGGGCGCCCTGTGCTGGAACCTGTGCAGAGCAGGAGCAGCAAATGACAGTACTGCTCCCTGCGGCACCCGAACTACTGTCTGCCGAAAGCGTCCCTGTGTGACTGGTGGCCATGGTACTCACCTACCTGCGCTTCCCCCGCGTCCTCCTGCGACGCTGGCATTCCGAAAACTGACCAGCGTGTAAGCGGTGCAGCGCATGATGTCAGTGTCATGTGCGGCCACTTTTAGCAGTGTCAGCTGTAAGCATATTCTCTGCTCCCCATGCCTACGATCATGTGTGTGGGGAGCAATATCCATGGCTTTAATCGGTGGCCGGCACATCGCAGCACAGGGACCTGACGGATCTCTGTGCTGCAATGTATTTCAGCTGGATGCACAGCCTCCGACACACATCTATCTCAATCAGGGGCTGCTCCCCTGGGCCTGGTCGCAGTGGCGACCCTTGCGACTGCAGTAGTTACACTCCTTGTGGTGCAGAACTGTGGGGAGCTTTGTGGGTGAGAGTCATAAGGTCATATTGTATTCTGTAGTGAATAGGTAACCAGTGCAATGGCTGGCACAGCATGGAGTCATCTGTGTAGCTTCTGGACAGAAATCTGACACTGACTCCTGCATTCAGGATAGATTGGAAAGAGGAGACTTAAGTTAGAGGTAGACAGATCAGTTTAGAGTCGCTATAGTCCAAACGAGAATAAATCAGCAAGAGTTTTTCAGAGTGAAAGGATAAAAAAGGTCAAAATTTTTAGATATTTTTAAAAGAAAAGTGACATCAATGAGCGAGTAATTGGATATAGGGAGTGAAGGAAAGATCTGAGTGAAATATCTAAGATACAGCAATCTAGGTGATTGCTGGGAATTGCTGGGAATTTCCCCTTGTCCTCTAGTGCTATATTAGTGCCGTAGTTGCAGGTTGTTGTCCAGTGATTGTCTGCAGCTCTACAAATAGAAATTCCCACAGCTCAGCCCTGACGGTTGGTATGAGAGCGATCTCCTGATAATAGCATTGTAATGGGAAGTTTCCAAAGACGTAACTGAGTTTTTTGGGCCTCAGAGAAGTCTATAGAAGGAGAGCCCACTCTCCATATATAATTGATAATAATGGTGTTTGCCTACTTGGCAGCGTGGCCTCTGTTGTGGTAAAGAAAAACGTCCGGCTCACCGTTGGTGTCACTAGGAGTCAGTCTGGAGCACGGATGTCTAATGATGATGTGACCTCTAAAACGCGTGGATAGTTAGTGATACTTGGGCAATGCTGTTACTGGAAGAATATTAATGAATGAAGGAGAACACGTTTGCCTCTGTTATGATGGCCGCCTTTGTGCCCCTATAATTACACAGATTTTCACCCCCTAAATGTCTATTTTGGCTCCAGAAGAATGTATTTTAGGACGTTTTGAAAGCCTTTGGTGGTGTCATACGGAGTTTTGCACAAACTTTGCCGACTTTCATGGCGGCATCGGGCTCTGTTCACATTGCAGATTCTGACACAATGATTTCTCTGGAGTCTGGGATCAACTCAGGCAGACTCGGGCATCAATCTGCTGTGTGCTGATTCATAGGCAGGCTAGAAAGAGTTAATCTCTACTGGTATGCTTGCTCGTTAGAACACATATTGTAATTAGTCCTATCATTGAGCCACCATACATTGCTAACCAACGAGCCACCATTTAGTGTTGATCACTGAGCCACCGCACAGTGTTAACCACTGAGACACCGTATAGTCTTAACCACCGAGCCACAATATGGTGTTAACCAATGAGCCATCATGCAGTGCTAACCACTGAGCCACTATATAGTGCTAACCACTGAGCCACTGTATAGTGCTAACCTCTGAGCCACTGTACAGTGCTAACCTCTGAGTCACTGTACAGTGCTAACCATTGAGTAAAGTGCTAATCACTGAGCCACCGTAGCGTGCTAACCACTGAGTTACCTTGCTGCAAAATTATGGTGAATGATATTCGTGCTGTGTAAATGGAAGCTTTCTCTAATTGTGGGATATGGAAACCCCGTAACTTTCTCCCCCTCCCACTGTGTATATTATGCAGAGGCTCCTGTGATTTTGTGCCAGCCTCAGGGGAGCCCCCGCCGCCCCACAGACTGATCCACTCGCTGCATTTTCTCCTTTCACTTTTCTTTTCTTTGAGAATGAATGAATTCCCGGAAATCGCTGGGAACTGAGAAAGCCGGGAGTGAAGTAACAGCCAAGTAATGAGAAATCACTGCTGGTCACATATAGAAAAGTATAGCACTCTTAAGGGTAAATTAATAGATATAGGACCCTTAGGGGTAAAGTAATAGATATAGGACCTGCAGGGGTAAAGTCATAGATATAGGACCTGCAGGGGTAAAGTAATAGATATAGGACCCGCAGGGGTAAAGTAATAGATATAGGACCTGCAGGGGTAAAGTAATAGATATAGGACCCGCAGGGGTAAAGTCATAGATATAGGACCCGCAGGGGTAAAGTAATAGATATAGGACCCGCAGGGGTAAAGTAATAGATATAGGACCCGCAGGGGTAAAGTAATAGATATAGGACCTGCAGGGGTAAAGTAATAGATATAGGACCTGCAGGGGTAAAGTAATAGATATAGGACCCGCAGGGGTAAAGTAATAGATATAGGACCCGCAGGGGTAAAGTAATAGATATAGGACCTGCAGGGGTAAAGTAATAGATATAGGACCTGCAGGGGTAAAGTAATAGATATAGGACCCGCAGGGGTA